>NC_091284.1:296368270-296671428 GCF_032444005.1 Ranitomeya imitator
AATTGCAGAGTGTAGGGTATAGAGTGTAGAGTGTAGGATATAGAGTGTATGATATAGAGTGTAGGGTATAGAGTGTAGAGTGTAGGGTATAGAGTGTATGGTATAGAGTGTAGGGTATAGAGTGTAGAGTGTAGGGTATAGAGTGTAGGGTATAGAGTGTAGGGTGTAGAGTGTATGGTATAGAGTGTAGGGTATAGTGTGTAGAGTGTAGGGTATAGAGTGTAGGGTATAGAGTGTAGGGTATAGAGTGTATGTTGTAGAGTGTAGAGTATAGAGTGTAGAGTGTAGGGTATAGAGTGTAGAGTGTAGGGTATAGAGTGTACGGTGTAGAGTGTAGAGTGTAGGGTATAGAGTGTATGGTATAGAGTGTATGGTATAGAGTGTAGGGTATAGAGTGTAGAGTATAGAGTGTAGGGTATAGTGTGTATGGTATAGAGTGTAGGGTATAGATTGTATGGTATAGAGCGTAGGGTATAGAGTGTAGAGTGTAGGGTATAGAGTGTAGGGTATAGAGTGTAGAGTGTAGGGTATAGAGTGTAGGGTATATAGTGTAGAGTGTATGGTATAGAGTGTAGGGTATAGAGTGTAGGGTATAGAGTGTATGTTATAGACTGTAGGGTATTGAGGGTAGAGTGTAGGGTATAGAGTTTAGAGTGTAGGGTATAGAGTATAGGGTATAGAGTGTAAGGTATAGAGTTTAGGGTGTAGAGTGTAGGGTATAGAGTGTAGGGTATAGAGTGTATGGTATAGAGTGTAGGGTATAGAGTGTAGGGTATAGAGTATAGAGTGTAGAGTGTAGGGTATAGAGTGTAGGGTACAGAGTGCAGGGTGTAGAGTGTAGAGTGTAGGGTATAGAGTGTAGGGTATAGAGTGTAGGGTATAGAGTGTAGAGTGTAGGCATTAGAGTGTAGGGTATAGAGTGTAGGGTATAGAGTGTAGAATGTACGGTAAAGAGTGTAGAGTATAGAGTATAGAGTGTAGGGTATAGAGTATAGGGTATAGAGTGTAAGGTATAGAGTTTAGGGTGTAGAGTGTAGGGTATAGAGTGTAGGGTATAGAGTGTATGGTATAGAGTGTAGGGTATAGAGTGTAGGGTATAGAGTATAGAGTGTAGAGTGTAGGGTATAGAGTGTATGGTATAGAGTGTAGGGTATAGAGTGTAGAGTGTAGGGTATAGAGGGTAGGGTATAGAGTGTAGGGTATAGAGTGTAGAGTGTAGGGATTAGAGTGTAGGGTATAGAGTGTAGTGTATAGAGTGTAGAATGTACGGTATAGAGTGTAGGGTATAGAGTATAGAGTGTAGGGTATAGAGTATAGAGTGTAGGGTATAGAGTGTAGGGTTTAGAGTGTAAAATGTATAGTGTATGGTATAGAGTGTAGAGTGTAGGGTATAGAGTGTAGGGTATAGAGTGTAGGGTATAGAGTGTATGGAATAGAGTGTAGGGTATAGAGTGTAGAATGTAGGGTATAGAGCGTAGGGTGTAGGGTATAGAGTGTAGGGTATAGAGTGTAGGGTCTAGAGTTTAGAGTGTAGGGTATAGAGTGTATGGTATAGAGTGTAGGGTGTATGGTATAGAGTGCAGGGGATAGAGTGTAGAGTGTGAGGTATAGAGTGTAGGGTATATAGTGTATGGTATAGAGTGTATGGTATAGATTGTAATGTATAGAGTGTAGGGTATAGAGTGTAGTGTGTAGGGTATAGAGTGTAGAGTGTAGGGTATAGAGTGTAGGGTATAGAGTGTATGATATAGAGTGTATGGTATAGATTGTAGGGTATAGAGTGTAGGGTATAGAGTGTAGAGTGTAGGGTATAGAGTGCAGAGTGTAGGGTATAGAGTGTAGGGTATAGAGTGCAGAGTGTAGGGTATAGAGTGTAGGGTATAGAGTGTAGAGTGTATGGTATAGAGTGTAGGGGATAGAGTGTATGGTATAGAGTGTATGGTATAGAGTGTAGGGTATAGAGTGTAGGGTATAGAGTGTAGAGTGTAGGGTATAGAGTGTAGGGTATAGAGTGTAGGGTATAGAGTGTAGGGTATAGAGTGTAGGTTGTAGAGTTTAGGGTATAGAGTGTAGCGTGTAGGGTATAGAGTGTATGGTATAGAGTGTAGAGTGTAGGGTATAGAGTGTATGGTATAGAGTGTAGGGTGTAGAATGTATGTTATAGAGTGTAGGGTATAGAGTGTATGGTATGGAGATTAGAGTGTAGGGCATAGAGTGTATGGTATAGAGTGTATGGTATAGAGTGTAGGGTATAGAGTGTAGAGTGTAGGGTATAGAGTGTATGGTATAGAGTGTAGGGTATAGAGTGTAGAGTGTAGGGTATAGAGTGTAGGGTATAGAGTGTAGGGTATAGCGTGTAGGGTATAGAATGTAGGGTATAGAGTGTAGGGTATAGAGTGTAGGGTATAAAGTGTAGAGTGTAGGGTATAGAGTGTATGGTATAGAGTGTAGAGTGTATGGTATAGAGTGTATGGTATAGAGTGTAGGGTGTAGAATGTATGTTATAGAGTGTAGGGTATAGAGTGTATGGTATGGAGATTAGAGTGTAGGGCATAGAGTGTAGGGTGTAGAGTGTATGGTATAGAGTGTAGGGTATAGAGTGTAGAGTGTAGGGTATAGAGTGTATGGTATAGAGTGTAGGGTATAGAGTGTAGAGTGTAGGGTATAGAGTGTAGGGTGTAGAGTGTAGGGTGTAGAGTGTATGGTATAGAGTGTAGGGTATAGTGTGTAGAGTGTAGGGTAGAGAGTGTAGGGTATAGAGTGTAGGGTATAGAGTGTATGTTGTAGAGTGTAGAGTATAGAGTGTAGAGTGTAGGGTATAGAGTGCAGAGTGTAGGGTATAGAGTATAGGGTATAGAGTGTAGGGTATAGAGTGTAGAGTGTAGGGTATAGAGTGTATGGTATAGAGTGTAGTGTATAGAGTGTAGGGTATAGAGTATAGAGTATATAGTGTAGGGTATAGAGTGTAGAGTGTAGCGTATAGAGTGTAGGGTATAGAGTGTAGGGTATAGAGTGTAGGGTATAGTGTGTATGGTATAGAGCGTACGGTATAGAGTGTAGGGTATAGAGTGTAGGGTATAGAGTGTAGAGTGTAGGGTATAGAGTGTAAGGTATATAGTGTAGAGTGTATGGTATAGAGTGTAGGGTATAGAGTGTAGAGTGTAGGGTGTAGAGTGTAGGGTATAGAGTGTAAGGTATAGAGTGTAGGGTATAGAGTGTATGTTATAGAGTGTAGGGCATAGAGTGTAGGGTATAGAGTGTATGGTATAGAGTGTAGGGTATAGAGTGTAGGGTATAGATTGTAGGATATAGAGTGTAGAGTGTAGGGTATAGAGTGTAGGGTATAGAGTGTATGGTATAGAGTGTAGAGTGTAGGGTATAGAGTGTATAGTGTAGGTTATAGAGTGTAGGGTATAGAGTAAAGGGTATAGAGTGTATGGTATAGAGTGTAGGGAATAGAGTGTAGAGTGTAGGGTATAGAGTGTATAGTGTAGGTTATAGGGTGTAGGGTATAGAGTAAAGGGTATAGAGTGTATGGTATAGAGTGTAGGGAAAAGAGTGTAGAGTGTAGGGCATAGTGTGTATCGTATAGAGTGTAGGGTATAGAGTGTAGGGTATAGAGTGTAGGGCATAGAGTGTAGGGTATAGAGTGTAGAGTGTAGGGTATACAGTGTAGGGTATAGAGTGTAGGGTATAGAGTGTAGGGTATAGAGTGTAGAGTGTAGGGATTAAAGTGTAGGGTATATAATGTAGGGTATAGAGTGTAGAGTGTAGGGTATAGAGTGTAGGGTATAGAGTGTAGGCTATAGAGTGTAGGGTATAGAGTGTAAACTGTAGAGTGTAGGGTATAGAGTGTAGAGTGTATGGTATAGAGTGTAGGGTATAGAGTGTATGGAATAGAGGGTAGGGTATAGAGTGTAGAGAGTAGGGTATAGAGTGTAGGGTATAGAGCATAGGGTGTAGGGTATAGAGTGTAGGGTATAGAGTGTAGGGTATAGAGTGTAGAGTGTAGGGTATAGAGTGTAGGGTATAGAGTGTATGGTATACAGTGTAGAGTGTAGGGTATAGAGTGTATAGTGTAGGGTATAGAGTGTCGGGTATAGAGTGTAGGGTATAGAGTGTATGGCATAGAGTGTAGTGTATAGAGTGTAGAGTGTAGGGTATAGAGTGGAGGGTATGGAGTGGAGGGTATAGAGTGTAGGGTATAGAGTGTAGGGTATAGAGTGTAGGGTATAGAGTGTAGGGTATAGAGTGTAGAGTGTAGGGTATAGAGTGTAGGTTATAGAGTGTAGGGTATAGAGTTAAAAGTATAGAGTGTAGTTTATAGAGTGTAGGGTATAGAGTGTAGAGTGTAGGGTATAGAGTGTAGGGTATAGAGTGTAGGGTATACAGTGTAGAGTGTAGGGTATAGAGTGTATGGTATAGAGTGTAGGGTATAGAGTGTAGAGTGTAGGGTATAGAGTGTATAGTATAGAGTGTAGGGTAGAGAGTGTAGCGTGTAGGGTATAGAGTGTAGGGTATAGAGTGTAGGGTGTAGGGTTTAAAGTGTGGGGTATAGAGTGTAGGATATAGAGTGTAGAGTGTAGGGTATAGAGTGTAGGGTATAGAGTGTAGGGTATAGAGTGTAGGGTATAGAGTGTAAAGTGTAGGGTATAGAGTGTAGGGTATAGAGTGTAGGGTATAGAGTGTAGGGTATAGAGTGTAGAGTGTAGGGTATAGAGTGTAGGGTATAGAGTGTAGGGTATAGAGTGTAGGGTATAGAGTGTAAAGTGTAGGGTATAGAGTGGAGGGTATAGAGTGTAGGGTATAGATTGTAGAGTGTAGGGTATAGAGTGTAGGGCATAGAGTATAGAGTGTAGGGTATAGAGTGTAGGGTATAGAGTGTAAAGTGTAGAGTGTAGGGTATAGAGTGTAGAGTGTAGGGTATAGAGTGTAGGGTATAGAGTGTAAAGTGTAGGGTGCAGGGTATAGAGTGTAGGGTATAGAGTGTAAAGTGTAGGGTATAGAGTGTAGGGTATAGAGTGTAGGGTGTAGGGTATAGAGTGTAGGGTATAGAGTGTAGGGTATAGAGTGTAGGGTATAGAGTGTAGAGTGTAGGGTATAGAGTGTATGATATAGAGTGTAGGGTATAGAGTGTAGAGTGTAGGGTATAGAGTGTATGGTATAGAGTGTAGGGTATAGAGTGTAGAGTGTAGGGTATAGAGTGTAGGGTATAGAGTGTAGGGTGTAGAGTGTATGGTATAGAGTGTAGGGTATAGTGTGTAGAGTGTAGGGTATAGAGTGTATAGTATAGAGTGTAGGGTATAGAGTGTATGTTGTAGAGTGTAGATTATAGAGTGTAGAGTGTAGGGTATAGAGTGTAGAGTGTAGGGTATAGAGTGTAGGGTAAAGAGTGTACGGTATAGAGTGTAGAGTGTAGGGTATAGAGTGTATGGTATAGAGTGTATGGTATAGAGTGTAGGGTATAGAGTGTAGAGTATAGAGTGTAGGGTATAGAGTGTAGAGTGTAGTGTATAGAGTGTAGGGTATAGAGTGTAGGGTATAGAGTGTAGAGTATAGTGTGTATGGTATAGAGTGTAGGGTATAGATTGTATGGTATAGAGCGTAGGGTATAGAGTGTAGAGTGTAGGGTATAGAGTGTAGGGTATAGAGTGTAGAGTGTAGGGTATAGAGTGTAGGGTATATAGTGTAGAGTGTATGGTATAGAGTGTAGGGTATAGAGTGTAGGGTATAGAGTGTAGAGTGTAGGGTGTAGAGTGTAGGGTATAGAGTGTAAGGTATAGAGTGTAGGGTATAGAGTGTATGTTATAGAGTGTAGGGCATAGAGTGTAGGGTATAGAGTGTATGGTATAGAGTGTAGGGTATAGAGTGTAGGATATAGAGTGTAGGGTATTGATTGTAGGGTATAGAGTGTAGAGTGTAGGGTATAGAGTGTAGGGTATAGAGTGTATGGTTTAGAGTGTAGAGTGTAGGGTATAGAGTGTATAGTGTAGGTTATAGAGTGTGGGGTATAGAGTAAAGGGTATAGAGTGTATGGTATAGAGTGTAAGGAATAGAGTGTAGAGTGTAGGGTATAGAGTGTATAGTGTAGGTTATAGAGTGTAGGGTATAGAGTAAAGGGTATAGAGTGTATGGTATAGAGTGTAGGGTATAGTGTGTAGAGTGTAGTTTATAGAGTGTAGGGTATAGAGTGTATGTTGTAGAGTGTAGAGTATAGAGTGTAGAGTGTAGGGTATAGAGTGTAGGGTATAGAGTGTAGGGTATAGAGTGTAGAGTGTAGGGTATAGAGTGTATGGTATAGAGTGTAGGGTATAGAATGTAGGGTATAGAGTGTAGAGTATAGAGTGTAGGGTATAGAGTGTAGAGTGTAGCGTATAGAGTGTAGGGTATAGAGTGTAGGGTATAGAGTGTAGGGTATAGTGTGTATGGTATAGAGTGTAGGGTATAGAGTGTATGGTATAGAGCGTAGGGTATAGAGTGTAGAGTGTAGGGTATAGAGTGTAGGGTATAGAGTGTAGTGTAGGGTATAGAGTGTAGGGTATATATTGTAGAGTGTATGGTATAGAGTGTAGCGTATAGAGTGTAGGGTATAGAGTGTAGGGTGTAGGGTATAGAGTGTAGGGTATAGAGAGTAGGGTATAGAGTGTAGGGTATAGAGTGTAGAGTGTAGGGTATAGAGTGTATGATATAGAGTGTAGGGTATAGAGTGTAGAGTGTAGGGTATAGAGTGTATGGTATAGAGTGTAGGGTATAGAGTGTAGAGTGTAGGGTATAGAGTGTAGGGTATAGAGTGTAGGGTGTAGAGTGTATGGTATAGAGTGTAGGGTATAGTGTGTAGAGTGTAGGGTATAGAGTGTAGAGTATAGAGTGTAGGGTATAGAGTGTATGTTGTAGAGTGTAGATTATAGAGTGTAGAGTGTAGGGTATAGAGTGTAGAGTGTAGGGTATAGAGTGTAGGGTAAAGAGTGTACGGTATAGAGTGTAGAGTGTAGGGTATAGAGTGTATGGTATAGAGTGTATGGTATAGAGTGTAGGGTATAGAGTGTAGAGTATAGAGTGTAGGGTATAGAGTGTAGAGTGTAGTGTATAGAGTGTAGGGTATAGAGTGTAGGGTATAGAGTGTAGAGTATAGTGTGTATGGTATAGAGTGTAGGGTATAGATTGTATGGTATAGAGCGTAGGGTATAGAGTGTAGAGTGTAGGGTATAGAGTGTAGGGTATAGAGTGTAGAGTGTAGGGTATAGAGTGTAGGGTATATAGTGTAGAGTGTATGGTATAGAGTGTAGGGTATAGAGTGTAGGGTATAGAGTGTAGAGTGTAGGGTGTAGAGTGTAGGGTATAGAGTGTAAGGTATAGAGTGTAGGGTATAGAGTGTATGTTATAGAGTGTAGGGCATAGAGTGTAGGGTATAGAGTGTATGGTATAGAGTGTAGGGTATAGAGTGTAGGATATAGAGTGTAGGGTATTGATTGTAGGGTATAGAGTGTAGAGTGTAGGGTATAGAGTGTAGGGTATAGAGTGTATGGTTTAGAGTGTAGAGTGTAGGGTATAGAGTGTATAGTGTAGGTTATAGAGTGTGGGGTATAGAGTAAAGGGTATAGAGTGTATGGTATAGAGTGTAAGGAATAGAGTGTAGAGTGTAGGGTATAGAGTGTATAGTGTAGGTTATAGAGTGTAGGGTATAGAGTAAAGGGTATAGAGTGTATGGTATAGAGTGTAGGGTATAGTGTGTAGAGTGTAGGGTATAGAGTGTAGGGTATAGAGTGTATGTTGTAGAGTGTAGAGTATAGAGTGTAGAGTGTAGGGTATAGAGTGTAGGGTATAGAGTGTAGGGTATAGAGTGTAGAGTGTAGGGTATAGAGTGTATGGTATAGAGTGTAGGGTATAGAATGTAGGGTATAGAGTGTAGAGTATAGAGTGTAGGGTATAGAGTGTAGAGTGTAGCGTATAGAGTGTAGGGTATAGAGTGTAGGGTATAGAGTGTAGGGTATAGTGTGTATGGTATAGAGTGTAGGGTATAGAGTGTATGGTATAGAGCGTAGGGTATAGAGTGTAGAGTGTAGGGTATAGAGTGTAGGGTATAGAGTGTAGTGTAGGGTATAGAGTGTAGGGTATATATTGTAGAGTGTATGGTATAGAGTGTAGCGTATAGAGTGTAGGGTATAGAGTGTAGTGTGTAGGGTGTAGAGTGTAGGGTATAGAGTGTAAGGTATAGAGTGTAGGGTATAGAGTGTATGTTATAGAGTGTAGGGCATAGAGTGTAGGGTATAGAGTGTATGGTATAGAGTGTAGCTTATAGAGTGTAGGGTATAGAGTGTAGGGTAAAGATTGTAGGGTATAGAGTGTAAAGTGTAGGGTATAGAGTGTATAGTGTAGGTTATAGAGTGTAGGGTATAGAGTAAAGGGTATAGAGTGTATGGTATAGAGTGTAGGGAATAGAGTGTATAGTGTAGGGTATAGAGTGTATAGTGTAGGTTATAAAGTGTAGGGTATAGAGTAAAGGGTATAGAGTGTATGTTATAGAGTGTAGGGTATAGTGTGTAGAGTGTAGGGTATAGAGTGTTGGGTATAGAGTGTATGTTGTAGACTGTAGAGTATAGAGTGTAGAGTGTAGGGTATAGAGTGTAGGGTATAGAGTGTATGGTATAGAGCGTAGGGTATAGAGTGTAGAGTGTAGGGTATAGAGTGTAGGGTATAGAGTGTAGTGTAGGGTATAGAGTGTAGGGTATATATTGTAGAGTGTATGGTATAGAGTGTAGCGTATAGAGTGTTGGGTATAGAGTGTAGTGTGTAGGGTGTAGAGTGTAGGGTATAGAGTGTAAGGTATAGAGTGTAGGGTATAGAGTGTATGTTATAGAGTGTAGGGCATAGAGTGTAGTGTATAGAGTGTATGGTATAGAGTGTAGGGTATAGAGTGTAGGGTATAGAGTGTAGGGTATAGATTGTAGGGTATAGAGTGTAAAGTGTAGGGTATAGAGTGTATAGTGTAGGTTATAGAGTGTAGGGTATAGAGTAAAGGGTATAGAGTGTATGGTATAGAGTGTAGGGAATAGAGTGTATAGTGTAGGGTATAGAGTGTATAGTGTAGGTTATAAAGTGTAGGGTATAGAGTAAAGGGTATAGAGTGTATGGTATAGAGTGTAGGGTATAGTGTGTAGAGTGTAGGGTATAGAGTGTTGGGTATAGAGTGTATGTTGTAGACTGTAGAGTATAGAGTGTAGAGTGTAGGGTATAGAGTGTAGGGTATAGAGTGTAGAGTGTAGGGTATAGAGTGTATGGTATAGAGTGTAGGGTATAGAGTGTAGGGTATAGAGTGTAGAGTATAGAGTGTAGGGTATAGAGTGTAGAGTGTAGCGCATAGAGTGTAGGGTATAGAGTGTAGGGTATAGAGTGTAGGGTATAGTGTGTATGGTATAGAGTGTAGGGTATAGAGTGTATGGTATAGAGCGTAGGGTATAGAGTGTAGAGTGTAGGGTATAGAGTGTAGGGTATAGAGTGTAGAGTGTAGGGTATAGAGTGTAGGGTATATATTGTAGAGTGTATGGTATAGAGTGTAGGGTATAGAGTGTAGAGTGCAGGGTGTAGAGTGTGGGGTATAGAGTGTAAGGTATAGAGTGTAGGGTATAGAGTGTAGGGTATAGATTGTAGGGTATAGAGTGTAAAGTGTAGGGTATAGAGTGTAGGGTATAGAGTGTATGGTATAGAGTGTAGAGTGTAGGGTATAGAGTGTATAGTGTAGGTTATAGAGTGTAGGGTATAGAGTAAAGGGTATAGAGTGTATGGTATAGAGTGTAGGGAATAGAGTGTAGAGTGTAGGGTATAGAGTGTATAGTGTAGGTTATAGAGTGTAGGGTATAGAGTAAAGGGTATAGAGTGTATGGTATAGAGTGTAGGGAATAGAGTGTAGAGTGTAGGGCATAGAGTGTATGGTATAGAGTGTAGGGTATAGAGTGTAGAGTGTAGGGTATAGAGTGTAGGGTATAGAGTGTAGTGCATAGAGTGTAGGGTATAGAGTGTAGAGTGTAGGGTATACAGTGTAGGGTATAGAGTGTAGGGTATAGAGTGTAGAGTGTAGGGATTAAAGTGTAGGGTATATAATGTAGGGTATAGAGTGTAGAGTGTAGGGTATAGAGTGTAGGGTATAGAGTTTAGGCTATAGAGTGTAGGGTATAGAGTGTAAAGTGTAGGGTATAGAGTGTAGGGTATAGAGCGTAGGGTGTAGGGTGCAGGGTATAGAGTGTAGGGTATAGAGTGTAAAGTGTAGGGTATAGAGTGTAGGGTATAGAGTGTAGGGTGTAGGGTATAGAGTGTAGGGTATAGAGTGTAGGGTATAGAGTGTAGAGTGTAGGGTATAGAGCGTAGGGTATAGAGTGTAAAGTGCAGAGTGTAGGGTATAGAGTGTAGAGTGTAGGGTATAGAGTGTATGATATAGAGTGTAGGGTATAGAGTGTAGGGTATAGAGTGTATGGTATAGAGTGTAGGGTATAGAGTGTAGAGTGTAGGGTATAGATTGTAGGGTATAGAGTGTAGGGTGTAGAGTGTATGGTATAGAGTGTAGGGTATAGTGTGTAGAGTGTAGGGTATAGAGTGTAGGGTATAGAGTGTAGGGTATAGAGTGTATGTTGTAGAGTGTAGAGTATAGAGTGTAGAGTGTAGGGTGTAGAGTGTAGGGTATAGAGTGTAGGCTATAGAGTGTACGGTATAGAGTGTAGAGTGTAGGGTATAGAGTGTATGGTATAGAGTGTATGGTATAGAGTGTAGGGTATAGAGTGTAGAGTATAGAGTGTAGGGTATAGAGTGTAGTGTATAGAGTGTAGGGTATAGAGTGTAGGGTATAGAGTGTAGAGTATAGTGTGTATGGTATAGAGTGTAGTGTATAGATTGTATGGTATAGAGCGTAGGGTATAGAGTGTAGAGTGTAGGGTATAGAGTGTAGGGTATAGAGTGTAGAGTGTAGGGTATAGAGTGTAGGGTATAGAGTGTAGAGTGTAGGGTATAGAGTGTAGGGTATATAGTGTAGAGTGTATGGTATAGAGTGTAGGGTATAGAGTGTAGGGTATAGAGTGTAGAGTGTAGGGTGTAGAGTGTAGGGTATAGAGTGTAAGGTATAGAGTGTAGGGTATAGAGTGTATGTTATAGAGTGTAGGGCATAGAGTGTAGGGTATAGAGTGTATGGTATAGAGTGTAGGGTATAGAGTGTAGGGTATAGAGTGTAGGGTATAGATTGTAGGGTATAGAGTGTAGAGTGTAGGGTATAGAGTGTAGGGTATAGAGTGTATGGTTTAGAGTGTAGAGTGTAGGGTATAGAGTGTATAGTGTAGGTTATAGAGTGTGGGGTATAGAGTAAAGGGTATAGAGTGTATGGTATAGAGTGTAGGGAATAGAGTGTAGAGTGTAGGGTATAGAGTGTATAGTGTAGGTTATAGAGTGTAGGGTATAGAGTAAAGGGTATAGAGTGTATGGTATAGAGTGTAGGGTATAGTGTGTAGAGTGTAGGGTATAGAGTGTAGGGTATAGAGTGTATGTTGTAGAGTGTAGAGTATAGAGTGTAGAGTGTAGGGTATAGAGTGTAGGGTATAGAGTGTAGGGTATAGAGTGTAGAGTGTAGGGTATAGAGTGTATGGTATAGAGTGTAGGGTATAGAGTGTAGGGTATAGAGTGTAGAGTATAGAGTGTAGGGTATAGAGTGTAGAGTGTAGCGTATAGAGTGTAGGGTATAGAGTGTAGGGTATAGAGTGTAGGGTATAGTGTGTATGGTATAGAGTGTAGGGTATAGAGTGTATGGTTTAGAGCGTAGGGTATAGAGTGTAGAGTGTAGGGTATAGAGTGTAGGGTATAGAGTGTAGTGTAGGGTATATAGTGTAGGGTATATATTGTAGAGTGTATGGTATAGAGTGTAGCGTATAGAGTGTAGGGTATAGAGTGTAGTGTGTAGGGTGTAGAGTGTAGGGTATAGAGTGTAAGGTATAGAGTGTAGGGTATATAGTGTATGTTATAGAGTGTAGGGCATAGAGTGTAGGGTATAGAGTGTATGGTATAGAGTGTAGGGTATAGAGTGTAGGGTATAGAGTGTAGGGTATAGATTGTAGGGTATAGAGTGTAAAGTGTAGGGTATAGAGTGTATAGTGTAGGTTATAGAGTGTAGGGTATAGAGTAAAGGGTATAGAGTGTATGGTATAGAGTGTAGGGAATAGAGTGTATAGTGTAGGGTATAGAGTGTATAGTGTAGGTTATAAAGTGTAGGGTATAGAGTAAAGGGTATAGAGTGTATGGTATAGAGTGTGGGGTATAGTGTGTAGAGTGTAGGGTATAGATTGTTGGGTATAGAGTGTATGTTGTAGACTGTAGAGTATAGAGTGTAGAGTGTAGGGTATAGAGTGTAGGGTATAGAGTGTAGAGTGTAGGGTATAGAGTGTATGGTATAGAGTGTAGGGTATAGAGTGTAGGGTATAGAGTGTAGAGTATAGAGTGTAGGGTATAGAGTGTAGAGTGTAGCGCATAGAGTGTAGGGTATAGAGTGTAGGGTATAGAGTGTAGGGTATAGTGTGTATGGTATAGAGTGTAGGGTATAGAGTGTATGGTATAGAGCGTAGGGTATAGAGTGTAGAGTGTAGGGTATAGAGTGTAGGGTATATATTGTAGAGTGTATGGTATAGAGTGTAGGGTATAGAGTGTAGGGTATAGAGTGTAGAGTGTAGGGTGTAGAGTGTAGGGTATAGAGTGTAAGGTATAGAGTGTAGGGTATAGAGTGTAGGGTATAGATTGTAGGGTATAGAGTGTAAAGTGTAGGGTATAGAGTGTAGGGTATAGAGTGTATGGTATAGAGTGTAGAGTGTAGGGTATAGAGTGTATAGTGTAGGTTATAGAGTGTAGGGTATAGAGTAAAGGGTATAGAGTGTATGGTATAGAGTGTAGGGAATAGAGTGTAGAGTGTAGGGTATAGAGTGTATAGTGTAGGTAATAGAGTGTAGGGTATAGAGTAAAGGGTATAGAGTGTATGGTATAGAGTGTAGGGAATAGAGTGTAGAGTGTAGGGCATAGAGTGTATGGTATAGAGTGTAGGGTATAGAGTGTAGAGTGTAGGGTATAGAGTGTAGGGTATAGAGTGTAGTGCATAGAGTGTAGGGTATAGAGTGTAGAGTGTAGGGTATACAGTGTAGGGTATAGAGTGTAGGGTATAGAGTGTAGGGTATAGAGTGTAGAGTGTAGGGATTAAAGTGTAGGGTATATAATGTAGGGTATAGAGTGTAGAGTGTAGGGTATAGAGTGTAGGGTATAGAGTTTAGGCTATAGAGTGTAGGGTATAGAGTGTAGAGTGTAGGGTATAGAGTGTAGGGTATAGAGCGTAGGGTGTAGGGTGCAGGGTATAGAGTGTAGGGTATAGAGTGTAAAGTGTAGGGTATAGAGTGTAGGGTATAGAGTGTAGGGTGTAGGGTATAGAGTGTAGGGTATAGAGTGTAGGGTATAGAGTGTAGGGTATAGAGTGTAGAGTGTAGGGTATAGAGCGTAGGGTATAGAGTGTAAAGTGCAGAGTGTAGGGTATAGAGTGTAGAGTGTAGGGTATAGAGTGTATGATATAGAGTGTAGGGTATAGAGTGTAGAGTGTAGGGTATAGAGTGTAGGGTATAGAGCGTAGGGTGTAGGGTATAGAGTGTAGGGTATAGAGTGTAGAGTGTAGGGTATAGAGTGTAGGGTATAGAGTGTATGGTATACAGTGTAGAGTGTAGGGTATAGAGTGTATAGTGTAGGGTATAGAGTGTCGGGTATAGAGTGTAGGGTATAGAGTGTATGGCATAGAGTGTAGTGTATAGAGTGTAGAGTGTAGGGTATAGAGTGGAGGGTATGGAGTGGAGGGTATAGAGTGTAGGGTATAGAGTGTAGGGTATAGAGTGTAGGGTATAGAGTGTAGGGTATAGAGTGTAGAGTGTAGGGTATAGAGTGTAGGTTATAGAGTGTAGGGTATAGAGTTAAAAGTATAGAGTGTAGTTTATAGAGTGTAGGGTATAGAGTGTAGAGTGTAGGGTATAGAGTGTAGGGTATAGAGTGTAGGGTATAGAGTGTAGAGTGTAGGGTATAGAGTGTATGGTATAGAGTGTAGGGTATAGAGTGTAGAGTGTAGGGTATAGAGTGTATAGTATAGAGTGTAGGGTAGAGAGTGTAGCGTGTAGGGTATAGAGTGTAGGGTATAGAGTGTAGGGTGTAGGGTTTAAAGTGTGGGGTATAGAGTGTAGGATATAGAGTGTAGAGTGTAGGGTATAGAGTGTAGGGTATAGAGTGTAGGGTATAGAGTGTAAAGTGTAGGGTATAGAGTGTAGGGTATAGAGTGTAGGGTATAGAGTGTAGGGTATTGCGTGTAGGGTATAGAATGTAGGGTATAGAGTGTAGGTATAGAGTGTAGGGTATAAAGTGTAGAGTGTAGGGTATAGAGTGTATGGTATAGAGTGTAGAGTGTATGGTATAGAGTGTATGGTATAGAGTGTAGGGTGTAGAATGTATGTTATAGAGTGTAGGGTATAGAGTGTATGGTATGGAGATTAGAGTGTAGGGCATAGAGTGTAGGGTGTAGAGTGTATGGCATAGAGTGTAGGGTATAGAGTGTAGAGTGTAGGGTATAGAGTGTATGGTATAGAGTGTAGGGTATAGAGTGTAGAGTGTAGGGTATAGAGTGTAGGGTATAGAGTGTAGGGTGTAGAGTGTATGGTATAGAGTGTAGGGTATAGTGTGTAGAGTGTAGGGTAGAGAGTGTAGGGTATAGAGTGTAGGGTATAGAGTGTATGTTGTAGAGTGTAGAGTATAGAGTGTAGAGTGTAGGGTATAGAGTGCAGAGTGTAGGGTATAGAGTATAGGGTATAGAGTGTAGGGTATAGAGTGTAGAGTGTAGGGTATAGAGTGTATGGTATAGAGTGTAGGGTATAGAGTGTAGGGTATAGAGTATAGAGTATATAGTGTAGGGTATAGAGTGTAGAGTGTAGCGTATAGAGTGTAGGGTATAGAGTGTAGGGTATAGAGTGTAGGGTATAGTGTGTATGGTATAGAGCGTAGGGTATAGAGTGTAGGGTATAGAGTGTAGGGTATAGAGTGTAGAGTGTAGGGTATAGAGTGTAGGGTATATAGTGTAGAGTGTATGGTATAGAGTGTAGGGTATAGAGTGTAGAGTGTAGGGTGTAGAGTGTAGGGTATAGAGTGTAAGGTATAGAGTGTAGGGTATAGAGTGTATGTTATAGAGTGTAGGGCATAGAGTATAGGGTATAGAGTGTATGGTATAGAGTGTAGGGTATAGAGTGTAGGGTATAGAGTGTAGGGTATAGATTGTAGGGTATAGAGTGTAGAGTGTAGGGTATAGAGTGTAGGGTATAGAGTGTATGGTATAGAGTGTAGAGTGTAGGGTATAGAGTGTATAGTGTAGGTTATAGAGTGTAGGGTATAGAGTAAAGGGTATAGAGTGTATGGTATAGAGTGTAGGGAATAGAGTGTAGAGTGTAGGGTATAGAGTGTATAGTGTAGGTTATAGAGTGTAGGGTATAGAGTAAAGGGTATAGAGTGTATGGTATAGAGTGTAGGGAATAGAGTGTAGAGTGTAGGGCATAGAGTGTATGGTATAGAGTGTAGGGTATAGAGTGTAGAGTGTAGGGTATAGAGTGTAGGGTATAGAGTGTAGTGCATAGAGTGTAGGGTATAGATTGTAGGGTATAGAGTGTAGAGTGTAGGGTATAGAGTGTAGGGTATAGAGTGTATGGTATAGAGTGTAGAGTGTAGGGTATAGAGTGTATAGTGTAGGTTATAGAGTGTAGGGTATAGAGTAAAGGGTATAGAGTGTATGGTATAGAGTGTAGGGAATAGAGTGTAGAGTGTAGGGTATAGAGTGTATAGTGTAGGTTATAGGGTGTAGGGTATAGAGTAAAGGGTATAGAGTGTATGGTATAGAGTGTAGGGAATAGAGTGTAGAGTGTAGGGCATAGTGTGTATCGTATAGAGTGTAGGGTATAGAGTGTAGGGTATAGAGTGTAGGGCATAGAGTGTAGGGTATAGAGTGTAGGGTATAGAGTGTAGAGTGTAGGGTATAGAGTGTAGGGTATAGAGTGTATGGTATAGAGTGTAGAGTGTAGGGTATAGAGTGTATAGTGTAGGTTATAGAGTGTAGGGTATAGAGTAAAGGGTATAGAGTGTATGGTATAGAGTGTAGGGAATAGAGTGTAGAGTGTAGGGTATAGAGTGTATAGTGTAGGTTATAGAGTGTAGGGTATAGAGTAAAGGGTATAGAGTGTATGGTATAGAGTGTAGGGAATAGAGTGTAGAGTGTAGGGCATAGAGTGTATGGTATAGAGTGTAGGGTATAGAGTGTAGAGTGTAGGGTATAGAGTGTAGGGTATAGAGTGTAGTGCATAGAGTGTAGGGTATAGAGTGTAGAGTGCAGGGTATACAGTGTAGGGTATAGAGTGTAGGGTATAGAGTGTAGAGTGTAGGGATTAAAGTGTAGGGTATATAATGTAGGGTATAGAGTGTAGAGTGTAGGGTATAGAGTGTAGGGTATAGAGTTTAGGCTATAGAGTGTAGGGTATAGAGTGTAAAGTGTAGGGTATAGAGTGTAGGGTATAGAGCGTAGGGTGTAGGGTGCAGGGTATAGAGTGTAGGGTATAGAGTGTAAAGTGTAGGGTATAGAGTGTAGGGTATAGAGTGTAGGGTGTAGGGTATAGAGTGTAGGGTATAGAGTGTAGGGTATAGAGTGTAGAGTGTAGGGTATAGAGCGTAGGGTATAGAGTGTAAAGTGCAGAGTGTAGGGTATAGAGTGTAGAGTGTAGGGTATAGAGTGTATGATATAGAGTGTAGGGTATAGAGTGTAGGGTATAGAGTGTATGGTATAGAGTGTAGGGTATAGAGTGTAGAGTGTAGGGTATAGATTGTAGGGTATAGAGTGTAGGGTGTAGAGTGTATGGTATAGAGTGTAGGGTATAGTGTGTAGAGTGTAGGGTATAGAGTGTAGGGTATAGAGTGTAGGGTATAGAGTGTATGTTGTAGAGTGTAGAGTATAGAGTGTAGAGTGTAGGGTGTAGAGTGTAGGGTATAGAGTGTAGGCTATAGAGTGTACGGTATAGAGTGTAGAGTGTAGGGTATAGAGTGTATGGTATAGAGTGTATGGTATAGAGTGTAGGGTATAGAGTGTAGAGTATAGAGTGTAGGGTATAGAGTGTAGTGTATAGAGTGTAGGGTATAGAGTGTAGGGTATAGAGTGTAGAGTATAGTGTGTATGGTATAGAGTGTAGTGTATAGATTGTATGGTATAGAGCGTAGGGTATAGAGTGTAGAGTGTAGGGTATAGAGTGTAGGGTATAGAGTGTAGAGTGTAGGGTATAGAGTGTAGGGTATAGAGTGTAGAGTGTAGGGTATAGAGTGTAGGGTATATAGTGTAGAGTGTATGGTATAGAGTGTAGGGTATAGAGTGTAGGGTATAGAGTGTAGAGTGTAGGGTGTAGAGTGTAGGGTATAGAGTGTAAGGTATAGAGTGTAGGGTATAGAGTGTATGTTATAGAGTGTAGGGCATAGAGTGTAGGGTATAGAGTGTATGGTATAGAGTGTAGGGTATAGAGTGTAGGGTATAGAGTGTAGGGTATAGATTGTAGGGTATAGAGTGTAGAGTGTAGGGTATAGAGTGTAGGGTATAGAGTGTATGGTTTAGAGTGTAGAGTGTAGGGTATAGAGTGTATAGTGTAGGTTATAGAGTGTGGGGTATAGAGTAAAGGGTATAGAGTGTATGGTATAGAGTGTAGGGAATAGAGTGTAGAGTGTAGGGTATAGAGTGTATAGTGTAGGTTATAGAGTGTAGGGTATAGAGTAAAGGGTATAGAGTGTATGGTATAGAGTGTAGGGTATAGTGTGTAGAGTGTAGGGTATAGAGTGTAGGGTATAGAGTGTATGTTGTAGAGTGTAGAGTATAGAGTGTAGAGTGTAGGGTATAGAGTGTAGGGTATAGAGTGTAGGGTATAGAGTGTAGAGTGTAGGGTATAGAGTGTATGGTATAGAGTGTAGGGTATAGAGTGTAGGGTATAGAGTGTAGAGTATAGAGTGTAGGGTATAGAGTGTAGAGTGTAGCGTATAGAGTGTAGGGTATAGAGTGTAGGGTATAGAGTGTAGGGTATAGTGTGTATGGTATAGAGTGTAGGGTATAGAGTGTATGGTTTAGAGCGTAGGGTATAGAGTGTAGAGTGTAGGGTATAGAGTGTAGGGTATAGAGTGTAGTGTAGGGTATATAGTGTAGGGTATATATTGTAGAGTGTATGGTATAGAGTGTAGCGTATAGAGTGTAGGGTATAGAGTGTAGTGTGTAGGGTGTAGAGTGTAGGGTATAGAGTGTAAGGTATAGAGTGTAGGGTATATAGTGTATGTTATAGAGTGTAGGGCATAGAGTGTAGGGTATAGAGTGTATGGTATAGAGTGTAGGGTATAGAGTGTAGGGTATAGAGTGTAGGGTATAGATTGTAGGGTATAGAGTGTAAAGTGTAGGGTATAGAATGTATAGTGTAGGTTATAGAGTGTAGGGTATAGAGTAAAGGGTATAGAGTGTATGGTATAGAGTGTAGGGAATAGAGTGTATAGTGTAGGGTATAGAGTGTATAGTGTAGGTTATAAAGTGTAGGGTATAGAGTAAAGGGTATAGAGTGTATGGTATAGAGTGTAGGGTATAGTGTGTAGAGTGTAGGGTATAGATTGTTGGGTATAGAGTGTATGTTGTAGACTGTAGAGTATAGAGTGTAGAGTGTAGGGTATAGAGTGTAGGGTATAGAGTGTAGAGTGTAGGGTATAGAGTGTATGGTATAGAGTGTAGGGTATAGAGTGTAGGGTATAGAGTGTAGAGTATAGAGTGTAGGGTATAGAGTGTAGAGTGTAGCGCATAGAGTGTAGGGTATAGAGTGTAGGGTATAGAGTGTAGGGTATAGTGTGTATGGTATAGAGTGTAGGGTATAGAGTGTATGGTATAGAGCGTAGGGTATAGAGTGTAGAGTGTAGGGTATAGAGTGTAGGGTATATATTGTAGAGTGTATGGTATAGAGTGTAGGGTATAGAGTGTAGAGTGTAGGGTGTAGAGTGTAGGGTATAGAGTGTAAGGTATAGAGTGTAGGGTATAGAGTGTAGGGTATAGATTGTAGGGTATAGAGTGTAAAGTGTAGGGTATAGAGTGTAGGGTATAGAGTGTATGGTATAGAGTGTAGAGTGTAGGGTATAGAGTGTATAGTGTAGGTTATAGAGTGTAGGGTATAGAGTAAAGGGTATAGAGTGTATGGTATAGAGTGTAGGGAATAGAGTGTAGAGTGTAGGGTATAGAGTGTATAGTGTAGGTAATAGAGTGTAGGGTATAGAGTAAAGGGTATAGAGTGTATGGTATAGAGTGTAGGGAATAGAGTGTAGAGTGTAGGGCATAGAGTGTATGGTATAGAGTGTAGGGTATAGAGTGTAGAGTGTAGGGTATAGAGTGTAGGGTATAGAGTGTAGTGCATAGAGTGTAGGGTATAGAGTGTAGAGTGTAGGGTATACAGTGTAGGGTATAGAGTGTAGGGTATAGAGTGTAGGGTATAGAGTGTAGAGTGTAGGGATTAAAGTGTAGGGTATATAATGTAGGGTATAGAGTGTAGAGTGTAGGGTATAGAGTGTAGGGTATAGAGTTTAGGCTATAGAGTGTAGGGTATAGAGTGTAGAGTGTAGGGTATAGAGTGTAGGGTATAGAGCGTAGGGTGTAGGGTGCAGGGTATAGAGTGTAGGGTATAGAGTGTAAAGTGTAGGGTATAGAGTGTAGGGTATAGAGTGTAGGGTGTAGGGTATAGAGTGTAGGGTATAGAGTGTAGGGTATAGAGTGTAGGGTATAGAGTGTAGAGTGTAGGGTATAGAGCGTAGGGTATAGAGTGTAAAGTGCAGAGTGTAGGGTATAGAGTGTAGAGTGTAGGGTATAGAGTGTATGATATAGAGTGTAGGGTATAGAGTGTAGAGTGTAGGGTATAGAGTGTAGGGTATAGAGCGTAGGGTGTAGGGTATAGAGTGTAGGGTATAGAGTGTAGAGTGTAGGGTATAGAGTGTAGGGTATAGAGTGTATGGTATACAGTGTAGAGTGTAGGGTATAGAGTGTATAGTGTAGGGTATAGAGTGTCGGGTATAGAGTGTAGGGTATAGAGTGTATGGCATAGAGTGTAGTGTATAGAGTGTAGAGTGTAGGGTATAGAGTGGAGGGTATGGAGTGGAGGGTATAGAGTGTAGGGTATAGAGTGTAGGGTATAGAGTGTAGGGTATAGAGTGTAGGGTATAGAGTGTAGAGTGTAGGGTATAGAGTGTAGGTTATAGAGTGTAGGGTATAGAGTTAAAAGTATAGAGTGTAGTTTATAGAGTGTAGGGTATAGAGTGTAGAGTGTAGGGTATAGAGTGTAGGGTATAGAGTGTAGGGTATAGAGTGTAGAGTGTAGGGTATAGAGTGTATGGTATAGAGAGTAGGGTATAGAGTGTAGAGTGTAGGGTATAGAGTGTATAGTATAGAGTGTAGGGTAGAGAGTGTAGCGTGTAGGGTATAGAGTGTAGGGTATAGAGTGTAGGGTGTAGGGTTTAAAGTGTGGGGTATAGAGTGTAGGATATAGAGTGTAGAGTGTAGGGTATAGAGTGTAGGGTATAGAGTGTAGGGTATAGAGTGTAAAGTGTAGGGTATAGAGTGTAGGGTATAGAGTGTAGGGTATAGAGTGTAGGGTATAGCGTGTAGGGTATAGAATGTAGGGTATAGAGTGTAGGTATAGAGTGTAGGGTATAAAGTGTAGAGTGTAGGGTATAGAGTGTATGGTATAGAGTGTAGAGTGTATGGTATAGAGTGTATGGTATAGAGTGTAGGGTGTAGAATGTATGTTATAGAGTGTAGGGTATAGAGTGTATGGTATGGAGATTAGAGTGTAGGGCATAGAGTGTAGGGTGTAGAGTGTATGGCATAGAGTGTAGGGTATAGAGTGTAGAGTGTAGGGTATAGAGTGTATGGTATAGAGTGTAGGGTATAGAGTGTAGAGTGTAGGGTATAGAGTGTAGGGTATAGAGTGTAGGGTGTAGAGTGTATGGTATAGAGTGTAGGGTATAGTGTGTAGAGTGTAGGGTAGAGAGTGTAGGGTATAGAGTGTAGGGTATAGAGTGTATGTTGTAGAGTGTAGAGTATAGAGTGTAGAGTGTAGGGTATAGAGTGCAGAGTGTAGGGTATAGAGTATAGGGTATAGAGTGTAGGGTATAGAGTGTAGAGTGTAGGGTATAGAGTGTATGGTATAGAGTGTAGGGTATAGAGTGTAGGGTATAGAGTATAGAGTATATAGTGTAGGGTATAGAGTGTAGAGTGTAGCGTATAGAGTGTAGGGTATAGAGTGTAGGGTATAGAGTGTAGGGTATAGTGTGTATGGTATAGAGCGTAGGGTATAGAGTGTAGGGTATAGAGTGTAGGGTATAGAGTGTAGAGTGTAGGGTATAGAGTGTAGGGTATATAGTGTAGAGTGTATGGTATAGAGTGTAGGGTATAGAGTGTAGAGTGTAGGGTGTAGAGTGTAGGGTATAGAGTGTAAGGTATAGAGTGTAGGGTATAGAGTGTATGTTATAGAGTGTAGGGCATAGAGTATAGGGTATAGAGTGTATGGTATAGAGTGTAGGGTATAGAGTGTAGGGTATAGAGTGTAGGGTATAGATTGTAGGGTATAGAGTGTAGAGTGTAGGGTATAGAGTGTAGGGTATAGAGTGTATGGTATAGAGTGTAGAGTGTAGGGTATAGAGTGTATAGTGTAGGTTATAGAGTGTAGGGTATAGAGTAAAGGGTATAGAGTGTATGGTATAGAGTGTAGGGAATAGAGTGTAGAGTGTAGGGTATAGAGTGTATAGTGTAGGTTATAGGGTGTAGGGTATAGAGTAAAGGGTATAGAGTGTATGGTATAGAGTGTAGGGAATAGAGTGTAGAGTGTAGGGCATAGTGTGTATCGTATAGAGTGTAGGGTATAGAGTGTAGGGTATAGAGTGTAGGGCATAGAGTGTAGGGTATAGAGTGTAGAGTGTTGGGTATACAGTGTAGGGTATAGAGTGTAGGGTATAGAGTGTAGGGTATAGAGTGTAGAGTGTAGGGATTAAAGTGTAGGGTATATAATGT
Organism: Ranitomeya imitator; assembly: GCF_032444005.1. Taxonomy (NCBI): domain Eukaryota; kingdom Metazoa; phylum Chordata; class Amphibia; order Anura; family Dendrobatidae; genus Ranitomeya; species Ranitomeya imitator. The sequence goes on from NC_091284.1 coordinate 296,390,406, forward strand.
AGGGTATAGAGTGTAGAGTGTAGGGTATAGAGTGTAGGGTATAGAGTGTAGGCTATAGAGTGTAGGGTATAGAGTGTAAACTGTAGAGTGTAGGGTATAGAGTGTAGAGTGTATGGTATAGAGTGTAGGGTATAGAGTGTATGGAATAGAGGGTAGGGTATAGAGTGTAGAGTGTAGGGTATAGAGTGTAGGGTATAGAGCGTAGGGTGTAGGGTATAGAGTGTAGGGTATAGAGTGTAGGGTATAGAGTGTAGAGTGTAGGGTATAGAGTGTAGGGTATAGAGTGTATGGTATACAGTGTAGAGTGTAGGGTATAGAGTGTATAGTGTAGGGTATAGAGTGTCGGGTATAGAGTGTAGGGTATAGAGTGTATGGCATAGAGTGTAGTTTATAGAGTGTAGAGTGTAGGGTATAGAGTGGAGGGTATGGAGTGGAGGGTATAGAGTGTAGGGTATAGAGTGTAGGGTATAGAGTGTAGGGTATAGAGTGTAGGGTATAGAGTGTAGGGTATAGAGTGTAGAGTGTAGGGTATAGAGTGTAGGTTATAGAGTGTAGGGTATAGAGTTAAAAGTATAGAGTGTAGTTTATAGAGTGTAGGGTATAGAGTGTAGAGTGTAGGGTATAGAGTGTAGGGTATAGAGTGTAGGGTATAGAGTGTAGAGTGTAGGGTATAGAGTGTATGGTATAGAGTGTAGGGTATAGAGTGTAGGGTATAGAGTATAGAGTATATAGTGTAGGGTATAGAGTGTAGAGTGTAGCGTATGGAGTGTAGGGTATAGAGTGTAGGGTATAGAGTGTAGGGTATAGTGTGTATGGTATAGAGCGTAGGGTATAGAGTGTAGGGTATAGAGTGTAGGGTATAGAGTGTAGAGTGTAGGGTATAGAGTGTAGGGTATATAGTGTAGAGTGTATGGTATAGAGTGTAGGGTATAGAGTGTAGAGTGTAGGGTGTAGAGTGTAGGGTATAGAGTGTAGGGTATAGAGTGTAGAGTGTAGGGTATAGAGTGTATGGTATAGAGTGTAGGGTATAGAGTGTAGGGTATAGAGTATAGAGTATATAGTGTAGGGTATAGAGTGTAGAGTGTAGCGTATAGAGTGTAGGGTATAGAGTGTAGGGTATAGAGTGTAGGGTATAGTGTGTATGGTATAGAGCGTAGGGTATAGAGTGTAGGGTATAGAGTGTAGAGTGTAGGGTATAGAGTGTAGGGTATATAGTGTAGAGTGTATGGTATAGAGTGTAGGGTATAGAGTGTAGAGTGTAGGGTGTAGAGTGTAGGGTATAGAGTGTAAGGTATAGAGTGTAGGGTATAGAGTGTATGTTATAGAGTGTAGGGCATAGAGTGTAGGGTATAGAGTGTATGGTATAGAGTGTAGGGTATAGAGTGTAGGGTATAGAGTGTAGGGTATAGATTGTAGGGTATAGAGTGTAGAGTGTAGGGTATAGAGTGTAGGGTATAGAGTGTATGGTATAGAGTGTAGAGTGTAGGGTATAGAGTGTATAGTGTAGGTTATAGAGTGTAGGGTATAGAGTAAAGGGTATAGAGTGTATGGTATAGAGTGTAGGGAATAGAGTGTAGAGTGTAGGGTATAGAGTGTATAGTGTAGGTTATAGGGTGTAGGGTATAGAGTAAAGGGTATAGAGTGTATGGTATAGAGTGTAGGGAATAGAGTGTAGAGTGTAGGGCATAGTGTGTATCGTATAGAGTGTAGGGTATAGAGTGTAGGGTATAGAGTGTAGGGCATAGAGTGTAGGGTATAGAGTGTAGAGTGTAGGGTATACAGTGTAGGGTATAGAGTGTAGGGTATAGAGTGTAGGGTATAGAGTGTAGAGTGTAGGGATTAAAGTGTAGGGTATATAATGTAGGGTATAGAGTGTAGAGTGTAGGGTATAGAGTGTAGGGTATAGAGTGTAGGCTATAGAGTGTAGGGTATAGAGTGTAAACTGTAGAGTGTAGGGTATAGAGTGTAGAGTGTATGGTATAGAGTGTAGGGTATAGAGTGTATGGAATAGAGGGTAGGGTATAGAGTGTAGAGTGTAGGGTATAGAGTGTAGGGTATAGAGCGTAGGGTGTAGGGTATAGAGTGTAGGGTATAGAGTGTAGGGTATAGAGTGTAGAGTGTAGGGTATAGAGTGTAGGGTATAGAGTGTATGGTATACAGTGTAGAGTGTAGGGTATAGAGTGTATAGTGTAGGGTATAGAGTGTCGGGTATAGTGTGTAGGGTATAGAGTGTATGGCATAGAGTGTAGTTTATAGAGTGTAGAGTGTAGGGTATAGAGTGGAGGGTATGGAGTGGAGGGTATAGAGTGTAGGGTATAGAGTGTAGGGTATAGAGTGTAGGGTATAGAGTGTAGAGTATAGAGTGTAGGGTATAGAGTGTAGAGTGTAGGTTATAGAGTGTAGGGTATAGAGTTAAAAGTATAGAGTGTAGTTTATAGAGTGTAGGGTATAGAGTGTAGAGTGTAGGGTATAGAGTGTAGGGTATAGAGTGTAGGGTATGGAGTGTAGAGTGTAGGGTATAGAGTGTATGGTATAGAGTGTAGGGTATAGAGTGTAGAGTGTAGGGTATAGAGTGTATAGTATAGAGTGTAGGGTAGAGAGTGTAGCGTGTAGGGTATAGAGTGTAGGGTATAGAGTGTAGGGTGTAGGGTTTAAAGTGTGGGGTATAGAGTGTAGGATATAGAGTGTAGAGTGTAGGGTATAGAGTGTAGGGTATAGAGTGTAGGGTATAGAGTGTAAAGTGTAGGGTATAGAGTGTAGGGTATAGAGTGTAGGGTATAGAGTGTAGGGTATAGAGTGTAGAGTGTAGGGTATAGAGTGTAGGGTATAGAGTGTAGGGTATAGAGTGTAGGGTATAGAGTGTAAAGTGTAGGGTATAGAGTGGAGGGTATAGAGTGTAGGGTATAGATTGTAGAGTGTAGGGTATAGAGTGTAGGGCATAGAGTATAGAGTGTAGGGTATAGAGTGTAGGGTATAGAGTGTAAAGTGTAGAGTGTAGGGTATAGAGTGTAGAGTGTAGGGTATAGAGTGTAGGGTATAGAGCGTAGGGTGTAGGGTGCAGGGTATAGAGTGTAGGGTATAGAGTGTAAAGTGTAGGGTATAGAGTGTAGGGTATAGAGTGTAGGGTGTAGGGTATAGAGTGTAGGGTATAGAGTGTAGGGTATAGAGTGTAGAGTGTAGGGTATAGAGTGTATGATATAGAGTGTAGGGTATAGAGTGTAGAGTGTAGGGTATAGAGTGTATGGTATAGAGTGTAGGGTATAGAGTGTAGAGTGTAGGGTATAGAGTGTAGGGTATAGAGTGTAGGGTGTAGAGTGTATGGTATAGAGTGTAGGGTATAGTGTGTAGAGTGTAGGGTATAGAGTGTAGAGTATAGAGTGTAGGGTATAGAGTGTATGTTGTAGAGTGTAGATTATAGAGTGTAGAGTGTAGGGTATAGAGTGTAGAGTGTAGGGTATAGAGTGTAGGGTATAGAGTGTACGGTATAGAGTGTAGAGTGTAGGGTATAGAGTGTATGGTATAGAGTGTATGGTATAGAGTGTAGGGTATAGAGTGTAGAGTATAGAGTGTAGGGTATAGAGTGTAGAGTGTAGTGTATAGAGTGTAGGGTATAGAGTGTAGGGTATAGAGTGTAGAGTATAGTGTGTATGGTATAGAGTGTAGGGTATAGATTGTATGGTATAGAGCATAGGGTATAGAGTGTAGAGTGTAGGGTATAGAGTGTAGATTATAGAGTGTAGAGTGTAGGGTATAGAGTGTAGGGTATATAGTGTAGAGTGCATGGTATAGAGTGTAGGGTATAGAGTGTAGGGTATAGAGTGTAGAGTGTAGGGTGTAGAGTGTAGGGTATAGAGTGTAAGGTATAGAGTGTAGGGTATAGAGTGTATGTTATAGAGTGTAGGGCATAGAGTGTAGGGTATAGAGTGTATGGTATAGAGTGTAGGGTATAGAGTGTAGGATATAGAGTGTAGGGTATAGATTGTAGGGTATAGAGTGTAGAGTGTAGGGTATAGAGTGTAGGGTATAGAGTGTATGGTTTAGAGTGTAGAGTGTAGGGTATAGAGTGTATAGTGTAGGTTATAGAGTGTGGGGTATAGAGTAAAGGGTATAGAGTGTATGGTATAGAGTGTAGGGAATAGAGTGTAGAGTGTAGGGTATAGAGTGTATAGTGTAGGTTATAGAGTGTAGGGTATAGAGTAAAGGGTATAGAGTGTATGGTATAGAGTGTAGGGTATAGTGTGTAGAGTGTAGGGTATAGAGTGTATGTTGTAGAGTGTAGAGTATAGAGTGTAGAGTGTAGGGTATAGAGTGTAGGGTATAGAGTGTAGGGTATAGAGTGTACAGTGTAGGGTATAGAGTGTATGGTATAGAGTGTAGGGTATAGAATGTAGGGTATAGAGTGTAGAGTATAGAGTGTAGGGTATAGAGTGTAGAGTGTAGCGTATAGAGTGTAGGGTATAGAGTGTAGGGTATAGAGTGTAGGGTATAGTGTGTATGGTATAGAGTGTAGGGTATAGAGTGTATGGTATAGAGCGTAGGGTATAGAGTGTAGAGTGTAGGGTATAGAGTGTAGGGTATAGAGTGTAGTGTAGGGTATAGAGTGTAGGGTATATATTGTAGAGTGTATGGTATAGAGTGTAGCGTATAGAGTGTAGGGTATAGAGTGTAGTGTGTAGGGTGTAGAGTGTAGGGTATAGAGTGTAAGGTATAGAGTGTAGGGTATAGAGTGTATGTTATAGTGTAGGGCATAGAGTGTAGGGTATAGAGTGTATGGTATAGAGTGTAGGGTATAGAGTGTAGGGTATAGAGTGTAGGGTATAGATTGTAGGGTATAGAGTGTAAAGTGTAGGGTATAGAGTGTATAGTGTAGGTTATAGAGTGTAGGGTATAGAGTAAAGGGTATAGAGTGTATGGTATAGAGTGTAGGGAATAGAGTGTATAGTGTAGGGTATAGAGTGTATAATGTAGGTTATAAAGTGTAGGGTATAGAGTAAAGGGTATAGAGTGTATGGTATAGAGTGTAGGGTATAGTGTGTAGAGTGTAGGGTATAGAGTGTTGGGTATAGAGTGTATGTTGTAGACTGTAGAGTATAGAGTGTAGAGTGTAGGGTATAGAGTGTAGGGTATAGAGTGTAGAGTGTAGGGTATAGAGTGTATGGTATAGAGTGTAGGGTATAGAGTGTAGGGTATAGAGTGTAGAGTATAGAGTGTAGGGTATAGAGTGTAGAGTGTAGCGCATAGAGTGTAGGGTATAGAGTGTAGGGTATAGAGTGTAGGGTATAGTGTGTATGGTATAGAGTGTAGGGTATAGAGTGTATGGTATAGAGCGTAGGGTATAGAGTGTAGAGTGTAGGGTATAGAGTGTAGGGTATAGAGTGTAGAGTGTAGGGTATAGAGTGTAGGGTATATATTGTAGAGTGTATGGTATAGAGTGTAGGGTATAGAGTGTAGAGTATAGAGTGTAGGGTATAGAGTGTAGAGTGTAGCGCATAGAGTGTAGGGTATAGAGTGTAGGGTATAGAGTGTAGGGTATAGTGTGTATGGTATAGAGTGTAGGGTATAGAGTGTATGGTATAGAGCGTAGGGTATAGAGTGTAGAGTGTAGGGTACAGAGTGTAGGGTATAGAGTGTAGAGTGTAGGGTATAGAGTGTAGGGTATATATTGTAGAGTGTATGGTATAGAGTGTAGGGTATAGAGTGTAGAGTATAGAGTGTAGGGTATAGAGTGTATAGTGTAGCGCATAGAGTATAGGGTATAGAGTGTAGGGTATAGAGTGTAGGGTATAGAGTGTAGAGTGTAGCGCATAGAGTGTAGGGTATAGAGTGTAGGGTATAGAGTGTAGGGTATAGTGTGTATGGTATAGAGTGTAGGGTATAGAGTGTATGGTATAGAGCGTAGGGTATAGAGTGTAGAGTGTAGGGTATAGAGTGTAGGGTATAGAGTGTAGAGTGTAGGGTATAGAGTGTAGGGTATATATTGTAGAGTGTATGGTATAGAGTGTAGGGTATAGAGTGTAGGGTATAGAGTGTAGAGTGTAGGGTATAGAGTGTAGGGTATAGAGTGTAGAGTGTAGGGTATAGAGTGTAGGGTATATATTGTAGAGTGTATGGTATAGAGTGTAGGGTATAGAGTGTAGAGTATAGAGTGTAGGGTATAGAGTGTAGAGTGTAGCGCATAGAGTGTAGGGTATAGAGTGTAGGGTATAGAGTGTAGGGTATAGAGTGTAGAGTGTAGCGCATAGAGTGTAGGGTATAGAGTGTAGGGTATAGAGTGTAGGGTATAGTGTGTATGGTATAGAGTGTAGGGTATAGAGTGTATGGTATAGAGCGTAGGGTATAGAGTGTAGAGTGTAGGGTATAGAGTGTAGGGTATAGAGTGTAGAGTGTAGGGTATAGAGTGTAGGGTATATATTGTAGAGTGTATGGTATAGAGTGTAGGGTATAGAGTGTAGGGTATAGAGTGTAGAGTGTAGGGTGTAGAGTGTAGGATATAGAGTGTAAGGTATAGAGTGTAGGGTATAGAGTGTAGGGTATAGATTGTAGGGTATAGAGTGTAAAGTGTAGGGTATAGAGTGTAGGGTATAGAGTGTATGGTATAGAGTGTAGAGTGTAGGGTATAGAGTGTATAGTGTAGGTTATAGAGTGTAGGGTATAGAGTAAAGGGTATAGAGTGTATGGTATAGAGTGTAGGGAATAGAGTGTAGAGTGTAGGGTATAGAGTGTATAGTGTAGGTTATAGAGTGTAGGGTATAGAGTAAAGGGTATAGAGTGTATGGTATAGAGTGTAGGGAATAGAGTGTAGAGTGTAGGGCATAGAGTGTATGGTATAGAGTGTAGGGTATAGAGTGTAGAGTGTAGGGTATAGAGTGTAGGGTATAGAGTGTAGTGCATAGAGTGTAGGGTATAGAGTGTAGAGTGTAGGGTATACAGTGTAGGGTATAGAGTGTAGGGTATAGAGTGTAGGGTATAGAGTGTAGAGTGTAGGGATTAAAGTGTAGGGTATATAATGTAGGGTATAGAGTGTAGAGTGTAGGGTATAGAGTTTAGGCTATAGAGTGTAGGGTATAGAGTGTAGAGTGTAGGGTATAGAGTGTAGGGTATAGAGCGTAGGGTGCAGGGTATAGAGTGTAGGGTATAGAGTGTAAAGTGTAGGGTATAGAGTGTAGGGTATAGAGTGTAGGGTGTAGGGTATAGAGTGTAGGGTATAGAGTGTAGAGTATAGGGTATAGAGCGTAGGGTATAGAGTGTAAAGTGCAGAGTGTAGGGTATAGAGTGTAGAGTGTAGGGTATAGAGTGTATGATATAGAGTGTAGGGTATAGAGTGTAGAGTGTAGGGTATAGAGTGTATGGTATAGAGTGTAGGGTATAGAGTGTAGAGTGTAGGGTATAGAGTGTAGGGTATAGAGTGTAGGGTGTAGAGTGTATGGTATAGAGTGTAGGGTATAGTGTGTAGAGTGTAGGGTATAGAGTGTAGGGTATAGAGTGTAGGGTATAGAGTGTATGTTGTAGAGTGTAGAGTATAGAGTGTAGAGTGTAGGGTGTAGAGTGTAGGGTATAGAGTGTAGGCTATAGAGTGTACGGTATAGAGTGTAGAGTGTAGGGTATAGAGTGTATGGTATAGAGTGTATGGTATAGAGTGTAGGGTATAGAGTGTAGAGTATAGAGTGTAGGGTATAGAGTGTAGAGTGTAGTGTATAGAGTGTAGGGTATAGAGTGTAGGGTATAGAGTGTAGAGTGTAGGGTATAGAGTGTAGGGTATAGAGTGTAGAGTGTAGGGTATAGAGTGTAGGGTATAGAGTGTAGAGTGTATGGTATAGAGTGTAGTGTATAGATTGTATGGTATAGAGCGTAGGGTATAGAGTGTAGAGTGTAGGGTATAGAGTGTAGGGTATAGAGTGTAGAGTGTAGGGTATAGAGTGTAGGGTATATAGTGTAGAGTGTATGGTATAGAGTGTAGGGTATAGAGTGTAGGGTATAGAGTGTAGAGTGTAGGGTGTAGAGTGTAGGGTATAGAGTGTAAGGTATAGAGTGTAGGGTATAGAGTGTATGTTATAGAGTGTAGGGCATAGAGTGTAGGGTATAGAGTGTATGGTATAGAGTGTAGGGTATAGAGTGTAGGGTATAGAGTGTAGGGTATAGATTGTAGGGTATAGAGTGTAGAGTGTAGGGTATAGAGTGTAGGGTATAGAGTGTATGGTTTAGAGTGTAGAGTGTAGGGTATAGAGTGTATGGTATAGAGTGTAGGGAATAGAGTGTAGAGTGTAGGGTATAGAGTGTATAGTGGAGGTTATAGAGTGTAGGGTATAGAGTAAAGGGTATAGAGTGTATGGTATAGAGTGTAGGGTATAGTGTGTAGAGTGTAGGGTATAGAGTGTAGGGTATAGAGTGTATGTTGTAGAGTGTAGAGTATAGAGTGTAGAGTGTAGGGTATAGAGTGTAGGGTATAGAGTGTAGGGTATAGAGTGTAGAGTGTAGGGTATAGAGTGTATGGTATAGAGTGTAGGGTATAGAGTGTAGAGTATAGAGTGTAGGGTATAGAGTGTAGAGTGTAGCGTATAGAGTGTAGGGTATAGAGTGTAGGGTATAGAGTGTAGGGTATAGTGTGTATGGTATAGAGTGTAGGGTATAGAGTGTATGGTTTAGAGCGTAGGGTATAGAGTGTAGAGTGTAGGGTATAGAGTGTAGGGTACAGAGTGTAGTGTAGGGTATAGAGTGTAGGGTATATATTGTAGAGTGTATGGTATAGAGTGTAGCGTATAGAGTGTAGGGTATAGAGTGTAGTGTGTAGGGTGTAGAGTGTAGGGTATAGAGTGTAAGGTATAGAGTGTAGGGTATAGAGTGTATGTTATAGAGTGTAGGGCATAGAGTGTAGGGTATAGAGTGTATGGTATAGAGTGTAGGGTATAGAGTGTAGGGTATAGAGTGTAGGGTATAGATTGTAGGGTATAGAGTGTAAAGTGTAGGGTATAGAGTGTATAGTGTAGGTTATAGAGTGTAGGGTATAGAGTAAAGGGTATAGAGTGTATGGTATAGAGTGTAGGGAATAGAGTGTATAGTGTAGGGTATAGAGTGTATAGTGTAGGTTATAAAGTGTAGGGTATAGAGTAAAGGGTATAGAGTGTATGGTATAGAGTGTAGGGTATAGTGTGTAGAGTGTAGGGTATAGAGTGTTGGGTATAGAGTGTATGTTGTAGACTGTAGAGTATAGAGTGTAGAGTGTAGGGTATAGAGTGTAGGGTATAGAGTGTAGAGTGTAGGGTATAGAGTGTATGGTATAGAGTGTAGGGTATAGAGTGTAGGGTATAGAGTGTAGAGTATAGAGTGTAGGGTATAGAGTGTAGAGTGTAGCGCATAGAGTGTAGGGTATAGAGAGTAGGGTATAGAGTGTAGGGTATAGTGTGTATGGTATAGAGTGTAGGGTATAGAGTGTATGGTATAGAGCGTAGGGTATAGAGTGTAGAGTGTAGGGTATAGAGTGTAGGGTATAGAGTGTAGAGTGTAGGGTATAGAGTGTAGGGTATATATTGTAGAGTGTATGGTATAGAGTGTAGGGTATAGAGTGTAGGGTATAGAGTGTAGAGTGTAGGGTGTAGAGTGTAGGGTATAGAGTGTAAGGTATAGAGTGTAGGGTATAGAGTGTAGGGTATAGATTGTAGGGTATAGAGTGTAAAGTGTAGGGTATAGAGTGTAGGGTATAGAGTGTATGGTATAGAGTGTAGAGTGTAGGGTATAGAGTGTATAGTGTAGGTTATAGAGTGTAGGGTATAGAGTAAAGGGTATAGAGTGTATGGTATAGAGTGTAGGGAATAGAGTGTAGAGTGTAGGGTATAGAGTGTATAGTGTAGGTTATAGAGTGTAGGGTATAGAGTAAAGGGTATAGAGTGTATGGTATAGAGTGTAGGGAATAGAGTGTAGAGTGTAGGGCATAGAGTGTATGGTATAGAGTGTAGGGTATAGAGTGTAGAGTGTAGGGTATAGAGTGTAGGGTATAGAGTGTAGTGCATAGAGTGTAGGGTATAGAGTGTAGAGTGTAGGGTATACAGTGTAGGGTATAGAGTGTAGGGTATAGAGTGTAGGGTATAGAGTGTAGAGTGTAGGGATTAAAGTGTAGGGTATATAATGTAGGGTATAGAGTGTAGAGTGTAGGGTATAGAGTGTAGGGTATAGAGTTTAGGCTATAGAGTGTAGGGTATAGAGTGTAGAGTGTAGGGTATAGAGTGTAGGGTATAGAGCGTAGGGTGTAGGGTGCAGGGTATAGAGTGTAGGGTATAGAGTGTAAAGTGTAGGGTATAGAATGTAGGGTATAGAGTGTAGGGTGTAGGGTATAGAGTGTAGGGTATAGAGTGTAGGGTATAGAGTGTAGGGTATAGAGTGTAGAGTGTAGGGTATAGAGCGTAGGGTATAGAGTGTAAAGTGCAGAGTGTAGGGTATAGAGTGTAGAGTGTAGGGTATAGAGTGTATGATATAGAGTGTAGGGTATAGAGTGTAGAGTGTAGGGTATAGAGTGTATGGTATAGAGTGTAGGGTATAGAGTGTAGAGTGTAGGGTATAGAGTGTAGGGTATAGAGTGTACGGTGTAGAGTGTATGGTATAGAGTGTAGAGTGTAGGGTATAGAGTGTATGATATAGAGTGTAGGGTATAGAGTGTAGAGTGTAGGGTATAGAGTGTATGGTATAGAGTGTAGGGTATAGAGTGTAGAGTGTAGGGTATAGAGTGTAGGGTATAGAGTGTATGGTTTAGAGCGTAGGGTATAGAGTGTAGAGTGTAGGGTATAGAGTGTAGGGTATAGAGTGTAGTGTAGGGTATAGAGTGTAGGGTATATATTGTAGAGTGTATGGTATAGAGTGTAGCGTATAGAGTGTAGGGTATAGAGTGTAGTGTGTAGGGTGTAGAGTGTAGGGTATAGAGTGTAAGGTATAGAGTGTAGGGTATAGAGTGTATGTTATAGAGTGTAGGGCATAGAGTGAAGGGTATAGAGTGTATGGTATAGAGTGTAGGGTATAGAGTGTAGGGTATAGAGTGTAGGGTATAGATTGTAGGGTATAGAGTGTAAAGTGTAGGGTATAGAGTGTATAGTGTAGGTTATAGAGTGTAGGGTATAGAGTAAATGGTATAGAGTGTATGGTATAGAGTGTAGGGAATAGAGTGTATATTGTAGGGTATAGAGTGTATAGTGTAGGTTATAAAGTGTAGGGTATAGAGTAAAGGGTATAGAGTGTATGGTATAGAGTGTAGGGTATAGTGTGTAGAGTGTAGGGTATAGAGTGTTGGGTATAGAGTGTATGTTGTAGACTGTAGAGTATAGAGTGTAGAGTGTAGGGTATAGAGTGTAGGGTATAGAGTGTATGGTATAGAGTGTAGGGTATAGAGTGTAGGGTATAGAGTGTAGAGTATAGAGTGTAGGGTATAGAGTGTAGAGTGTAGCGCATAGAGTGTAGGGTATAGAGTGTAGGGTATAGAGTGTAGGGTATAGTGTGTATGGTATAGAGTGTAGGGTATAGAGTGTATGGTATAGAGCGTAGGGTATAGAGTGTAGAGTGTAGGGTATAGAGTGTAGGGTATAGAGTGTAGAGTGTAGGGTATAGAGTGTAGGGTATATATTGTAGAGTGTATGGTATAGAGTGTAGGGTATAGAGTGTAGGATATAGAGTGTAGAGTGTAGGGTGTAGAGTGTAGGGTATAGAGTGTAAGGTATAGAGTGTAGGGTATAGAGTGTATGTTATAGAGTGTAGGGCATAGAGTGTAGGGTATAGAGTGTATGGTATAGAGTGTAGGGTATAGAGTGTAGGGTATAGAGTGTAGGGTATAGATTGTAGGGTATAGAGTGTAAAGTGTAGGGTATAGAGTGTAGGGTATAGAGTGTATGGTATAGAGTGTAGAGTGTAGGGTATAGAGTGTATAGTGTAGGTTATAGAGTGTAGGGTATAGAGTAAAGGGTATAGAGTGTATGGTATAGAGTGTAGGGAATAGAGTGTAGATTGTAGGGTATAGAGTGTATAGTGTAGGTTATAGAGTGTAGGGTATAGAGTAAAGGGTATAGAGTGTATGGTATAGAGTGTAGGGAATAGAGTGTAGAGTGTAGGGCATAGAGTGTATGGTATAGAGTGTAGGGTATAGAGTGTAGAGTGTAGGGTATAGAGTGTAGGGTATAGAGTGTAGTGCATAGAGTGTAGGGTATAGAGTGTAGAGTGTAGGGTATACAGTGTAGGGTATAGAGTGTAGGGTATAGAGTGTGTGGTATAGAGTGTAGAGTGTAGGGATTAAAGTGTAGGGTATATAATGTAGGGTATAGAGTGTAGAGTGTAGGGTATAGAGTGTAGGGTATAGAGTTTAGGCTATAGAGTGTAGGGTATAGAGTGTAAAGTGTAGAGTGTAGGGTATAGAGTGTAGAGTGTATGGTATAGAGTGTAGGGTATAGAGTGTATGGAATAGAGTGTAGGGTATAGAGTGTAGAGTGTAGGGTATAGAGTGTAGAGTATAGAGCGTAGGGTGTAGGGTATAGAGTGTAGGGTACAGAGTGTAGGGTATAGAGTGTAGAGTGTAGGGTATAGAGTGTATGGTATAGAGTGTAGGGTGTAGAGTGTAGGGTATAGAGTGTAGAGTGTAGGGTATAGAGTGTAGGGTATAGAGTGTATGGTATACAGTGTAGAGTGTAGAGTGTAGGGTATAGAGTGTATAGTGTAGGCTATAGAGTGTAGGGTATAGAGTGTATGGTATACAGTGTAGAGTGTAGAGTGTAGGGTATAGAGTGTATAGTGTAGGGTATAGAGTGTCGTGTATAGAGTGTAGGGTATAGAGTGTAGGGTATAGAGTGTAGAGTGTAGGGTATAGAGTGTAGGGTATATATTGTAGAGTGTATGGTATAGAGTGTAGGGTATAGAGTGTAGGGTATAGAGTGTAGAGTGTAGGGTGTAGAGTGTAGGGTATAGAGTGTAAGGTATAGAGTGTAGGGTATAGAGTGTAGGGTATAGATTGTAGGGTATAGAGTGAAAGTGTAGGGTATAGAGTGTAGGGTATAGAGTGTATGGTATAGAGTGTAGAGTGTAGGGTATAGAGTGTATAGTGTAGGTTATAGAGTGTAGGGTATAGAGTAAAGGGTATAGAGTGTATGGTATAGAGTGTAGGGAATAGAGTGTAGAGTGTAGGGTATAGAGTGTATAGTGTAGGTTATAGAGTGTAGGGTATAGAGTAAAGGGTATAGAGTGTATGGTATAGAGTGTAGGGAATAGAGTGTAGAGTGTAGGGCATAGAGTGTATGGTATAGAGTGTAGGGTATAGAGTGTAGAGTGTAGGGTATAGAGTGTAGGGTATAGAGTGTAGTGCATAGAGTGTAGGGTATAGAGTGTAGAGTGTAGGGTATACAGTGTAGGGTATAGAGTGTAGGGTATAGAGTGTAGGGTATAGAGTGTAGAGTGTAGGGATTAAAGTGTAGGGTATATAATGTAGGGTATAGAGTGTAGAGTGTAGGGTATAGAGTGTAGGGTATAGAGTTTAGGCTATAGAGTGTAGGGTATAGAGTGTAGAGTGTAGGGTATAGAGTGTAGGGTATAGAGCGTAGGGTGTAGGGTGCAGGGTATAGAGTGTAGGGTATAGAGTGTAAAGTGTAGGGTATAGAGTGTAGGGTATAGAGTGTAGGGTGTAGGGTATAGAGTGTAGGGTATAGAGTGTAGGGTATAGAGTGTAGGGTATAGAGTGTAGAGTGTAGGGTATAGAGCGTAGGGTATAGAGTGTAAAGTGCAGAGTGTAGGGTATAGAGTGTAGAGTGTAGGGTATAGAGTGTATGATATAGAGTGTAGGGTATAGAGTGTAGAGTGTAGGGTATAGAGTGTATGGTATAGAGTGTAGGGTATAGAGTGTAGAGTGTAGGGTATAGAGTGTAGGGTATAGAGTGTAGGGTGTAGAGTGTATGGTATAGAGTGTAGGATATAGTGTGTAGAGTGTAGGGTATAGAGTGTAGGGTATAGAGTGTAGGGTATAGAGTGTATGTTGTAGAGTGTAGAGTATAGAGTGTAGAGTGTAGGGTGTAGAGTGTAGGGTATAGAGTGTAGGCTATAGAGTGTACGGTATAGAGTGTAGAGTGTAGGGTATAGAGTGTATGGTATAGAGTGTATGGTATAGAGTGTAGGGTATAGAGTGTAGAGTATAGAGTGTAGGGTATAGAGTGTAGAGTGTAGTGTATAGAGTGTAGGGTATAGAGTGTAGGGTATAGAGTGTAGAGTATAGTGTGTATGGTATAGAGTGTAGTGTATAGATTGTATGGTATAGAGCGTAGGGTATAGAGTGTAGAGTGTAGGGTATAGAGTGTAGGGTATAGAGTGTAGAGTGTAGGGTATAGAGTGTAGGGTATATAGTGTAGAGTGTATGGTATAGAGTGTAGGGTATAGAGTGTAGGGTATAGAGTGTAGAGTGTAGGGTGTAGAGTGTAGGGTATAGAGTGTAAGGTATAGAGTGTAGGGTATAGAGTGTATGTTATAGAGTGTAGGGCATAGAGTGTAGGGTATAGAGTGTATGGTATAGAGTGTAGGGTATAGAGTGTAGGGTATAGAGTGTAGGGTATAGATTGTAGGGTATAGAGTGTAGAGTGTAGGGTATAGAGTGTAGGGTATAGAGTGTATGGTTTAGAGTGTAGAGTATAGAGTGTATAGTGTAGGTTATAGAGTGTGGGGTATAGAGTAAAGGGTATAGAGTGTATGGTATAGAGTGTAGGGAATAGAGTGTAGAGTGTAGGGTATAGAGTGTATAGTGTAGGTTATAGAGTGTAGGGTATAGAGTAAAGGGTATAGAGTGTATGGTATAGAGTGTAGGGTATAGTGTGTAGAGTGTAGGGTATAGAGTGTAGGGTATAGAGTGTATGTTGTAGAGTGTAGAGTATAGAGTGTAGAGTGTAGGGTATAGAGTGTAGGGTATAGAGTGTAGGGTATAGAGTGTAGAGTGTAGGGTATAGAGTGTATGGTATAGAGTGTAGGGTATAGAGTGTAGGGTATAGAGTGTAGAGTATAGAGTGTAGGGTATAGAGTGTAGAGTGTAGCGTATAGAGTGTAGGGTATAGAGTGTAGGGTATAGAGTGTAGGGTATAGTGTGTATGGTATAGAGTGTAGGGTATAGAGTGTATGGTTTAGAGCGTAGGGTATAGAGTGTAGAGTGTAGGGTATAGAGTGTAGGGTATAGAGTGTAGTGTAGGGTATAGAGTGTAGGGTATATATTGTAGAGTGTATGGTATAGAGTGTAGCGTATAGAGTGTAGGGTATAGAGTGTAGTGTGTAGGGTGTAGAGTGTAGGGTATAGAGTGTAAGGTATAGAGTGTAGGGTATAGAGTGTATGTTATAGAGTGTAGGGCATAGAGTGTAGGGTATAGAGTGTATGGTATAGAGTGTAGGGTATAGAGTGTAGGGTATAGAGTGTAGGGTATAGATTGTAGGGTATAGAGTGTAAAGTGTAGGGTATAGAGTGTATAGTGTAGGTTATAGAGTGTAGGGTATAGAGTAAAGGGTATAGAGTGTATGGTATAGAGTGTAGGGAATAGAGTGTATATTGTAGGGTATAGAGTGTATAGTGTAGGTTATAAAGTGTAGGGTATAGAGTAAAGGGTATAGAGTGTATGGTATAGAGTGTAGGGTATAGTGTGTAGAGTGTAAGGTATAGAGTGTTGGGTATAGAGTGTATGTTGTAGACTGTAGAGTATAGAGTGTAGAGTGTAGGGTATAGAGTGTAGGGTATAGAGTGTAGAGTGTAGGGTATAGAGTGTATGGTATAGAGTGTAGGGTATAGAGTGTAGGGTATAGAGTGTAGAGTATAGAGTGTAGGGTATAGAGTGTAGAGTGTAGCGCATAGAGTGTAGGGTATAGAGTGTAGGGTATAGAGTGTAGGGTATAGTGTGTATGGTATAGAGTGTAGGGTATAGAGTGTATGGTATAGAGCGTAGGGTATAGAGTGTAGAGTGTAGGGTATAGAGTGTAGGGTATAGAGTGTAGAGTGTAGGGTATAGAGTGTAGGGTATATATTGTAGAGTGTATGGTATAGAGTGTAGGGTATAGAGTGTAGGGTATAGAGTGTAGAGTGTAGGGTGTAGAGTGTAGGGTATAGAGTGTAAGGTATAGAGTGTAGGGTATAGAGTGTATGTTATAGAGTGTAGGGCATAGAGTGTAGGGTATAGAGTGTATGGTATAGAGTGTAGGGTATAGAGTGTAGGGTATAGAGTGTAGGGTATAGATTGTAGGGTATAGAGTGTAAAGTGTAGGGTATAGAGTGTAGGGTATAGAGTGTATGGTATAGAGTGTAGAGTGTAGGGTATAGAGTGTATAGTGTAGGTTATAGAGTGTAAGGTATAGAGTAAACGGTATAGAGTGTATGGTATAGAGTGTAGGGAATAGAGTGTAGAGTGTAGGGTATAGAGTGTATAGTGTAGGTTATAGAGTGTAGGGTATAGAGTAAAGGGTATAGAGTGTATGGTATAGAGTGTAGGGAATAGAGTGTAGAGTGTAGGGCATAGAGTGTATGGTATAGAGTGTAGGGTATAGAGTGTAGAGTGTAGGGTATAGAGTGTAGGGTATAGAGTGTAGTGCATAGAGTGTAGGGTATAGAGTGTAGAGTGTAGGGATTAAAGTGTAGGGTATATAATGTAGGGTATAGAGTGTAGAGTGTAGGGTATAGAGTGTAGGGTATAGAGTTTAGGCTATAGAGTGTAGGGTATAGAGTGTAAAGTGTAGAGTGTAGGGTATAGAGTGTAGAGTGTATGGTATAGAGTGTAGGGTATAGAGTGTATGGAATAGAGTGTAGGGTATAGAGTGTAGAGTGTAGGGTATAGAGTGTAGGGTATAGAGCGTAGGGTGTAGGGTATAGAGTGTAGGGTACAGAGTGTAGGGTATAGAGTGTAGAGTGTAGGGTATAGAGTGTATGGTATAGAGTGTAGGGTGTAGAGTGTAGGGTATAGAGTGTAGAGTGTAGGGTATAGAGTGTAGGGTATAGAGTGTATGGTATACAGTGTAGAGTGTAGAGTGTAGGGTATAGAGTGTATAGTGTAGGCTATAGAGTGTAGGGTATAGAGTGTATGGTATACAGTGTAGAGTGTAGAGTGTAGGGTATAGAGTGTATAGTGTAGGGTATAGAGTGTCGGGTATAGAGTGTAGGGTATAGAGTGTATGGTATAGAGTGTAGGTTATAGAGCGTAGAGAGTAGGGTATAGAGTGGAGGGTATGGAGTGTAAGGTATAGAGTGGAGGGTATAGAGTGTAGGGTATAGAGTGTAGAGTGTAGGGTATAGAGTGTAGGGTATAGAGTGTAGGGTATAGAGTGTAGAGTATAGAGTGTAGGGTATAGAGTGTAGGGTATAGAGTGTAGAGTGTAGAGTGTAGGGTATAGAGTGTAGGGTATAGAGTGTAGCGTATAGAGTGTAGAGTGTAGGGTATAGAGTGTATGGTATAGAGTGAAGAGTATAGAGTGTAGAGTGTAAGGTATAGAGTGTAGGGTATAGAGTGTAGGGTATAGAGTGTAGGGTATAGAGTGTAGAGTGTAGGGTATAGAGTGTAGGGTATAGAGTGTAGGGTATAGAGTGTAGGGTATAGAGTGTAGGGTATAGAGTGTAGGGTATGGAGTGTAGGGTATAGAGTGTAGGGTGTAGAGTGTAGGGATTAGAGTGTAGGGCAAAGAGTGTAGGGCATAGAGTGTAGAGTGTAGGGTATAGAGTGTAGGGTATAGAGTGTAGAGTGTAGGGTATAGAGTGTAGAGTGTAGGGTATAGAGTGTAGGGTATAGAGTGCATGCAATAGAGTGTAGAGTGTAGGGTATAGAGTGCATGGTATAGAGTGAAGGGTATAGAGTGTAGAGTGTAGGGTATAGAGTGTAGGGTATAGAGTGTAGGGTATAGAGTGTAGGGTATAGAGTGTAGAGTGTAGGGTATAGAGTGTAGGGTATAGAATGTAGGGTATAGAGTGTAGGGTATAGAGTGTAGGGTATAGAGTGTAGGGTATAGAGTGTAGGGTATGGAGTGTAGGGTATAGAGTGTAGGGTATAGAGTTTATTGTGTAGGGATTAGAGTGTAGGGCATAGAGTGTAGGGCATAGAGTGTAGAGTGTAGGGTATAGAGTGTAGGATATAGAGTATAGAGTGTAGGGTATAGAGTGTAGGGTATAGAGTGTAGAGTGTAGAGTGTAGGGTATAGAGTGTAGAGTGTAGGGTATAGAGTGTAGGGTATAGAGTGCATGGAATAGAGTGTAGAGTGTAGGGTATAGAGTGTAGGATATAGAGTGTATGGTATAGAGTGTAGGGTATAGAGTGTAGAGTGTAGGGATTAGAGTGTAGGGTATAGAGTGTAGGGTATAGAATGTATGGAATAGAGTGTAGGGTATAGAGTATAGAGTGTAGGGTATAGAGTGTAGGGTATAGAGCGTAGGGTGTAGGGTATAGAGTGCAGGGTATAGAGTGTTTGGTATAGAGTGTAGGGTTTAGAGTGTAGGGTATAGAGTGTAAGGTATAGAGTGTATAGTGTAGGGTATAGAGTGTAGGGTGTAGAGTGTATGGTATAGAGTGTAGAGTATAGAGTGTATGGTATAGAGTTTAGAGTGTAGGGTATAGAGTGTAGGGTATAAAGTGTATGGTATAGAGTGTAGGGTATAGAGTGTAGAGTGTAGGGTATAGAGTGCATAGTATAGAGTGTAGGGCATAGAGTGTAGAGTGTAGGGCATGGAGTGTAGGGTATAGAGTGTAGGGTGTAGGGTATAATGTGTAGGGTATAGAGTGTAGGGTACAGAGTGTAGAGAGTAGGGTATAGAGTGTAGGGTATAGAGTATATGGTATACAGTGTAGAGTGTAGAGTGTAGGGTATAGAGTGTATAGTGTAGGGTATAGAGTGTAGGGTATAGAATAAAGGGTATAGAGTGTATGGTATAGAGTGTAGGGAATAGAGTGTAGAGTGTAGGGCATAGTGTGTATGGTATAGAGTGTAGGGTATAGAGTGCAGAGTGTAGGGTATAGAGTGTAG
Organism: Ranitomeya imitator; assembly: GCF_032444005.1. NCBI lineage: Eukaryota > Metazoa > Chordata > Amphibia > Anura > Dendrobatidae > Ranitomeya > Ranitomeya imitator. The sequence continues at coordinate 296,409,381 of NC_091284.1, forward strand.
GGTATAGAGTGTAGGGCATAGAGTGTAGGGTATAGAGTGTAGAGTGTAGGGTATACAGTGTAGGGTATAGAGTGTAGGGTAGAGTGTAGAGTGTAGGGATTAAAGTGTAGGGTATATACGGTAGGGTATAGAGTGTAGAGTGTAGGGTATAGAGTGTAGGGTATAGAGTGTAGGCGATAGAGTGTAGGGTATAGAGTGTAAACTGTAGAGTGTAGGGTATAGAGTGTAGAGTGTATGGTATAGAGTGTAGGGTATAGAGTGTATGGAATAGAGGGTAGGGTATAAAGTGTAGAGTGTAGGGTATAGAGTGTAGGGTATAGAGCGTAGGGTGTAGGGTATAGAGTGTAGGGTATAGAGTGTAGAGTGTAGGGTATAGAGTGTATGGTATAGAGTGTATGGTATAGAGTGTAGGGTATAGAGTGTAGAGTGTAGGATATAGAGTGGAGGGTATGGAGTGTAGGGTATAGAGTGTAGGGTATAGAGTGTAGGGTATAGAGTGTAGGGTATAGAGTGTAGAGTGTAGGGTATAGAGTGTAGGGTATAAAGTGTAGGGTGTAAAGTGTGGAGTATAGAGTGTAGGGTATAGAGTGTAGGGTATAGAGTGTAGAGTGTAGAGTGTAGGGTATAGAGTGTAGGGTATAGAGTGTAGGGTATAGAGTGTAGAGTGTAGGGTATAGAGTGTATGGTATAGAGTGTAGGGTATAGAGTGTAGAGTGTAGTGTATAGAGTGTATAGTATAGAGTGTAGGGTACAGAGTGTAGAGTGTATGGTATAGAGTGTAGGGTATAGAGTGTAGGGTGTAGGGTTTAAAGTGTGGGGTATAGAGTGTAGGATATAGAGTGTAGAGTGTAGGGTATAGCGTGTAGGGTATAGAGTATATGGTATAGAGTGTAGGGTATAGAGTGTAGGGTATAGAGTGTAGTGTATAGAGTGTAGGATATAGAGTGTAAAGTGTAGGTTATAGAGTGTAGGGTATAGAGTGTAGGGTATAGATTGTAGAGTGTAGGGTATAGAGTGTAGGGCATAGAGTATAGAGTGTAGGGTATAGAGTGTAGGGTATACAGTGTAAAGTGTAGAGTGTAGGGTATAGAGTGTAGAGTGTAGGGTATAGAGTGTTGGGTATAGAGTGTATGGAATAGAGTGTAGGGTATAGAGTGTAGAGTGTAGGGTATAGAGTGTAGGGTATAGAGTGTAGGGTGTAGGGTATAGAGTGTAGGGTATAGAGTGTAGGGTATAGAGTGTAGGGTATAGAGTGTAGAGTGTAGGGTATAGAGCGTAGGGTATAGAGTGTAAAGTGCAGAGTGTAGGGTATAGAGTGTAAAGTGTAGGGTATAGAGTGTATTATATAGAGTGTAGGGTATAGAGTGTAGAGTGTAGGGTATAGAGTGTATGGTATAGAGTGTAGGGTATAGAGTGTAGAGTGTAGGGTATAGAGTGTAGGGTATAGAGTGTAGGGTGTAGAGTGTAACGTATAGAGTGTAGGGTATAGTGTGTAGAGTGTAGGGTGTAGAGTGTAGGGTATAGAGTGTAGGGTATAGAGTGTATGTTGTAGAGTGTAGAGCATAGAGTGTAGAGTGTAGGGTATAGAGTGTAGAGTGTAGGGTATAGAGTGTAGGGTATAGAGTGTACGGTATAGAGTGTAGAGTGTAGGGTATAGAGTGTATGGTATAGAGTGTAGGGTATAGAGTGTAGGGTATAGAGTGTAGAGTATAGAGTGTAGGGTATAGAGTGTAGGGTATAGATTGTAGGGTATAGAGTGTAAAGTGTAGGGTATAGAGTGTATAGTGTAGGTTATCGAGTGTAGGGTATAGAGTAAAGGGTATAGAGTGTATGGTATAGAGTGTAGGGAATAGAGTGTAGAGTGTAGGGTATAGAGTGTATAGTGTAGGTTATAGAGTGTAGGGTATAGAGTAAAGGGTATAGAGTGTATGGTATAGAGTGTAGGGTATAGTGTGTATGTTGTAGAGTGTAGAGTATAGAGTGTACAGTGTAGGGTATAGAGTGTAGGGTATAGAGTGTAGGGTATAGAGTGTAGAGTGTAGGGTATAGAGTGTATGGTATAGAGTGTAGGGTATAGAGTGTAGAGTATAGAGTGTAGGGTATAGAGTGTAGAGTGTAGCGTATAGAGTGTAGGGTATAGAGTGTAGGGTATAGAGTGTAGGGTATAGTGTGTATGGTATAGATTGTAGGTTATAGAGTGTATGGTATAGAGCGTAGGGTATAGAGTGTAGAGTGGAGGGTAGAGAGTGTAGGGTATAGAGTGTAGAGTGTAGGGTATAGAGTGTAGGGTATATAGTGTAGAGTGTATGGTATAGAGTGTAGGGTATAGAGTGTAGGGTATAGAGTGTAGAGTGTAGGGTGTAGAGTGTAGGGTATAGAGTGTAAGGTATAGAGTGTAGGGTATATAGTGTATGTTATAGAGTGTAGGGCATAGAGTGTAGGGTATAGAGTGTATGGTATAGAGTGTAGGGTATAGAGTGTAGGGTATAGAGTGTAGGGTATAGATTGTAGGGTATAGAGTGTAAAGTGTAGGTTATAGAGTGTATGGTATAGAGTGTAGAGTGTAGGGTATAGAGTGTATAGTGTAGGTTATAGAGTGTAGGGTATAGAGTAAAGGGTATAGATTGTATGGTATAGAGTGTAGGGAATAGAGTGTAGAGTGTAGGGTATAGAGTGTATAGTGTAGGTTATAGAGTGTAGGGTATAGAGTAAAGGGTATAGAGTGTATGGTATAGAGTGTAGGGAATAGAGTGTAGAGTGTAGGGCATAGAGTGTATGGTATAGAGTGTAGGGTATAGAGTGTAGGGTATAGAGTGTAGGGTATAGAGTGTATTGCATAGAGTGTAGGGTATAGAGTGTAGAGTGTAGGGTATACAGTGTAGGGTATAGAGTGTAGGGTATAGAGTGTACGGTATAGAGTGTAGAGTGTAGGGATTAAAGTGTAGGGTATATAATGTAGGGTATAGAGTGTAGAGTGTAGGGTATAGAGTGTAGGGTATAGAGTGTAGGCTATAGAGTGTAGGGTATAGAGTGTAAAGTGTAGAGTGTAAGGTATAGAGTGTAGAGAGTATGGTATAGAGTGTAGGGTATAGAGTGTATGGAATAGAGTGTAGGGTATAGAGTGTAGAGTGTAGGGTATAGAGTGTAGGGTATAGAGCGTAGGGTGTAGGGTATAGAGTGTAGGGTATAGAGTGTTGGGTATAGAGTGTAGAGTGTAGGGTATAGAGTGTATGGTATAGAGTGTAGGGTGTAGAGTGTAGGGTATAGAGTGTAGAGTGTAGGGTATAGAGTGTAGGTTATAGAGTGTATGGTATACAGTGTAGAGTGTAGAGTGTAGGGTATAGAGTGTATAGTGTAGGGTATAGAGTTTCGGGTATAGAGTGTAGGGTATAGAGTGTATGGTATAGAGTGTAGGTTATAGAGTGCAGAGTGTAGGGTATAGAGTGGAGGGTATGGAGTGTATGGTATAGAGTGTAGGGTATAGAGTGTAAGGTATAGAGTGTAGGGTATAGAGTGTAGAGTGTAGGGTATAGAGTGTAGGGTATAGAGTGTAGGGTATAGAGTGTAGAGTATAGAGTGTAGGGTATAGAACGTAGGGTACAGAGTGTAGAGTGTAGAGTGTAGGGTATAGAGTGTAGGGTATAGAGTGTAGCGTATAGAGTGTAGAGTGTAGGGTATAGAGTGTATGGTATAGAGTGAAGGGTATAGAGTGTAGAGTGTAGGGTATAGAGTGTAGGGTATAGAGTGTAGGGTATAGAGTGTAGGGTATAGAGTGTAGAGTGTAGGGTATAGAGTGTAGGGTATAGAATGTAGGGTATAGAGTGTAGGGTATAGAGTGTAGGGTATAGAGTGTAGAGTGTATGGTATAGAGTGTAGGGTATAGAGTGTAGGGTATAGAGTGTAGAGTGTAAGGTGTAGAGTGTAGGGTATAGAGTGAAAGGTATAGAGTGTAGGGTATAGAGTGTATGTTATAGAGTGTAGGGCATAGATTGTAGGGTATAGAGTGTATGGTATAGAGTGTAGGGTATAGAGTGTAGGGTATAGAGTGTAGGGTATAGATTGTAGGGTATAGAGTGTAAAGTGTAGGGTATAGAGTGTAGGGTATAGAGTGTAGGGTATAGAGTGTAGGGTATAGATTGTAGGGTATAGAGTGTAAAGTGTAGGGTATAGAGTGTAGGGTATAGAGTGTATGGTATAGAGTGTAGAGTGTAGGGTATAGAGTGTATAGTGTAGGTTATAGAGTGTAGGGTATAGAGTAAAGGGTATAAAGTGTATGGTATAGAGTGTAGGGAATAGAGTGTAGAGTGTAGGGAATAGAGTGTAGTGTAGGTTATAGAGTGTAGGGTATAGAGTAAAGGGTATAGAGTGTATGGTATAGAGTGTAGGGAATAGAGTGTAGAGTGTAGGGCATAGAGTGTATGGTATAGAGTGTAGGTTATAGAGTGTAGAGTGTAGGGTATAGTGTGTAGGGTATAGAGTGTATTGCATAGAGTGTAGGGTATAGAGTGTAGAGTGTAGGGTATACAGTGTAGGGTATAGAGAGTAGGGTATAGAGTGTAGAGTGTAGGGTGTAGAGTGTAGGGTATAGAGTGTAAGGTATAGAGTGTAGGGTATAGAGTGTATGTTATAGAGTGTAGGGCACAGAGTGTAGGGTATAGAGTGTATGGTATAGAGTGTAGGGTATAGAGTGTAGGGTATAGAGTGTAGGGTATAGATTGTAGGGTATAGAGTGTAAAGTGTAGGGTATAGAGTGTAGGGTATAGAGTGTAGAGTGTAGGGTGTAGAGTGTAGGGTATAGAGTGTAAGGTATAGAGTGTAGGGTATAGAGTGTATGTTATAGAGTGTAGGGCACAGAGTGTAGGGTATAGAGTGTATGGTATAGAGTGTAGGGTATAGAGTGTAGGGTATAGAGTGTAGGGTATAGATTGTAGGGTATAGAGTGTAAAGTGTAGGGTATAGAGTGTAGGGTATAGAGTGTATGGTATAGAGTGTAGAGTGTAGGGTATAGAGTGTATAGTGTAGGTTATAGAGTGTAGGGTATAGAGTAAAGGGTATAGAGTGTATGGTATAGATTGTAGGGTATAGAGTGTAAAGTGTAGGGTATAGAGTGTATAGTGTAGGTTATAGAGTGTAGGGTATAGAGTAAAGGGTATAGAGTGTATGGTATAGAGTGTAGGGAATAGAGTGTATATTGTAGGGTATAGAGTGTATAGTGTAGGTTATAAAGTGTAGGGTATAGAGTAAAGAGTATAGAGTGTATGGTATAGAGTGTAGGGTATAGTGTGTAGAGTGTAAGGTATAGAGTGTTGGGTATAGAGTGTATGTTGTAGACTGTAGAGTATAGAGTGTAGAGTGTAGGGTATAGAGTGTAGGGTATAGAGTGTAGAGTGTAGGGTATAGAGTGTATGGTATAGAGTGTAGGGTATAGAGTGTAGGGTATAGAGTGTAGAGTATAGAGTGTAGGGTATAGAGTGTAGAGTGTAGCGCATAGAGTGTAGGGTATAGAGTGTAGGGTATAGAGTGTAGGGTATAGTGTGTATGGTATAGAGTGTAGGGTATAGAGTGTATGGTATAGAGCGTAGGGTATAGAGTGTAGAGTGTAGGGTATAGAGTGTAGGGTATAGAGTGTAGAGTGTAGGGTATAGAGTGTAGGGTATATATTGTAGAGTGTATGGTATAGAGTGTAGGGTATAGAGTGTAGGGTATAGAGTGTAGAGTGTAGGGTATAGAGTGTAGGGTATATAGTGTAGAGTGTATGGTATAGAGTGTAGGGTATAGAGTGTAGGGTATAGAGTGTAGAGTGTAGGGTGTAGAGTGTAGGGTATAGAGTGTAAGGTATAGAGTGTAGGGTATAGAGTGTATGTTATAGAGTGTAGGGCATAGAGTGTAGGGTATAGAGTGTATGGTATAGAGTGTAGGGTATAGAGTGTAGGGTATAGAGTGTAGGGTATAGATTGTAGGGTATAGAGTGTAGAGTGTAGGGTATAGAGTGTAGGGTATAGAGTGTATGGTTTAGAGTGTAGAGTGTAGGGTATAGAGTGTATAGTGTAGGTTATAGAGTGTGGGGTATAGAGTAAAGGGTATAGAGTGTATGGTATAGAGTGTAGGGTGTAGAGTGTAGGGTATAGAGTGTAGAGTGTAGGGTATAGAGTGTAGGTTATAGAGTGTATGGTATACAGTGTAGAGTGTAGAGTGTAGGGTATAGAGTGTATAGTGTAGGGTATAGAGTTTCGGGTATAGAGTGTAGGGTATAGAGTGTATGGTATAGAGTGTAGGTTATAGAGTGCAGAGTGTAGGGTATAGAGTGGAGGGTATGGAGTGTATGGTATAGAGTGTAGGGTATAGAGTGTAAGGTATAGAGTGTAGGGTATAGAGTGTAGAGTGTAGGGTATAGAGTGTAGGGTATAGAGTGTAGGGTATAGAGTGTAGAGTATAGAGTGTAGGGTATAGAACGTAGGGTACAGAGTGTAGAGTGTAGAGTGTAGGGTATAGAGTGTAGGGTATAGAGTGTAGCGTATAGAGTGTAGAGTGTAGGGTATAGAGTGTATGGTATAGAGTGAAGGGTATAGAGTGTAGAGTGTAGGGTATAGAGTGTAGGGTATAGAGTGTAGGGTATAGAGTGTAGGGTATAGAGTGTAGAGTGTAGGGTATAGAGTGTAGGGTATAGAATGTAGGGTATAGAGTGTAGGGTATAGAGTGTAGGGTATAGAGTGTAGAGTGTATGGTATAGAGTGTAGGGTATAGAGTGTAGGGTATAGAGTGTAGAGTGTAAGGTGTAGAGTGTAGGGTATAGAGTGAAAGGTATAGAGTGTAGGGTATAGAGTGTATGTTATAGAGTGTAGGGCATAGATTGTAGGGTATAGAGTGTATGGTATAGAGTGTAGGGTATAGAGTGTAGGGTATAGAGTGTAGGGTATAGATTGTAGGGTATAGAGTGTAAAGTGTAGGGTATAGAGTGTAGGGTATAGAGTGTAGGGTATAGAGTGTAGGGTATAGATTGTAGGGTATAGAGTGTAAAGTGTAGGATATAGAGTGTAGGGTATAGAGTGTATGGTATAGAGTGTAGAGTGTAGGGTATAGAGTGTATAGTGTAGGTTATAGAGTGTAGGGTATAGAGTAAAGGGTATAAAGTGTATGGTATAGAGTGTAGGGAATAGAGTGTAGAGTGTAGGGAATAGAGTGTATAGTGTAGGTTATAGAGTGTAGGGTATAGAGTAAAGGGTATAGAGTGTATGGTATAGAGTGTAGGGAATAGAGTGTAGAGTGTAGGGCATAGAGTGTATGGTATAGAGTGTAGGTTATAGAGTGTAGAGTGTAGGGTATAGTGTGTAGGGTATAGAGTGTATTGCATAGAGTGTAGGGTATAGAGTGTAGAGTGTAGGGTATACAGTGTAGGGTATAGAGAGTAGGGTATAGAGTGTAGAGTGTAGGGTGTAGAGTGTAGGGTATAGAGTGTAAGGTATAGAGTGTAGGGTATAGAGTGTATGTTATAGAGTGTAGGGCACAGAGTGTAGGGTATAGAGTGTATGGTATAGAGTGTAGGGTATAGAGTGTAGGGTATAGAGTGTAGGGTATAGATTGTAGGGTATAGAGTGTAAAGTGTAGGGTATAGAGTGTAGGGTATAGAGTGTAGAGTGTAGGGTGTAGAGTGTAGGGTATAGAGTGTAAGGTATAGAGTGTAGGGTATAGAGTGTATGTTATAGAGTGTAGGGCACAGAGTGTAGGGTATAGAGTGTATGGTATAGAGTGTAGGGTATAGAGTGTAGGGTATAGAGTGTAGGGTATAGATTGTAGGGTATAGAGTGTAAAGTGTAGGGTATAGAGTGTAGGGTATAGAGTGTATGGTATAGAGTGTAGAGTGTAGGATATAGAGTGTATAGTGTAGGTTATAGAGTGTAGGGTATAGAGTAAAGGGTATAGAGTGTATGGTATAGATTGTAGGGTATAGAGTGTAAAGTGTAGGGTATAGAGTGTATAGTGTAGGTTATAGAGTGTAGGGTATAGAGTAAAGGGTATAGAGTGTATGGTATAGAGTGTAGGGAATAGAGTGTATATTGTAGGGTATAGAGTGTATAGTGTAGGTTATAAAGTGTAGGGTATAGAGTAAAGGGTATAGAGTGTATGGTATAGAGTGTAGGGTATAGTGTGTAGAGTGTAAGGTATAGAGTGTTGGGTATAGAGTGTATGTTGTAGACTGTAGAGTATAGAGTGTAGAGTGTAGGGTATAGAGTGTAGGGTATAGAGTGTAGAGTGTAGGGTATAGAGTGTATGGTATAGAGTGTAGGGTATAGAGTGTAGGGTATAGAGTGTAGAGTATAGAGTGTAGGGTATAGAGTGTAGAGTGTAGCGCATAGAGTGTAGGGTATAGAGTGTAGGGTATAGAGTGTAGGGTATAGTGTGTATGGTATAGAGTGTAGGGTATAGAGTGTATGGTATAGAGCGTAGGGTATAGAGTGTAGAGTGTAGGGTATAGAGTGTAGGGTATAGAGTGTAGAGTGTAGGGTATAGAGTGTAGGGTATATATTGTAGAGTGTATGGTATAGAGTGTAGGGTATAGAGTGTAGGGTATAGAGTGTAGAGTGTAGGGTATAGAGTGTAGGGTATATAGTGTAGAGTGTATGGTATAGAGTGTAGGGTATAGAGTGTAGGGTATAGAGTGTAGAGTGTAGGGTGTAGAGTGTAGGGTATAGAGTGTAAGGTATAGAGTGTAGGGTATAGAGTGTATGTTATAGAGTGTAGGGCATAGAGTGTAGGGTATAGAGTGTATGGTATAGAGTGTAGGGTATAGAGTGTAGGGTATAGAGTGTAGGGTATAGATTGTAGGGTATAGAGTGTAGAGTGTAGGGTATAGAGTGTAGGGTATAGAGTGTATGGTTTAGAGTGTAGAGTGTAGGGTATAGAGTGTATAGTGTAGGTTATAGAGTGTGGGGTATAGAGTAAAGGGTATAGAGTGTATGGTATAGAGTGTAGGGAATAGAGTGTAGAGTGTAGGGTATAGAGTGTATAGTGTAGGTTATAGAGTGTAGGGTATAGAGTAAAGGGTATAGAGTGTATGGTATAGAGTGTAGGGTATAGTGTGTAGAGTGTAGGGTATAGAGTGTAGGGTATAGAGTGTATGTTGTAGAGTGTAGAGTATAGAGTGTAGAGTGTAGGGTATAGAGTGTAGGGTATAGAGTGTAGGGTATAGAGTGTAGAGTGTAGGGTATAGAGTGTATGGTATAGAGTGTAGGGTATAGAGTGTAGGGTATAGAGTGTAGAGTATAGAGTGTAGGGTATAGAGTGTAGAGTGTAGCGTATAGAGTGTAGGGTATAGAGTGTAGGGTATAGAGTGTAGGGTATAGTGTGTATGGTATAGAGTGTAGGGTATAGAGTGTATGGTTTAGAGCGTAGGGTATAGAGTGTAGAGTGTAGGGTATAGAGTGTAGGGTATAGAGTGTAGTGTAGGGTATAGAGTGTAGGGTATATATTGTAGAGTGTATGGTATAGAGTGTAGCGTATAGAGTGTAGGGTATAGAGTGTAGTGTGTAGGGTGTGGAGTGTAGGGTATAGAGTGTAAGGTATAGAGTGTAGGGTATAGAGTGTATGTTATAGAGTGTAGGGCATAGAGTGTAGGGTATAGAGTGTATGGTATAGAGTGTAGGGTATAGAGTGTAGGGTATAGAGTGTAGGGTATAGATTGTAGGGTATAGAGTGTAAAGTGTAGGGTATAGAGTGTATAGTGTAGGTTATAGAGTGTAGGGTATAGAGTAAAGGGTATAGAGTGTATGGTATAGAGTGTAGGGAATAGAGTGTATATTGTAGGGTATAGAGTGTATAGTGTAGGTTATAAAGTGTAGGGTATAGAGTAAAGGGTATAGAGTGTATGGTATAGAGTGTAGGGTATAGTGTGTAGAGTGTAAGGTATAGAGTGTTGGGTATAGAGTGTATGTTGTAGACTGTAGAGTATAGAGTGTAGAGTGTAGGGTATAGAGTGTAGGGTATAGAGTGTAGAGTGTAGGGTATAGAGTGTATGGTATAGAGTGTAGGGTATAGAGTGTAGGGTATAGAGTGTAGAGTATAGAGTGTAGGGTATAGAGTGTAGAGTGTAGCGCATAGAGTGTAGGGTATAGAGTGTAGGGTATAGAGTGTAGGGTATAGTGTGTATGGTATAGAGTGTAGGGTATAGAGTGTATGGTATAGAGCGTAGGGTATAGAGTGTAGAGTGCAGGGTATAGAGTGTAGGGTATAGAGTGTAGAGTGTAGGGTATAGAGTGTAGGGTATATATTGTAGAGTGTATGGTATAGAGTGTAGGGTATAGAGTGTAGGGTATAGAGTGTAGAGTGTAGGGTGTAGAGTGTAGGGTATAGAGTGTAAGGTATAGAGTGTAGGGTATAGAGTGTATGTTATAGAGTGTAGGGCATAGAGTGTAGGGTATAGAGTGTATGGTATAGAGTGTAGGGTATAGAGTGTAGGGTATAGAGTGTAGGGTATAGATTGTAGGGTATAGAGTGTAAAGTGTAGGGTATAGAGTGTAGGGTATAGAGTGTATGGTATAGAGTGTAGAGTGTAGGGTATAGAGTGTATAGTGTAGGTTATAGAGTGTAGGGTATAGAGTAAACGGTATAGAGTGTATGGTATAGAGTGTAGGGAATAGAGTGTAGAGTGTAGGGTATAGAGTGTATAGTGTAGGTTATAGAGTGTAGGGTATAGAGTAAAGGGTATAGAGTGTATGGTATAGAGTGTAGGGAATAGAGTGTAGAGTGTAGGGCATAGAGTGTATGGTATAGAGTGTAGGGTATAGAGTGTAGAGTGTAGGGTATAGAGTGTAGGGTATAGAGTGTAGTGCATAGAGTGTAGGGTATAGAGTGTAGAGTGTAGGGATTAAAGTGTAGGGTATATAATGTAGGGTATAGAGTGTAGAGTGTAGGGTATAGAGTGTAGGGTATAGAGTTTAGGCTATAGAGTGTAGGGTATAGAGTGTAAAGTGTAGAGTGTAGGGTATAGAGTGTAGAGTGTATGGTATAGAGTGTAGGGTATAGAGTGTATGGAATAGAGTGTAGGGTATAGAGTGTAGAGTGTAGGGTATAGAGTGTAGGGTATAGAGCGTAGGGTGTAGGGTATAGAGTGTAGGGTACAGAGTGTAGGGTATAGAGTGTAGAGTGTAGGGTATAGAGTGTATGGTATAGAGTGTAGGGTGTAGAGTGTAGGGTATAGAGTGTAGAGTGTAGGGTATAGAGTGTAGGGTATAGAGTGTATGGTATACAGTGTAGAGTGTAGAGTGTAGGGTATAGAGTGTATAGTGTAGGCTATAGAGTGTAGGGTATAGAGTGTATGGTATACAGTGTAGAGTGTAGAGTGTAGGGTATAGAGTGTATAGTGTAGGGTATAGAGTGTAGGGTATAGAGTGTATGGTATAGAGTGTAGGTTATAGAGCGTAGAGAGTAGGGTATAGAGTGGAGGGTATGGAGTGTAAGGTATAGAGTGTAGGGTATAGAGTGTAGGGTATAGAGTGTAGAGTGTAGGGTATAGAGTGTAAGGTATAGAGTGTAGGGTATAGAGTGTAGAGTATAGAGTGTAGGGTATAGAGTGTAGGGTATAGAGTGTAGAGTGTAGAGTGTAGGGTATAGAGTGTAGGGTATAGAGTGTAGCGTATAGAGTGTAGAGTGTAGGGTATAGAGTGTATGGTATAGAGTGAAGAGTATAGAGTGTAGAGTGTAAGGTATAGAGTGTAGGGTATAGAGTGTAGGGTATAGAGTGTAGGGTATAGAGTGTAGAGTGTAGGGTATAGAGTGTAGGGTATAGAGTGTAGGGTATAGAGTGTAGGGTATAGAGTGTAGGGTATAGAGTGTAGGGTATGGAGTGTAGGGTATAGAGTGTAGGGTGTAGAGTGTAGGGATTAGAGTGTAGGGCAAAGAGTGTAGGGCATAGAGTGTAGAGTGTAGGGTATAGAGTGTAGGGTATAGAGTGTAGAGTGTAGGGTATAGAGTGTAGAGTGTAGGGTATAGAGTGTAGGGTATAGAGTGCATGCAATAGAGTGTAGAGTGTAGGGTATAGAGTGCATGGTATAGAGTGAAGGGTATAGAGTGTAGAGTGTAGGGTATAGAGTGTAGGGTATAGAGTGTAGGGTATAGAGTGTAGGGTATAGAGTGTAGAGTGTAGGGTATAGAGTGTAGGGTATAGAATGTAGGGTATAGAGTGTAGGGTATAGAGTGTAGGGTATAGAGTGTAGGGTATAGAGTGTAGGGTATGGAGTGTAGGGTATAGAGTGTAGGGTATAGAGTTTATTGTGTAGGGATTAGAGTGTAGGGCATAGAGTGTAGGGCATAGAGTGTAGAGTGTAGGGTATAGAGTGTAGGATATAGAGTATAGAGTGTAGGGTATAGAGTGTAGGGTATAGAGTGTAGAGTGTAGAGTGTAGGGTATAGAGTGTAGAGTGTAGGGTATAGAGTGTAGGGTATAGAGTGCATGGAATAGAGTGTAGAGTGTAGGGTATAGAGTGTAGGATATAGAGTGTATGGTATAGAGTGTAGGGTATAGAGTGTAGAGTGTAGGGATTAGAGTGTAGGGTATAGAGTGTAGGGTATAGAATGTATGGAATAGAGTGTAGGGTATAGAGTATAGAGTGTAGGGTATAGAGTGTAGGGTATAGAGCGTAGGGTGTAGGGTATAGAGTGCAGGGTATAGAGTGTTTGGTATAGAGTGTAGGGTTTAGAGTGTAGGGTATAGAGTGTAAGGTATAGAGTGTATAGTGTAGGGTATAGAGTGTAGGGTGTAGAGTGTATGGTATAGAGTGTAGAGTATAGAGTGTATGGTATAGAGTTTAGAGTGTAGGGTATAGAGTGTAGGGTATAAAGTGTATGGTATAGAGTGTAGGGTATAGAGTGTAGAGTGTAGGGTATAGAGTGCATAGTATAGAGTGTAGGGCATAGAGTGTAGAGGGTAGGGCATGGAGTGTAGGGTATAGAGTGTAGGGTGTAGGGTATAATGTGTAGGGTATAGAGTGTAGGGTACAGAGTGTAGAGAGTAGGGTATAGAGTGTAGGGTATAGAGTATATGGTATACAGTGTAGAGTGTAGAGTGTAGGGTATAGAGTGTATAGTGTAGGGTATAGAGTGTAGGGTATAGAATAAAGGGTATAGAGTGTATGGTATAGAGTGTAGGGAATAGAGTGTAGAGTGTAGGGCATAGTGTGTATGGTATAGAGTGTAGGGTATAGAGTGTAGAGTGTAGGGTATAGAGTGTAGGGTATAGAGTGTAGGGCATAGAGTGTAGGGTATAGAGTGTAGAGTGTAGGGTATACAGTGTAGGGTATAGAGTGTAGGGTAGAGTGTAGAGTGTAGGGATTAAAGTGTAGGGTATATACGGTAGGGTATAGAGTGTAGAGTGTAGGGTATAGAGTGTAGGGTATAGAGTGTAGGCGATAGAGTGTAGGGTATAGAGTGTAAACTGTAGAGTGTAGGGTATAGAGTGTAGAGTGTAGGGTATAGAGTGTATGGTATAGAGTGTAGGGTGTAGAGTGTAGTGTATAGAGTGTAGAGTGTACGGTATAGAGTGTAGGGTATAGAGTGTAGGGTATAGAGTGTATGGTATAGAGTGTAGGGTATAGAGTGTAGAGTGTAGGATATAGAGTGGAGGGTATGGAGTGTAGGGTATAGAGTGTAGGGTATAGAGTGTAGGGTATAGAGTGTAGGGTATAGAGTGTAGAGTGTAGGGTATAGAGTGTAGGGTATAAAGTGTAGGGTGTAAAGTGTGGAGTATAGAGTGTAGGGTATAGAGTGTAGGGTATAGAGTGTAGAGTGTAGAGTGTAGGGTATAGAGTGTAGGGTATAGAGTGTAGGGTATAGAGTGTAGAGTGTAGGGTATAGAGTGTATGGCATAGAGTGTAGGGTATAGAGTGTAGAGTGTAGTGTATAGAGTGTATAGTATAGAGTGTAGGGTACAGAGTGTAGAGTGTATGGTATAGAGTGTAGGGTATAGAGTGTAGGGTGTAGGGTTTAAAGTGTGGGGTATAGAGTGTAGGATATAGAGTGTAGAGTGTAGGGTATAGCGTGTAGGGTATAGAGTATATGGTATAGAGTGTAGGGTATAGAGTGTAGGGTATAGAGTGTAGGGTATAGAGTGTAGGATATAGAGTGTAAAGTGTAGGTTATAGAGTGTAGGGTATAGAGTGTAGGGTATAGATTGTAGAGTGTAGGGTATAGAGTGTAGGGCATAGAGTATAGAGTGTAGGGTATAGAGTGTAGGGTATAGAGTGTAAAGTGTAGAGTGTAGGGTATAGAGTGTAGAGTGTAGGGTATAGAGTGTTGGGTATAGAGTGTATGGAATAGAGTGTAGGGTATAGAGTGTAGAGTGTAGGGTATAGAGTGTAGGGTATAGAGTGTAGGGTGTAGGGTATAGAGTGTAGGGTATAGAGTGTAGGGTATAGAGTGTAGGGTATAGAGTGTAGAGTGTAGGGTATAGAGCGTAGGGTATAGAGTGTAAAGTGCAGAGTGTAGGGTATAGAGTGTAAAGTGTAGGGTATAGAGTGTATTATATAGAGTGTAGGGTATAGAGTGTAGAGTGTAGGGTATAGAGTGTATGGTATAGAGTGTAGGGTATAGAGTGTAGAGTGTAGGGTATAGAGTGTAGGGTATAGAGTGTAGGGTGTAGAGTGTAACGTATAGAGTGTAGGGTATAGTGTGTAGAGTGTAGGGTATAGAGTGTAGGGTATAGAGTGTAGGGTATAGAGTGTATGTTGTAGAGTGTAGAGCATAGAGTGTAGAGTGTAGGGTATAGAGTGTAGAGTGTAGGGTATAGAGTGTAGGGTATAGAGTGTACGGTATAGAGTGTAGAGTGTAGGGTATAGAGTGTATGGTATAGAGTGTAGGGTATAGAGTGTAGGGTATAGAGTGTAGAGTATAGAGTGTAGGGTATAGAGTGTAGGGTATAGATTGTAGGGTATAGAGTGTAAAGTGTAGGGTATAGAGTGTATAGTGTAGGTTATCGAGTGTAGGGTATAGAGTAAAGGGTATAGAGTGTATGGTATAGAGTGTAGGGAATAGAGTGTAGAGTGTAGGGTATAGAGTGTATAGTGTAGGTTATAGAGTGTAGGGTATAGAGTAAAGGGTATAGAGTGTATGGTATAGAGTGTAGGGTATAGTGTGTATGTTGTAGAGTGTAGAGTATAGAGTGTACAGTGTAGGGTATAGAGTGTAGGGTATAGAGTGTAGGGTATAGAGTGTAGAGTGTAGGGTATAGAGTGTATGGTATAGAGTGTAGGGTATAGAGTGTAGAGTATAGAGTGTAGGGTATAGAGTGTAGAGTGTAGCGTATAGAGTGTAGGGTATAGAGTGTAGGGTATAGAGTGTAGGGTATAGTGTGTATGGTATAGATTGTAGGTTATAGAGTGTATGGTATAGAGCGTAGGGTATAGAGTGTAGAGTGGAGGGTAGAGAGTGTAGGGTATAGAGTGTAGAGTGTAGGGTATAGAGTGTAGGGTATATAGTGTAGAGTGTATGGTATAGAGTGTAGGGTATAGAGTGTAGGGTATAGAGTGTAGAGTGTAGGGTGTAGAGTGTAGGGTATAGAGTGTAAGGTATAGAGTGTAGGGTATATAGTGTATGTTATAGAGTGTAGGGCATAGAGTGTAGGGTATAGAGTGTATGGTATAGAGTGTAGGGTATAGAGTGTAGGGTATAGAGTGTAGGGTATAGATTGTAGGGTATAGAGTGTAAAGTGTAGGTTATAGAGTGTATGGTATAGAGTGTAGAGTGTAGGGTATAGAGTGTATAGTGTAGGTTATAGAGTGTAGGGTATAGAGTAAAGGGTATAGATTGTATGGTATAGAGTGTAGGGAATAGAGTGTAGAGTGTAGGGTATAGAGTGTATAGTGTAGGTTATAGAGTGTAGGGTATAGAGTAAAGGGTATAGAGTGTATGGTATAGAGTGTAGGGAATAGAGTGTAGAGTGTAGGGCATAGAGTGTATGGTATAGAGTGTAGGGTATAGAGTGTAGGGTATAGAGTGTAGGGTATAGAGTGTATTGCATAGAGTGTAGGGTATAGAGTGTAGAGTGTAGGGTATACAGTGTAGGGTATAGAGTGTAGGGTATAGAGTGTACGGTATAGAGTGTAGAGTGTAGGGATTAAAGTGTAGGGTATATAATGTAGGGTATAGAGTGTAGAGTGTAGGGTATAGAGTGTAGGGTATAGAGTGTAGGCTATAGAGTGTAGGGTATAGAGTGTAAAGTGTAGAGTGTAAGGTATAGAGTGTAGAGAGTATGGTATAGAGTGTAGGGTATAGAGTGTATGGAATAGAGTGTAGGGTATAGAGTGTAGAGTGTAGGGTATAGAGTGTAGGGTATAGAGCGTAGGGTGTAGGGTATAGAGTGTAGGGTATAGAGTGTTGGGTATAGAGTGTAGAGTGTAGGGTATAGAGTGTATGGTATAGAGTGTAGGGTGTAGAGTGTAGGGTATAGAGTGTAGAGTGTAGGGTATAGAGTGTAGGTTATAGAGTGTATGGTATACAGTGTAGAGTGTAGAGTGTAGGGTATAGAGTGTATAGTGTAGGGTATAGAGTTTCGGGTATAGAGTTTCGGGTATAGAGTGTATGGTATAGAGTGTAGGTTATAGAGTGCAGAGTGTAGGGTATAGAGTGGAGGGTATGGAGTGTATGGTATAGAGTGTAGGGTATAGAGTGTAAGGTATAGAGTGTAGGGTATAGAGTGTAGAGTGTAGGGTATAGAGTGTAGGGTATAGAGTGTAGGGTATAGAGTGTAGAGTATAGAGTGTAGGGTATAGAACGTAGGGTACAGAGTGTAGAGTGTAGAGTGTAGGGTATAGAGTGTAGGGTATAGAGTGTAGCGTATAGAGTGTAGAGTGTAGGGTATAGAGTGTATGGTATAGAGTGAAGGGTATAGAGTGTAGAGTGTAGGGTATAGAGTGTAGGGTATAGAGTGTAGGGTATAGAGTGTAGGGTATAGAGTGTAGAGTGTAGGGTATAGAGTGTAGGGTATAGAATGTAGGGTATAGAGTGTAGGGTATAGAGTGTAGGGTATAGAGTGTAGAGTGTATGGTATAGAGTGTAGGGTATAGAGTGTAGGGTATAGAGTGTAGAGTGTAAGGTGTAGAGTGTAGGGTATAGAGTGAAAGGTATAGAGTGTAGGGTATAGAGTGTATGTTATAGAGTGTAGGGCATAGATTGTAGGGTATAGAGTGTATGGTATAGAGTGTAGGGTATAGAGTGTAGGGTATAGAGTGTAGGGTATAGATTGTAGGGTATAGAGTGTAAAGTGTAGGGTATAGAGTGTAGGGTATAGAGTGTAGGGTATAGAGTGTAGGGTATAGATTGTAGGGTATAGAGTGTAAAGTGTAGGGTATAGAGTGTAGGGTATAGAGTGTATGGTATAGAGTGTAGAGTGTAGGGTATAGAGTGTATAGTGTAGGTTATAGAGTGTAGGGTATAGAGTAAAGGGTATAAAGTGTATGGTATAGAGTGTAGGGAATAGAGTGTAGAGTGTAGGGAATAGAGTGTATAGTGTAGGTTATAGAGTGTAGGGTATAGAGTAAAGGGTATAGAGTGTATGGTATAGAGTGTAGGGAATAGAGTGTAGAGTGTAGGGCATAGAGTGTATGGTATAGAGTGTAGGTTATAGAGTGTAGAGTGTAGGGTATAGTGTGTAGGGTATAGAGTGTATTGCATAGAGTGTAGGGTATAGAGTGTAGAGTGTAGGGTATACAGTGTAGGGTATAGAGAGTAGGGTATAGAGTGTAGAGTGTAGGGTGTAGAGTGTAGGGTATAGAGTGTAAGGTATAGAGTGTAGGGTATAGAGTGTATGTTATAGAGTGTAGGGCACAGAGTGTAGGGTATAGAGTGTATGGTATAGAGTGTAGGGTATAGAGTGTAGGGTATAGAGTGTAGGGTATAGATTGTAGGGTATAGAGTGTAAAGTGTAGGGTATAGAGTGTAGGGTATAGCGTGTAGAGTGTAGGGTGTAGAGTGTAGGGTATAGAGTGTAAGGTATAGAGTGTAGGGTATAGAGTGTATGTTATAGAGTGTAGGGCACAGTGTAGGGTATAGAGTGTATGGTACAGAGTGTAGGGTATAGAGTGTAGGGTATAGAGTGTAGGGTATAGATTGTAGGGTATAGAGTGTAAAGTGTAGGGTATAGAGTGTAGGGTATAGAGTGTATGGTATAGAGTGTAGAGTGTAGGGTATAGAGTGTATAGTGTAGGTTATAGAGTGTAGGGTATAGAGTAAAGGGTATAGAGTGTATGGTATAGATTGTAGGGTATAGAGTGTAAAGTGTAGGGTATAGAGTGTATAGTGTAGGTTATAGAGTGTAGGGTATAGAGTAAAGGGTATAGAGTGTATGGTATAGAGTGTAGGGAATAGAGTGTATATTGTAGGGTATAGAGTGTATAGTGTAGGTTATAAAGTGTAGGGTATAGAGTAAAGGGTATAGAGTGTATGGTATAGAGTGTAGGGTATAGTGTGTAGAGTGTAAGGTATAGAGTGTTGGGTATAGAGTGTATGTTGTAGACTGTAGAGTATAGAGTGTAGAGTGTAGGGTATAGAGTGTAGGGTATAGAGTGTAGAGTGTAGGGTATAGAGTGTATGGTATAGAGTGTAGGGTATAGAGTGTAGGGTATAGAGTGTAGAGTATAGAGTGTAGGGTATAGAGTGTAGAGTGTAGCGCATAGAGTGTAGGGTATAGAGTGTAGGGTATAGAGTGTAGGGTATAGTGTGTATGGTATAGAGTGTAGGGTATAGAGTGTATGGTATAGAGCGTAGGGTATAGAGTGTAGAGTGTAGGGTATAGAGTGTAGGGTATAGAGTGTAGAGTGTAGGGTATAGAGTGTAGGGTATATATTGTAGAGTGTATGGTATAGAGTGTAGGGTATAGAGTGTAGGGTATAGAGTGTAGAGTGTAGGGTATAGAGTGTAGGGTATATAGTGTAGAGTGTATGGTATAGAGTGTAGGGTATAGAGTGTAGGGTATAGAGTGTAGAGTGTAGGGTGTAGAGTGTAGGGTATAGAGTGTAAGGTATAGAGTGTAGGGTATAGAGTGTATGTTATAGAGTGTAGGGCATAGAGTGTAGGGTATAGAGTGTATGGTATAGAGTGTAGGGTATAGAGTGTAGGGTATAGAGTGTAGGGTATAGATTGTAGGGTATAGAGTGTAGAGTGTAGGGTATAGAGTGTAGGGTATAGAGTGTATGGTTTAGAGTGTAGAGTGTAGGGTATAGAGTGTATAGTGTAGGTTATAGAGTGTGGGGTATAGAGTAAAGGGTATAGAGTGTATGGTATAGAGTGTAGGGTGTAGAGTGTAGGGTATAGAGTGTAGAGTGTAGGGTATAGAGTGTAGGTTATAGAGTGTATGGTATACAGTGTAGAGTGTAGAGTGTAGGGTATAGAGTGTATAGTGTAGGGTATAGAGTTTCGGGTATAGAGTGTAGGGTATAGAGTGTATGGTATAGAGTGTAGGTTATAGAGTGCAGAGTGTAGGGTATAGAGTGGAGGGTATGGAGTGTATGGTATAGAGTGTAGGGTATAGAGTGTAAGGTATAGAGTGTAGGGTATAGAGTGTAGAGTGTAGGGTATAGAGTGTAGGGTATAGAGTGTAGGGTATAGAGTGTAGAGTATAGAGTGTAGGGTATAGAACGTAGGGTACAGAGTGTAGAGTGTAGAGTGTAGGGTATAGAGTGTAGGGTATAGAGTGTAGCGTATAGAGTGTAGAGTGTAGGGTATAGAGTGTATGGTATAGAGTGAAGGGTATAGAGTGTAGAGTGTAGGGTATAGAGTGTAGGGTATAGAGTGTAGGGTATAGAGTGTAGGGTATAGAGTGTAGAGTGTAGGGTATAGAGTGTAGGGTATAGAATGTAGGGTATAGAGTGTAGGGTATAGAGTGTAGGGTATAGAGTGTAGAGTGTATGGTATAGAGTGTAGGGTATAGAGTGTAGGGTATAGAGTGTAGAGTGTAAGGTGTAGAGTGTAGGGTATAGAGTGAAAGGTATAGAGTGTAGGGTATAGAGTGTATGTTATAGAGTGTAGGGCATAGATTGTAGGGTATAGAGTGTATGGTATAGGGTGTAGGGTATAGAGTGTAGGGTATAGAGTGTAGGGTATAGATTGTAGGGTATAGAGTGTAAAGTGTAGGGTATAGAGTGTAGGGTATAGAGTGTAGGGTATAGAGTGTAGGGTATAGATTGTAGGGTATAGAGTGTAAAGTGTAGGGTATAGAGTGTAGGGTATAGAGTGTATGGTATAGAGTGTAGAGTGTAGGGTATAGAGTGTATAGTGTAGGTTATAGAGTGTAGGGTATAGAGTAAAGGGTATAAAGTGTATGGTATAGAGTGTAGGGAATAGAGTGTAGAGTGTAGGGAATAGAGTGTATAGTGTAGGTTATAGAGTGTAGGGTATAGAGTAAAGGGTATAGAGTGTATGGTATAGAGTGTAGGGAATAGAGTGTAGAGTGTAGGGCATAGAGTGTATGGTATAGAGTGTAGGTTATAGAGTGTAGAGTGTAGGGTATAGTGTGTAGGGTATAGAGTGTATTGCATAGAGTGTAGGGTATAGAGTGTAGAGTGTAGGGTATACAGTGTAGGGTATAGAGAGTAGGGTATAGAGTGTAGAGTGTAGGGTGTAGAGTGTAGGGTATAGAGTGTAAGGTATAGAGTGTAGGGTATAGAGTGTATGTTATAGAGTGTAGGGCACAGAGTGTAGGGTATAGAGTGTATGGTATAGAGTGTAGGGTATAGAGTGTAGGGTATAGAGTGTAGGGTATAGATTGTAGGGTATAGAGTGTAAAGTGTAGGGTATAGAGTGTAGGGTATAGAGTGTAGAGTGTAGGGTGTAGAGTGTAGGGTATAGAGTGTAAGGTATAGAGTGTAGGGTATAGAGTGTATGTTATAGAGTGTAGGGCACAGAGTGTAGGGTATAGAGTGTATGGTATAGAGTGTAGGGTATAGAGTGTAGGGTATAGAGTGTAGGGTATAGATTGTAGGGTATAGAGTGTAAAGTGTAGGGTATAGAGTGTAGGGTATAGAGTGTATGGTATAGAGTGTAGAGTGTAGGGTATAGAGTGTATAGTGTAGGTTATAGAGTGTAGGGTATAGAGTAAAGGGTATAGAGTGTATGGTATAGATTGTAGGGTATAGAGTGTAAAGTGTAGGGTATAGAGTGTATAGTGTAGGTTATAGAGTGTAGGGTATAGAGTAAAGGGTATAGAGTGTATGGTATAGAGTGTAGGGAATAGAGTGTATATTGTAGGGTATAGAGTGTATAGTGTAGGTTATAAAGTGTAGGGTATAGAGTAAAGGGTATAGAGTGTATGGTATAGAGTGTAGGGTATAGTGTGTAGAGTGTAAGGTATAGAGTGTTGGGTATAGAGTGTATGTTGTAGACTGTAGAGTATAGAGTGTAGAGTGTAGGGTATAGAGTGTAGGGTATAGAGTGTAGAGTGTAGGGTATAGAGTGTATGGTATAGAGTGTAGGGTATAGAGTGTAGGGTATAGAGTGTAGAGTATAGAGTGTAGGGTATAGAGTGTAGAGTGTAGCGCATAGAGTGTAGGGTATAGAGTGTAGGGTATAGAGTGTAGGGTATAGTGTGTATGGTATAGAGTGTAGGGTATAGAGTGTATGGTATAGAGCGTAGGGTATAGAGTGTAGAGTGTAGGGTATAGAGTGTAGGGTATAGAGTGTAGAGTGTAGGGTATAGAGTGTAGGGTATATATTGTAGAGTGTATGGTATAGAGTGTAGGGTATAGAGTGTAGGGTATAGAGTGTAGAGTGTAGGGTATAGAGTGTAGGGTATATAGTGTAGAGTGTATGGTATAGAGTGTAGGGTATAGAGTGTAGGGTATAGAGTGTAGAGTGTAGGGTGTAGAGTGTAGGGTATAGAGTGTAAGGTATAGAGTGTAGGGTATAGAGTGTATGTTATAGAGTGTAGGGCATAGAGTGTAGGGTATAGAGTGTATGGTATAGAGTGTAGGGTATAGAGTGTAGGGTATAGAGTGTAGGGTATAGATTGTAGGGTATAGAGTGTAGAGTGTAGGGTATAGAGTGTAGGGTATAGAGTGTATGGTTTAGAGTGTAGAGTGTAGGGTATAGAGTGTATAGTGTAGGTTATAGAGTGTGGGGTATAGAGTAAAGGGTATAGAGTGTATGGTATAGAGTGTAGGGAATAGAGTGTAGAGTGTAGGGTATAGAGTGTATAGTGTAGGTTATAGAGTGTAGGGTATAGAGTAAAGGGTATAGAGTGTATGGTATAGAGTGTAGGGTATAGTGTGTAGAGTGTAGGGTATAGAGTGTAGGGTATAGAGTGTATGTTGTAGAGTGTAGAGTATAGAGTGTAGAGTGTAGGGTATAGAGTGTAGAGTATAGAGTGTAGGGTATAGAGTGTAGAGTGTAGGGTATAGAGTGTATGGTATAGAGTGTAGGGTATAGAGTGTAGGGTATAGAGTGTAGAGTATAGAGTGTAGGGTATAGAGTGTAGAGTGTAGCGTATAGAGTGTAGGGTATAGAGTGTAGGGTATAGAGTGTAGGGTATAGTGTGTATGGTATAGAGTGTAGGGTATAGAGTGTATGGTTTAGAGCGTAGGGTATAGAGTGTAGAGTGTAGGGTATAGAGTGTAGGGTATAGAGTGTAGTGTAGGGTATAGAGTGTAGGGTATATATTGTAGAGTGTATGGTATAGAGTGTAGCGTATAGAGTGTAGGGTATAGAGTGTAGTGTGTAGGGTGTGGAGTGTAGGGTATAGAGTGTAAGGTATAGAGTGTAGGGTATAGAGTGTATGTTATAGAGTGTAGGGCATAGAGTGTAGGGTATAGAGTGTATGGTATAGAGTGTAGGGTATAGAGTGTAGGGTATAGAGTGTAGGGTATAGATTGTAGGGTATAGAGTGTAAAGTGTAGGGTATAGAGTGTATAGTGTAGGTTATAGAGTGTAGGGTATAGAGTAAAGGGTATAGAGTGTATGGTATAGAGTGTAGGGAATAGAGTGTATATTGTAGGGTATAGAGTGTATAGTGTAGGTTATAAAGTGTAGGGTATAGAGTAAAGGGTATAGAGTGTATGGTATAGAGTGTAGGGTATAGTGTGTAGAGTAATCATGAGGAAACGGAGTTACTGTCCATAAATAATCAGATTTTTATTAGTTAACAACCACAAAATTCTAATATTGATACAACAAGTTTCTACAATACATATAAATATAAACCTAAAACAAAAAAGAGGGGTAGTGGTAGCAAAAGAGATGGAAAGACACTGCGTGGATATACCCAATGCCAAAAGATCCTTTCATAAAGTGCTTAGTGCAAATGAGAGCTGGGCTAGGATCAGGGCACTATACAGTATTCAAAGTACGTCATGACAATTGTTGTTGCCAATTACACTAAGCCGTGCGCAAAGGCTCAGAAAGCTATTTAGTACAGGTATATTAATACCTACATATAGAAGTGCCCAGATAAATCTTACCCAGATGCTGGCAGTTAGGACGCTCCACGCAGTGGCCCCAACGCGCGTTTCGCGTCAGCTTCGTCAGGGGGCAGTGCTGCTACATGTCAAAAGGGTATCTTATAAAGGTTGCTCTAATTATCGGGATTCAGCCCACGTGTTACGGCGCATGTTACCGCCCGTCCGGCAGGGAATTACATCCCAGGCGGCATCCAAAATGGCGCCGCGGTCAGTTCCGCCGGAAGTGGCGTCACTGAACCGCACGCGTCATCAACGGCGCCGCCTGCAATGTCCCACAATCCAGACGCAAGCGGACATGCGCACAGTGGGCCCGGGCGTCCAAGACTATCAGGCCAATCATCACAGGGACAAGAATAGAGAGGGGGCAGTGTCAAAGGGCTCAGCAACCACAGCGCCAGCCGCTGTGCTGCGGATGAAGAGGTTTTAACCCATTAAGGAGCTCATTTTCAAATAGTGCCACATTGTGTAGAAAAATATACATATATATGATACCCAGTCAGGTCGCAGTGATGGTTATAAACAATATAACAATAAAGGGGTGTGAATAATATTCTTACATATAAATGCACAGTATAATACAACAGGCATAAAAAACGAAAGAAAAAAAGAGAGAGAAAAAACTCTCCAGAGATAAAAAGGAATTATACATAGTATACTAAAGCTATACTAAACAATTATATAGCATACTTATCCAAGCAACTATATTGTGTTTGTTATACTAGAGTTTAATAGTTTGACATTAAATCCAAAAATATGTTAATCATAATGTGATGTGAACAGTGAATGTCCATAAATTTACATACAACAGTGCATATAGCCACAAATAATGAACTCCTATATAAAAAGACACAGGAATATAATGATCCATCTTCATTTATCCAAAGCTGCTGTCCTTTCAGAACGCACCAACAGAAGAAATTCAGAATGATCGAGAACGCTGCATCCCAGAGGACACGCCTCATCGTGACAACACAGTCTAAACCAAGCCGCAAAGCCAGCCCCATGGTACGTACACCTCGAGCAACATACTATTGTGAATATAGAAAAAAAGGAAAAAATTAATACCAACATACAACAAACACAAAGCAACACCAAATAAAAACAAATAAAAACCGGAGACATGTACTACAAAAAGGAACTAAAACTCAATTGCTCATTGAGACCCGCTGGAGCAAGTGTATTCAGTATGGTAATCCAGCGGCATTCTCTTTGAGATAGTTTCCGTTTGGCATCACCACCTCTAATTCCCATATGAATTTTTTCAATTCCCCATACTTTGAGTTCTTTAGGGTTGCAATTATGGCACTTCCGAAAATGTTTCGGGATTGGTTTTAAATTTTCTACATCTTCCACCTCAGTTGCCGCCTTAATATCACGCACGTGTTCACGTACACGGATTCTCAACTCTCTTGATGTCAAACCAATATAAATGAGTTTACATGTACATATCGCAAAGTATACGACATAAGTCGTACTACATGTGATATGATCCATTATTTTAAACTCACGCTTGCCATCAGATGAGCAGAAGGTGGAAGATCTAACCATATTTCTGCAAGCCATACAGTCACCACATGGAAAAAAGCCATTTTTAGGTTTTCCGGCTTTGAATGGATCATATTTCTTAGCCACGTAGTGACTGTGTACAAGTATGTCTTTGATGTTACTACTACGGCGTGATGTCATTAGAGGTCGTTCAGAGAGGCAATTCTTGAGTAGGGGGTCAGTTTTTAGAATGGGCCAGTGTTTATTCAAAACGCATCTCATCTCGTCCCACCTGTGGTTAAAGGTTGATATAAATCTAGGTTGGTTATCCTCCATCTTACCTCTAGCTTTCTTATTGTCACCCAAAAGATCATTTCTACATGTCTGTTTAGCCCTTCTATACCCCCTCTTGATAGTCCGTCTGCTATATCCACGTTGGTGAAATCGTTCCCCAAGGTCCACAGCCTGCCTCTCGAATAAAGTATCTGAGGCACAGATCCTTCGAGCCCGAAGGAACTGCCCTATGGGGATGGCTCTTATCGTGGAGGGTGGATGGGACGAAGATGAATGAAGAAGCGCGTTCACAGAGGTTTCTTTTCTATACATGTCTGTGTAAATTTCGCCATTACCTTGGACCCTTAGCGTGATGTCTAAAAATGAAATTTCTTCATGATGGTACATGTAGGTGAGCTTGATGTTGGAGCCGTTATCATTCAATCCTACCATAAACTCATGTAACTCCAGGACAGGGCCCTGCCATATAAATAAGATATCATCAATATATCTGTACCAACCAAGAATTTGGTGGACAGAGGGGGCGGACTGTGCGCCATCCTGAAAGATCTCACGCTCCCAAAGTCCTAAAAACAAATTTGCATAGGATGGCGCACAGGCCGCCCCCATGGCAGTGCCCTGCCGCTGGAGAAAAAAACGATCTTTAAAAATAAAAAAATTATGTGTGAGGATGAATTCCAACAGCTCCAACACCAGCTCACGTAAATCCGGGTCCAAGTTACTTGCCTCCAGAAAAAATCTTGAGGCTTTCAACCCATCCACATGTCGAATACTCGTGTACAATTGTTCGACATCAGCCGTAACCAAAAGCATATTTTCCTCCACGATAAGGCCATCAACCCGACGCAGGACGTCCGTAGTGTCTCTGACATACGAGGGCAGCGTTTCTACCTGTGGTTTTAAGTAGTGTTCAATAAATTTGCATGTTGTGTCGCATAGCCCTCCTATGCCAGAGACAATCGGACGCCCTGGCGGAGAGAGGAGGTCTTTGTGGACCTTGGGGAGTAAGTAAAAGGTAGGTATCACCGGACATTGGGTGAGCAGACCCCCCAACGTTTTTTTATTGATAATACCTCTTTCACAAGCTATTTCTAAAATAGTTTGAAGCTGTTTCTGAAAATTCAATAAAGGATTTTGTGTTAGAGGGGTGTATGTATCCCTATTCCTCAACTGCCTAAACGCTTCTTTTTCGTACCTGTCCACTGGCCAGATGACCACATTTCCCCCCTTATCTGCTGGTTTTACAACCACATCATCCCACATCTTAATCTCTTGTAGAGCCTCTCTCTGCTTAGGTGTGAGATTATCTTTTTTCTTGTAATTACTGATTTTACTGAGGTCCTCTGCCACTAATCTAGTAAAGATTTCCACCTGTGGACAGAGAGACAAGGGAGGAAATGTGGTACATCTGGCCGAAATGTGAGGTGGAGAGGCACTTACCCCCATATCAAGGGACTCCCGTTCAAGATCTTCCAGATCCCTCAAGGTTTCCAATTCAATGGGATCCTTAATATCAACATGTCCTGAGGAACGTAGATGAATCCTTTTAAGGATGATCTTCCGGGCAAATAGGTGTAGGTCTTTCAATGCTACAAAAAAATCAAAATTATTGCATGGGGAGAAAGACAAACCCAGACCCAAAACCTCCCTCTGTGATTCAGAGAGGGCATGAGTGGATAAATTAATTACCTCCAGTACATTAGATTTCATTTTTTTATCTCTCACAGGAGATAAATCCATTTTACGCTTATTCCTTAATCTTCCACTTTTCCACTCGTTTCTCTCCTGATCTTTTTTACTCCAAAATGGTCTACCATTTTCAGCTCTTGATACTTTCTCCTCAGCCGAGGATACAGAGGAAAAGGATACGGACCGACTCCTAGGGACTGATTTATTGAATGTACGTCTATTATACCACTTATATACATGGCCTTGTTGTCGGTCCGTTACATCTCGCTGGTATTTTTTTGTTTTATTTTGTACTACTTCTGTCTCCCATTTCTTAAGAGACAGATCCATTTCATCCTTAAATTTAGTTTTTGCTTCCCCCGTCAAGCATTTATTAATTTCTTCCTGTATTCCATTCAATTCGTCATCAAGTTCTTTCAGCTGTTTTTCATTATGTTTGGCCAATAGTTCCATAAATCTTTTTGAACATGCTGATGCCGCATCTTCCCATTGCTGAATAAAATCATTATCATTTACCACAAAAGATGGGAACACTTGCACCCGTAAACCCCTCGGGACTAGATCACATCCTATATACCGCTCAAGAAAAGCCTTATTCCACCACAGACGAATACGTCTGTGGAGTAGCTCCTTATATTTGTTGGTAAGAATACTAGTGTCTCCGGATCTAAAATCAGCTGTGCTACCAGCACCCTCATTAAAAACTTGATCAAGCTGGTTTAGCCACGCTTTTTCGCGTTCACGAAAGTCCATATCTTCAAATCTGGTTACTGTGAAAACACAGATAATAGCATAACAGAAAAAGACCAAATTGAAATATTTCACAGATTTCTCTACCATGCTCACAACCCTAGTGGGGGAGCCTCACAAAGAGAGCCACAATTCAAGGCTGGACACTCCACAATACAGAAATAATCATGAGGAAACGGAGTTACTGTCCATAAATAATCAGATTTTTATTAGTTAACAACCACAAAATTCTAATATTGATACAACAAGTTTCTACAATACATATAAATATAAACCTAAAACAAAAAAGAGGGGTAGTGGTAGCAAAAGAGATGGAAAGACACTGCGTGGATATACCCAATGCCAAAAGATCCTTTCATAAAGTGCTTAGTGCAAATGAGAGCTGGGCTAGGATCAGGGCACTATACAGTATTCAAAGTACGTCATGACAATTGTTGTTGCCAATTACACTAAGCCGTGCGCAAAGGCTCAGAAAGCTATTTAGTACAGGTATATTAATACCTACATATAGAAGTGCCCAGATAAATCTTACCCAGATGCTGGCAGTTAGGACGCTCCACGCAGTGGCCCCAACGCGCGTTTCGCGTCAGCTTCGTCAGGGGGCAGTGCTGCTACATGTCAAAAGGGTATCTTATAAAGGTTGCTCTAATTATCGGGATTCAGCCCACGTGTTACGGCGCATGTTACCGCCCGTCCGGCAGGGAATTACATCCCAGGCGGCATCCAAAATGGCGCCGCGGTCAGTTCCGCCGGAAGTGGCGTCACTGAACCGCACGCGTCATCAACGGCGCCGCCTGCAATGTCCCACAATCCAGACGCAAGCGGACATGCGCACAGTGGGCCCGGGCGTCCAAGACTATCAGGCCAATCATCACAGGGACAAGAATAGAGAGGGGGCAGTGTCAAAGGGCTCAGCAACCACAGCGCCAGCCGCTGTGCTGCGGATGAAGAGGTTTTAACCCATTAAGGAGCTCATTTTCAAATAGTGCCACATTGTGTAGAAAAATATACATATATATGATACCCAGTCAGGTCGCAGTGATGGTTATAAACAATATAACAATAAAGGGGTGTGAATAATATTCTTACATATAAATGCACAGTATAATACAACAGGCATAAAAAACGAAAGAAAAAAAGAGAGAGAAAAAACTCTCCAGAGATAAAAAGGAATTATACATAGTATACTAAAGCTATACTAAACAATTATATAGCATACTTATCCAAGCAACTATATTGTGTTTGTTATACTAGAGTTTAATAGTTTGACATTAAATCCAAAAATATGTTAATCATAATGTGATGTGAACAGTGAATATCCATAAATTTACATACAACAGTGCATATAGCCACAAATAATGAACTCCTATATAAAAAGACACAGGAATATAATGATCCATCTTCATTTATCCAAAGCTGCTGTCCTTTCAGAACGCACCAACAGAAGAAATTCAGAATGATCGAGAACGCTGCATCCCAGAGGACACGCCTCATCGTGACAACACAGTCTAAACCAAGCCGCAAAGCCAGCCCCATGGTACGTACACCTCGAGCAACATACTATTGTGAATATAGAAAAAAAGGAAAAAATTAATACCAACATACAACAAACACAAAGCAACACCAAATAAAAACAAATAAAAACCGGAGACATGTACTACAAAAAGGAACTAAAACTCAATTGCTCATTGAGACCCGCTGGAGCAAGTGTATTCAGTATGGTAATCCAGCGGCATTCTCTTTGAGATAGTTTCCGTTTGGCATCACCACCTCTAATTCCCATATGAATTTTTTCAATTCCCCATACTTTGAGTTCTTTAGGGTTGCAATTATGGCACTTCCGAAAATGTTTCGGGATTGGTTTTAAATTTTCTACATCTTCCACCTCAGTTGCCGCCTTAATATCACGCACGTGTTCACGTACACGGATTCTCAACTCTCTTGATGTCAAACCAATATAAATGAGTTTACATGTACATATCGCAAAGTATACGACATAAGTCGTACTACATGTGATATGATCCATTATTTTAAACTCACGCTTGCCATCAGATGAGCAGAAGGTGGAAGATCTAACCATATTTCTGCAAGCCATACAGTCACCACATGGAAAAAAGCCATTTTTAGGTTTTCCGGCTTTGAATGGATCATATTTCTTAGCCACGTAGTGACTGTGTACAAGTATGTCTTTGATGTTACTACTACGGCGTGATGTCATTAGAGGTCGTTCAGAGAGGCAATTCTTGAGTAGGGGGTCAGTTTTTAGAATGGGCCAGTGTTTATTCAAAACGCATCTCATCTCGTCCCACCTGTGGTTAAAGGTTGATATAAATCTAGGTTGGTTATCCTCCATCTTACCTCTAGCTTTCTTATTGTCACCCAAAAGATCATTTCTACATGTCTGTTTAGCCCTTCTATACCCCCTCTTGATAGTCCGTCTGCTATATCCACGTTGGTGAAATCGTTCCCCAAGGTCCACAGCCTGCCTCTCGAATAAAGTATCTGAGGCACAGATCCTTCGAGCCCGAAGGAACTGCCCTATGGGGATGGCTCTTATCGTGGAGGGTGGATGGGACGAAGATGAATGAAGAAGCGCGTTCACAGAGGTTTCTTTTCTATACATGTCTGTGTAAATTTCGCCATTACCTTGGACCCTTAGCGTGATGTCTAAAAATGAAATTTCTTCATGATGGTACATGTAGGTGAGCTTGATGTTGGAGCCGTTATCATTCAATCCTACCATAAACTCATGTAACTCCAGGACAGGGCCCTGCCATATAAATAAGATATCATCAATATCAACATGGGGGCGGCCTGTGCGCCATCCTATGCAAATTTGTTTTTAGGACTTTGGGAGCGTGAGATCTTTCAGGATGGCGCACAGTCCGCCCCCTCTGTCCACCAAATTCTTGGTTGGTACAGATATATTGATGATATCTTATTTATATGGCAGGGCCCTGTCCTGGAGTTACATGAGTTTATGGTAGGATTGAATGATAACGGCTCCAACATCAAGCTCACCTACATGTACCATCATGAAGAAATTTCATTTTTAGACATCACGCTAAGGGTCCAAGGTAATGGCGAAATTTACACAGACATGTATAGAAAAGAAACCTCTGTGAACGCGCTTCTTCATTCATCTTCGTCCCATCCACCCTCCACGATAAGAGCCATCCCCATAGGGCAGTTCCTTCGGGCTCGAAGGATCTGTGCCTCAGATACTTTATTCGAGAGGCAGGCTGTGGACCTTGGGGAACGATTTCACCAACGTGGATATAGCAGACGGACTATCAAGAGGGGGTATAGAAGGGCTAAACAGACATGTAGAAATGATCTTTTGGGTGACAATAAGAAAGCTAGAGGTAAGATGGAGGATAACCAACCTAGATTTATATCAACCTTTAACCACAGGTGGGACGAGATGAGATGCGTTTTGAATAAACACTGGCCCATTCTAAAAACTGACCCCCTACTCAAGAATTGCCTCTCTGAACGACCTCTAATGACATCACGCCGTAGTAGTAACATCAAAGACATACTTGTACACAGTCACTACGTGGCTAAGAAATATGATCCATTCAAAGCCGGAAAACCTAAAAATGGCTTTTTTCCATGTGGTGACTGTATGGCTTGCAGAAATATGGTTAGATCTTCCACCTTCTGCTCATCTGATGGCAAGCGTGAGTTTAAAATAATGGATCATATCACATGTAGTACGACTTATGTCGTATACTTTGCGATATGTACATGTAAACTCATTTATATTGGTTTGACATCAAGAGAGTTGAGAATCCGTGTACGTGAACACGTGCGTGATATTAAGGCGGCAACTGAGGTGGAAGATGTAGAAAATTTAAAACCAATCCCGAAACATTTTCGGAAGTGCCATAATTGCAACCCTAAAGAACTCAAAGTATGGGGAATTGAAAAAATTCATATGGGAATTAGAGGTGGTGATGCCAAACGGAAACTATCTCAAAGAGAATGCCGCTGGATTACCATACTGAATACACTTGCTCCAGCGGGTCTCAATGAGCAATTGAGTTTTAGTTCCTTTTTGTAGTACATGTCTCCGGTTTTTATTTGTTTTTATTTGGTGTTGCTTTGTGTTTGTTGTATGTTGGTATTAATTTTTTCCTTTTTTTCTATATTCACAATAGTATGTTGCTCGAGGTGTACGTACCATGGGGCTGGCTTTGCGGCTTGGTTTAGACTGTGTTGTCACGATGAGGCGTGTCCTCTGGGATGCAGCGTTCTCGATCATTCTGAATTTCTTCTGTTGGTGCGTTCTGAAAGGACAGCAGCTTTGGATAAATGAAGATGGATCATTATATTCCTGTGTCTTTTTATATAGGAGTTCATTATTTGTGGCTATATGCACTGTTGTATGTAAATTTATGGATATTCACTGTTCACATCACATTATGATTAACATATTTTTGGATTTAATGTCAAACTATTAAACTCTAGTATAACAAACACAATATAGTTGCTTGGATAAGTATGCTATATAATTGTTTAGTATAGCTTTAGTATACTATGTATAATTCCTTTTTATCTCTGGAGAGTTTTTTCTCTCTCTTTTTTTCTTTCGTTTTTTATGCCTGTTGTATTATACTGTGCATTTATATGTAAGAATATTATTCACACCCCTTTATTGTTATATTGTTTATAACCATCACTGCGACCTGACTGGGTATCATATATATGTATATTTTTCTACACAATGTGGCACTATTTGAAAATGAGCTCCTTAATGGGTTAAAACCTCTTCATCCGCAGCACAGCGGCTGGCGCTGTGGTTGCTGAGCCCTTTGACACTGCCCCCTCTCTATTCTTGTCCCTGTGATGATTGGCCTGATAGTCTTGGACGCCCGGGCCCACTGTGCGCATGTCCGCTTGCGTCTGGATTGTGGGACATTGCAGGCGGCGCCGTTGATGACGCGTGCGGTTCAGTGACGCCACTTCCGGCGGAACTGACCGCGGCGCCATTTTGGATGCCGCCTGGGATGTAATTCCCTGCCGGACGGGCGGTAACATGCGCCGTAACACGTGGGCTGAATCCCGATAATTAGAGCAACCTTTATAAGATACCCTTTTGACATGTAGCAGCACTGCCCCCTGACGAAGCTGACGCGAAACGCGCGTTGGGGCCACTGCGTGGAGCGTCCTAACTGCCAGCATCTGGGTAAGATTTATCTGGGCACTTCTATATGTAGGTATTAATATACCTGTACTAAATAGCTTTCTGAGCCTTTGCGCACGGCTTAGTGTAATTGGCAACAACAATTGTCATGACGTACTTTGAATACTGTATAGTGCCCTGATCCTAGCCCAGCTCTCATTTGCACTAAGCACTTTATGAAAGGATCTTTTGGCATTGGGTATATCCACGCAGTGTCTTTCCATCTCTTTTGCTACCACTACCCCTCTTTTTTGTTTTAGGTTTATATTTATATGTATTGTAGAAACTTGTTGTATCAATATTAGAATTTTGTGGTTGTTAACTAATAAAAATCTGATTATTTATGGACAGTAACTCCGTTTCCTCATGATTATTTCTGTATTGTGGAGTGTCCAGCCTTGAATTGTGGCTCTCTTTGTGAGGCTCCCCCACTAGGGTTGTGAGCATGGTAGAGAAATCTGTGAAATATTTCAATTTGGTCTTTTTCTGTTATGCTATTATCTGTGTTTTCACAGTAACCAGATTTGAAGATATGGACTTTCGTGAACGCGAAAAAGCGTGGCTAAACCAGCTTGATCAAGTTTTTAATGAGGGTGCTGGTAGCACAGCTGATTTTAGATCCGGAGACACTAGTATTCTTACCAACAAATATAAGGAGCTACTCCACAGACGTATTCGTCTGTGGTGGAATAAGGCTTTTCTTGAGCGGTATATAGGATGTGATCTAGTCCCGAGGGGTTTACGGGTGCAAGTGTTCCCATCTTTTGTGGTAAATGATAATGATTTTATTCAGCAATGGGAAGATGCGGCATCAGCATGTTCAAAAAGATTTATGGAACTATTGGCCAAACATAATGAAAAACAGCTGAAAGAACTTGATGACGAATTGAATGGAATACAGGAAGAAATTAATAAATGCTTGACGGGGGAAGCAAAAACTAAATTTAAGGATGAAATGGATCTGTCTCTTAAGAAATGGGAGACAGAAGTAGTACAAAATAAAACAAAAAAATACCAGCGAGATGTAACGGACCGACAACAAGGCCATGTATATAAGTGGTATAATAGACGTACATTCAATAAATCAGTCCCTAGGAGTCGGTCCGTATCCTTTTCCTCTGTATCCTCGGCTGAGGAGAAAGTATCAAGAGCTGAAAATGGTAGACCATTTTGGAGTAAAAAAGATCAGGAGAGAAACGAGTGGAAAAGTGGAAGATTAAGGAATAAGCGTAAAATGGATTTATCTCCTGTGAGAGATAAAAAAATGAAATCTAATGTACTGGAGGTAATTAATTTATCCACTCATGCCCTCTCTGAATCACAGAGGGAGGTTTTGGGTCTGGGTTTGTCTTTCTCCCCATGCAATAATTTTGATTTTTTTGTAGCATTGAAAGACCTACACCTATTTGCCCGGAAGATCATCCTTAAAAGGATTCATCTACGTTCCTCAGGACATGTTGATATTAAGGATCCCATTGAATTGGAAACCTTGAGGGATCTGGAAGATCTTGAACGGGAGTCCCTTGATATGGGGGTAAGTGCCTCTCCACCTCACATTTCGGCCAGATGTACCACATTTCCTCCCTTGTCTCTCTGTCCACAGGTGGAAATCTTTACTAGATTAGTGGCAGAGGACCTCAGTAAAATCAGTAATTACAAGAAAAAAGATAATCTCACACCTAAGCAGAGAGAGGCTCTACAAGAGATTAAGATGTGGGATGATGTGGTTGTAAAACCAGCAGATAAGGGGGGAAATGTGGTCATCTGGCCAGTGGACAGGTACGAAAAAGAAGCGTTTAGGCAGTTGAGGAATAGGGATACATACACCCCTCTAACACAAAATCCTTTATTGAATTTTCAGAAACAGCTTCAAACTATTTTAGAAATAGCTTGTGAAAGAGGTATTATCAATAAAAAAACGTTGGGGGGTCTGCTCACCCAATGTCCGGTGATACCTACCTTTTACTTACTCCCCAAGGTCCACAAAGACCTCCTCTCTCCGCCAGGGCGTCCGATTGTCTCTGGCATAGGAGGGCTATGCGACACAACATGCAAATTTATTGAACACTACTTAAAACCACAGGTAGAAACGCTGCCCTCGTATGTCAGAGACACTACGGACGTCCTGCGTCGGGTTGATGGCCTTATCGTGGAGGAAAATATGCTTTTGGTTACGGCTGATGTCGAACAATTGTACACGAGTATTCGACATGTGGATGGGTTGAAAGCCTCAAGATTTTTTCTGGAGGCAAGTAACTTGGACCCGGATTTACGTGAGCTGGTGTTGGAGCTGTTGGAATTCATCCTCACACATAATTTTTTTATTTTTAAAGATCGTTTTTTTCTCCAGCGGCAGGGCACTGCCATGGGGGCGGCCTGTGCGCCATCCTATGCAAATTTGTTTTTAGGACTTTGGGAGCGTGAGATCTTTCAGGATGGCGCACAGTCCGCCCCCTCTGTCCACCAAATTCTTGGTTGGTACAGATATATTGATGATATCTTATTTATATGGCAGGGCCCTGTCCTGGAGTTACATGAGTTTATGGTAGGATTGAATGATAACGGCTCCAACATCAAGCTCACCTACATGTACCATCATGAAGAAATTTCATTTTTAGACATCACGCTAAGGGTCCAAGGTAATGGCGAAATTTACACAGACATGTATAGAAAAGAAACCTCTGTGAACGCGCTTCTTCATTCATCTTCGTCCCATCCACCCTCCACGATAAGAGCCATCCCCATAGGGCAGTTCCTTCGGGCTCGAAGGATCTGTGCCTCAGATACTTTATTCGAGAGGCAGGCTGTGGACCTTGGGGAACGATTTCACCAACGTGGATATAGCAGACGGACTATCAAGAGGGGGTATAGAAGGGCTAAACAGACATGTAGAAATGATCTTTTGGGTGACAATAAGAAAGCTAGAGGTAAGATGGAGGATAACCAACCTAGATTTATATCAACCTTTAACCACAGGTGGGACGAGATGAGATGCGTTTTGAATAAACACTGGCCCATTCTAAAAACTGACCCCCTACTCAAGAATTGCCTCTCTGAACGACCTCTAATGACATCACGCCGTAGTAGTAACATCAAAGACATACTTGTACACAGTCACTACGTGGCTAAGAAATATGATCCATTCAAAGCCGGAAAACCTAAAAATGGCTTTTTTCCATGTGGTGACTGTATGGCTTGCAGAAATATGGTTAGATCTTCCACCTTCTGCTCATCTGATGGCAAGCGTGAGTTTAAAATAATGGATCATATCACATGTAGTACGACTTATGTCGTATACTTTGCGATATGTACATGTAAACTCATTTATATTGGTTTGACATCAAGAGAGTTGAGAATCCGTGTACGTGAACACGTGCGTGATATTAAGGCGGCAACTGAGGTGGAAGATGTAGAAAATTTAAAACCAATCCCGAAACATTTTCGGAAGTGCCATAATTGCAACCCTAAAGAACTCAAAGTATGGGGAATTGAAAAAATTCATATGGGAATTAGAGGTGGTGATGCCAAACGGAAACTATCTCAAAGAGAATGCCGCTGGATTACCATACTGAATACACTTGCTCCAGCGGGTCTCAATGAGCAATTGAGTTTTAGTTCCTTTTTGTAGTACATGTCTCCGGTTTTTATTTGTTTTTATTTGGTGTTGCTTTGTGTTTGTTGTATGTTGGTATTAATTTTTTCCTTTTTTTCTATATTCACAATAGTATGTTGCTCGAGGTGTACGTACCATGGGGCTGGCTTTGCGGCTTGGTTTAGACTGTGTTGTCACGATGAGGCGTGTCCTCTGGGATGCAGCGTTCTCGATCATTCTGAATTTCTTCTGTTGGTGCGTTCTGAAAGGACAGCAGCTTTGGATAAATGAAGATGGATCATTATATTCCTGTGTCTTTTTATATAGGAGTTCATTATTTGTGGCTATATGCACTGTTGTATGTAAATTTATGGATATTCACTGTTCACATCACATTATGATTAACATATTTTTGGATTTAATGTCAAACTATTAAACTCTAGTATAACAAACACAATATAGTTGCTTGGATAAGTATGCTATATAATTGTTTAGTATAGCTTTAGTATACTATGTATAATTCCTTTTTATCTCTGGAGAGTTTTTTCTCTCTCTTTTTTTCTTTCGTTTTTTATGCCTGTTGTATTATACTGTGCATTTATATGTAAGAATATTATTCACACCCCTTTATTGTTATATTGTTTATAACCATCACTGCGACCTGACTGGGTATCATATATATGTATATTTTTCTACACAATGTGGCACTATTTGAAAATGAGCTCCTTAATGGGTTAAAACCTCTTCATCCGCAGCACAGCGGCTGGCGCTGTGGTTGCTGAGCCCTTTGACACTGCCCCCTCTCTATTCTTGTCCCTGTGATGATTGGCCTGATAGTCTTGGACGCCCGGGCCCACTGTGCGCATGTCCGCTTGCGTCTGGATTGTGGGACATTGCAGGCGGCGCCGTTGATGACGCGTGCGGTTCAGTGACGCCACTTCCGGCGGAACTGACCGCGGCGCCATTTTGGATGCCGCCTGGGATGTAATTCCCTGCCGGACGGGCGGTAACATGCGCCGTAACACGTGGGCTGAATCCCGATAATTAGAGCAACCTTTATAAGATACCCTTTTGACATGTAGCAGCACTGCCCCCTGACGAAGCTGACGCGAAACGCGCGTTGGGGCCACTGCGTGGAGCGTCCTAACTGCCAGCATCTGGGTAAGATTTATCTGGGCACTTCTATATGTAGGTATTAATATACCTGTACTAAATAGCTTTCTGAGCCTTTGCGCACGGCTTAGTGTAATTGGCAACAACAATTGTCATGACGTACTTTGAATACTGTATAGTGCCCTGATCCTAGCCCAGCTCTCATTTGCACTAAGCACTTTATGAAAGGATCTTTTGGCATTGGGTATATCCACGCAGTGTCTTTCCATCTCTTTTGCTACCACTACCCCTCTTTTTTGTTTTAGGTTTATATTTATATGTATTGTAGAAACTTGTTGTATCAATATTAGAATTTTGTGGTTGTTAACTAATAAAAATCTGATTATTTATGGACAGTAACTCCGTTTCCTCATGATTATTTCTGTATTGTGGAGTGTCCAGCCTTGAATTGTGGCTCTCTTTGTGAGGCTCCCCCACTAGGGTTGTGAGCATGGTAGAGAAATCTGTGAAATATTTCAATTTGGTCT
The DNA here is from genome assembly GCF_032444005.1 of Ranitomeya imitator. NCBI lineage: Eukaryota > Metazoa > Chordata > Amphibia > Anura > Dendrobatidae > Ranitomeya > Ranitomeya imitator. The sequence goes on from NC_091284.1 coordinate 296,447,451, forward strand.
TTTTCTGTTATAGTGTGTAGAGTGTAAGGTATAGAGTGTTGGGTATAGAGTGTATGTTGTAGACTGTAGAGTATAGAGTGTAGAGTGTAGGGTATAGAGTGTAGGGTATAGAGTGTAGAGTGTAGGGTATAGAGTGTATGGTATAGAGTGTAGGGTATAGAGTGTAGGGTATAGAGTGTAGAGTATAGAGTGTAGGGTATAGAGTGTAGAGTGTAGCGCATAGAGTGTAGGGTATAGAGTGTAGGGTATAGAGTGTAGGGTATAGTGTGTATGGTATAGAGTGTAGGGTATAGAGTGTATGGTATAGAGCGTAGGGTATAGAGTGTAGAGTGCAGGGTATAGAGTGTAGGGTATAGAGTGTAGAGTGTAGGGTATAGAGTGTAGGGTATATATTGTAGAGTGTATGGTATAGAGTGTAGGGTATAGAGTGTAGGGTATAGAGTGTAGAGTGTAGGGTGTAGAGTGTAGGGTATAGAGTGTAAGGTATAGAGTGTAGGGTATAGAGTGTATGTTATAGAGTGTAGGGCATAGAGTGTAGGGTATAGAGTGTATGGTATAGAGTGTAGGGTATAGAGTGTAGGGTATAGAGTGTAGGGTATAGATTGTAGGGTATAGAGTGTAAAGTGTAGGGTATAGAGTGTAGGGTATAGAGTGTATGGTATAGAGTGTAGAGTGTAGGGTATAGAGTGTATAGTGTAGGTTATAGAGTGTAGGGTATAGAGTAAACGGTATAGAGTGTATGGTATAGAGTGTAGGGAATAGAGTGTAGAGTGTAGGGTATAGAGTGTATAGTGTAGGTTATAGAGTGTAGGGTATAGAGTAAAGGGTATAGAGTGTATGGTATAGAGTGTAGGGAATAGAGTGTAGAGTGTAGGGCATAGAGTGTATGGTATAGAGTGTAGGGTATAGAGTGTAGAGTGTAGGGTATAGAGTGTAGGGTATAGAGTGTAGTGCATAGAGTGTAGGGTATAGAGTGTAGAGTGTAGGGATTAAAGTGTAGGGTATATAATGTAGGGTATAGAGTGTAGAGTGTAGGGTATAGAGTGTAGGGTATAGAGTTTAGGCTATAGAGTGTAGGGTATAGAGTGTAAAGTGTAGAGTGTAGGGTATAGAGTGTAGAGTGTATGGTATAGAGTGTAGGGTATAGAGTGTATGGAATAGAGTGTAGGGTATAGAGTGTAGAGTGTAGGGTATAGAGTGTAGGGTATAGAGCGTAGGGTGTAGGGTATAGAGTGTAGGGTACAGAGTGTAGGGTATAGAGTGTAGAGTGTAGGGTATAGAGTGTATGGTATAGAGTGTAGGGTGTAGAGTGTAGGGTATAGAGTGTAGAGTGTAGGGTATAGAGTGTAGGGTATAGAGTGTATGGTATACAGTGTAGAGTGTAGAGTGTAGGGTATAGAGTGTATAGTGTAGGCTATAGAGTGTAGGGTATAGAGTGTATGGTATACAGTGTAGAGTGTAGAGTGTAGGGTATAGAGTGTATAGTGTAGGGTATAGAGTGTCGGGTATAGAGTGTAGGGTATAGAGTGTATGGTATAGAGTGTAGGTTATAGAGCGTAGAGAGTAGGGTATAGAGTGGAGGGTATGGAGTGTAAGGTATAGAGTGTAGGGTATAGAGTGTAGGGTATAGAGTGTAGAGTGTAGGGTATAGAGTGTAGGGTATAGAGTGTAGGGTATAGAGTGTAGAGTATAGAGTGTAGGGTATAGAGTGTAGGGTATAGAGTGTAGAGTGTAGAGTGTAGGGTATAGAGTGTAGGGTATAGAGTGTAGCGTATAGAGTGTAGAGTGTAGGGTATAGAGTGTATGGTATAGAGTGAAGAGTATAGAGTGTAGAGTGTAAGGTATAGAGTGTAGGGTATAGAGTGTAGGGTATAGAGTGTAGAGTGTAGGGTATAGAGTGTAGGGTATAGAGTGTAGGGTATAGAGTGTAGGGTATAGAGTGTAGGGTATGGAGTGTAGGGTATAGAGTGTAGGGTGTAGAGTGTAGGGATTAGAGTGTAGGGCAAAGAGTGTAGGGCATAGAGTGTAGAGTGTAGGGTATAGAGTGTAGGGTATAGAGTGTAGAGTGTAGGGTATAGAGTGTAGAGTGTAGGGTATAGAGTGTAGGGTATAGAGTGCATGCAATAGAGTGTAGAGTGTAGGGTATAGAGTGCATGGTATAGAGTGAAGGGTATAGAGTGTAGAGTGTAGGGTATAGAGTGTAGGGTATAGAGTGTAGGGTATAGAGTGTAGGGTATAGAGTGTAGAGTGTAGGGTATAGAGTGTAGGGTATAGAATGTAGGGTATAGAGTGTAGGGTATAGAGTGTAGGGTATAGAGTGTAGGGTATAGAGTGTAGGGTATGGAGTGTAGGGTATAGAGTGTAGGGTATAGAGTTTATTGTGTAGGGATTAGAGTGTAGGGCATAGAGTGTAGGGCATAGAGTGTAGAGTGTAGGGTATAGAGTGTAGGATATAGAGTATAGAGTGTAGGGTATAGAGTGTAGGGTATAGAGTGTAGAGTGTAGAGTGTAGGGTATAGAGTGTAGAGTGTAGGGTATAGAGTGTAGGGTATAGAGTGCATGGAATAGAGTGTAGAGTGTAGGGTATAGAGTGTAGGATATAGAGTGTATGGTATAGAGTGTAGGGTATAGAGTGTAGAGTGTAGGGATTAGAGTGTAGGGTATAGAGTGTAGGGTATAGAATGTATGGAATAGAGTGTAGGGTATAGAGTATAGAGTGTAGGGTATAGAGTGTAGGGTATAGAGCGTAGGGTGTAGGGTATAGAGTGCAGGGTATAGAGTGTTTGGTATAGAGTGTAGGGTTTAGAGTGTAGGGTATAGAGTGTAAGGTATAGAGTGTATAGTGTAGGGTATAGAGTGTAGGGTGTAGAGTGTATGGTATAGAGTGTAGAGTATAGAGTGTATGGTATAGAGTTTAGAGTGTAGGGTATAGAGTGTAGGGTATAAAGTGTATGGTATAGAGTGTAGGGTATAGAGTGTAGAGTGTAGGGTATAGAGTGCATAGTATAGAGTGTAGGGCATAGAGTGTAGAGTGTAGGGCATGGAGTGTAGGGTATAGAGTGTAGGGTGTAGGGTATAATGTGTAGGGTATAGAGTGTAGGGTACAGAGTGTAGAGAGTAGGGTATAGAGTGTAGGGTATAGAGTATATGGTATACAGTGTAGAGTGTAGAGTGTAGGGTATAGAGTGTATAGTGTAGGGTATAGAGTGTAGGGTATAGAATAAAGGGTATAGAGTGTATGGTATAGAGTGTAGGGAATAGAGTGTAGAGTGTAGGGCATAGTGTGTATGGTATAGAGTGTAGGGTATAGAGTGTAGAGTGTAGGGTATAGAGTGTAGGGTATAGAGTGTAGGGCATAGAGTGTAGGGTATAGAGTGTAGAGTGTAGGGTATACAGTGTAGGGTATAGAGTGTAGGGTAGAGTGTAGAGTGTAGGGATTAAAGTGTAGGGTATATACGGTAGGGTATAGAGTGTAGAGTGTAGGGTATAGAGTGTAGGGTATAGAGTGTAGGCGATAGAGTGTAGGGTATAGAGTGTAAACTGTAGAGTGTAGGGTATAGAGTGTAGAGTGTAGGGTATAGAGTGTATGGTATAGAGTGTAGGGTGTAGAGTGTAGTGTATAGAGTGTAGAGTGTACGGTATAGAGTGTAGGGTATAGAGTGTAGGGTATAGAGTGTATGGTATAGAGTGTAGGGTATAGAGTGTAGAGTGTAGGATATAGAGTGGAGGGTATGGAGTGTAGGGTATAGAGTGTAGGGTATAGAGTGTAGGGTATAGAGTGTAGGGTATAGAGTGTAGAGTGTAGGGTATAGAGTGTAGGGTATAAAGTGTAGGGTGTAAAGTGTGGAGTATAGAGTGTAGGGTATAGAGTGTAGGGTATAGAGTGTAGAGTGTAGAGTGTAGGGTATAGAGTGTAGGGTATAGAGTGTAGGGTATAGAGTGTAGAGTGTAGGGTATAGAGTGTATGGTATAGAGTGTAGGGTATAGAGTGTAGAGTGTAGTGTATAGAGTGTATAGTATAGAGTGTAGGGTACAGAGTGTAGAGTGTATGGTATAGAGTGTAGGGTATAGAGTGTAGGGTGTAGGGTTTAAAGTGTGGGGTATAGAGTGTAGGATATAGAGTGTAGAGTGTAGGGTATAGCGTGTAGGGTATAGAGTATATGGTATAGAGTGTAGGGTATAGAGTGTAGGGTATAGAGTGTAGGGTATAGAGTGTAGGATATAGAGTGTAAAGTGTAGGTTATAGAGTGTAGGGTATAGAGTGTAGGGTATAGATTGTAGAGTGTAGGGTATAGAGTGTAGGGCATAGAGTATAGAGTGTAGGGTATAGAGTGTAGGGTATAGAGTGTAAAGTGTAGAGTGTAGGGTATAGAGTGTAGAGTGTAGGGTATAGAGTGTTGGGTATAGAGTGTATGGAATAGAGTGTAGGGTATAGAGTGTAGAGTGTAGGGTATAGAGTGTAGGGTATAGAGTGTAGGGTGTAGGGTATAGAGTGTAGGGTATAGAGTGTAGGGTATAGAGTGTAGGGTATAGAGTGTAGAGTGTAGGGTATAGAGCGTAGGGTATAGAGTGTAAAGTGCAGAGTGTAGGGTATAGAGTGTAAAGTGTAGGGTATAGAGTGTATTATATAGAGTGTAGGGTATAGAGTGTAGAGTGTAGGGTATAGAGTGTATGGTATAGAGTGTAGGGTATAGAGTGTAGAGTGTAGGGTATAGAGTGTAGGGTATAGAGTGTAGGGTGTAGAGTGTAACGTATAGAGTGTAGGGTATAGTGTGTAGAGTGTAGGGTATAGAGTGTAGGGTATAGAGTGTAGGGTATAGAGTGTATGTTGTAGAGTGTAGAGCATAGAGTGTAGAGTGTAGGGTATAGAGTGTAGAGTGTAGGGTATAGAGTGTAGGGTATAGAGTGTACGGTATAGAGTGTAGAGTGTAGGGTATAGAGTGTATGGTATAGAGTGTAGGGTATAGAGTGTAGGGTATAGAGTGTAGAGTATAGAGTGTAGGGTATAGAGTGTAGGGTATAGATTGTAGGGTATAGAGTGTAAAGTGTAGGGTATAGAGTGTATAGTGTAGGTTATCGAGTGTAGGGTATAGATTAAAGGGTATAGAGTGTATGGTATAGAGTGTAGGGAATAGAGTGTAGAGTGTAGGGTATAGAGTGTATAGTGTAGGTTATAGAGTGTAGGGTATAGAGTAAAGGGTATAGAGTGTATGGTATAGAGTGTAGGGTATAGTGTGTATGTTGTAGAGTGTAGAGTATAGAGTGTACAGTGTAGGGTATAGAGTGTAGGGTATAGAGTGTAGGGTATAGAGTGTAGAGTGTAGGGTATAGAGTGTATGGTATAGAGTGTAGGGTATAGAGTGTAGAGTATAGAGTGTAGGGTATAGAGTGTAGAGTGTAGCGTATAGAGTGTAGGGTATAGAGTATAGAGTGTAGGGTATAGTGTGTATGGTATAGATTGTAGGTTATAGAGTGTATGGTATAGAACGTAGGGTATAGAGTGTAGAGTGGAGGGTAGAGAGTGTAGGGTATAGAGTGTAGAGTGTAGGGTATAGAGTGTAGGGTATATAGTGTAGAGTGTATGGTATAGAGTGTAGGGTATAGAGTGTAGGGTATAGAGTGTAGAGTGTAGGGTGTAGAGTGTAGGGTATAGAGTGTAAGGTATAGAGTGTAGGGTATATAGTGTATGTTATAGAGTGTAGGGCATAGAGTGTAGGGTATAGAGTGTATGGTATAGAGTGTAGGGTATAGAGTGTAGGGTATAGAGTGTAGGGTATAGATTGTAGGGTATAGAGTGTAAAGTGTAGGTTATAGAGTGTATGGTATAGAGTGTAGAGTGTAGGGTATAGAGTGTATAGTGTAGGTTATAGAGTGTAGGGTATAGAGTAAAGGGTATAGATTGTATGGTATAGAGTGTAGGGAATAGAGTGTAGAGTGTAGGGTATAGAGTGTATAGTGTAGGTTATAGAGTGTAGGGTATAGAGTAAAGGGTATAGAGTGTATGGTATAGAGTGTAGGGAATAGAGTGTAGAGTGTAGGGCATAGAGTGTATGGTATAGAGTGTAGGGTATAGAGTGTAGAGTGTAGGGTATAGAGTGTAGGGTATAGAGTGTATGGTATAGAGTGTAGGGTATAGAGTGTAGGGTATAGAGTGTAGGGTATAGATTGTAGGGTATAGAGTGTAAAGTGTAGGGTATAGAGTGTAGGGTATAGAGTGTATGGTATAGAGTGTAGAGTGTAGGGTATAGAGTGTATAGTGTAGGTTATAGAGTGTAGGGTATAGAGTAAAGGGTATAGAGTGTATGGTATAGATTGTAGGGTATAGAGTGTAAAGTGTAGGGTATAGAGTGTATAGTGTAGGTTATAGAGTGTAGGGTATAGAGTAAAGGGTATAGAGTGTATGGTATAGAGTGTAGGGAATAGAGTGTATATTGTAGGGTATAGAGTGTATAGTGTAGGTTATAAAGTGTAGGGTATAGAGTAAAGGGTATAGAGTGTATGGTATAGAGTGTAGGGTATAGTGTGTAGAGTGTAAGGTATAGAGTGTTGGGTATAGAGTGTATGTTGTAGACTGTAGAGTATAGAGTGTAGAGTGTAGGGTATAGAGTGTAGGGTATAGAGTGTAGAGTGTAGGGTATAGAGTGTATGGTATAGAGTGTAGGGTATAGAGTGTAGGGTATAGAGTGTAGAGTATAGAGTGTAGGGTATAGAGTGTAGAGTGTAGCGCATAGAGTGTAGGGTATAGAGTGTAGGGTATAGAGTGTAGGGTATAGTGTGTATGGTATAGAGTGTAGGGTATAGAGTGTATGGTATAGAGCGTAGGGTATAGAGTGTAGGGTATAGAGTGTAGAGTGTAGGGTATAGAGTGTAGGGTATAAAGTGTAGGGTGTAAAGTGTGGAGTATAGAGTGTAGGGTATAGAGTGTAGGGTATAGAGTGTAGAGTGTAGAGTGTAGGGTATAGAGTGTAGGGTATAGAGTGTAGGGTATAGAGTGTAGAGTGTAGGGTATAGAGTGTATGGTATAGAGTGTAGGGTATAGAGTGTAGAGTGTAGTGTATAGAGTGTATAGTATAGAGTGTAGGGTACAGAGTGTAGAGTGTAGGATATAGAGTGGAGGGTATGGAGTGTAGGGTATAGAGTGTAGGGTATAGAGTGTAGGGTATAGAGTGTAGGGTATAGAGTGTAGAGTGTAGGGTATAGAGTGTAGGGTATAAAGTGTAGGGTGTAAAGTGTGGAGTATAGAGTGTAGGGTATAGAGTGTAGGGTATAGAGTGTAGAGTGTAGAGTGTAGGGTATAGAGTGTAGGGTATAGAGTGTAGGGTATAGAGTGTAGAGTGTAGGGTATAGAGTGTATGGTATAGAGTGTAGGGTATAGAGTGTAGAGTGTAGTGTATAGAGTGTATAGTATAGAGTGTAGGGTACAGAGTGTAGAGTGTATGGTATAGAGTGTAGGGTATAGAGTGTAGGGTGTAGGGTTTAAAGTGTGGGGTATAGAGTGTAGGATATAGAGTGTAGAGTGTAGGGTATAGCGTGTAGGGTATAGAGTATATGGTATAGAGTGTAGGGTATAGAGTGTAGGGTATAGAGTGTAGGGTATAGAGTGTAGGATATAGAGTGTAAAGTGTAGGTTATAGAGTGTAGGGTATAGAGTGTAGGGTATAGATTGTAGAGTGTAGGGTATAGAGTGTAGGGCATAGAGTATAGAGTGTAGGGTATAGAGTGTAGGGTATAGAGTGTAAAGTGTAGAGTGTAGGGTATAGAGTGTAGAGTGTAGGGTATAGAGTGTTGGGTATAGAGTGTATGGAATAGAGTGTAGGGTATAGAGTGTAGAGTGTAGGGTATAGAGTGTAGGGTATAGAGTGTAGGGTGTAGGGTATAGAGTGTAGGGTATAGAGTGTAGGGTATAGAGTGTAGGGTATAGAGTGTAGAGTGTAGGGTATAGAGCGTAGGGTATAGAGTGTAAAGTGCAGAGTGTAGGGTATAGAGTGTAAAGTGTAGGGTATAGAGTGTATTATATAGAGTGTAGGGTATAGAGTGTAGAGTGTAGGGTATAGAGTGTATGGTATAGAGTGTAGGGTATAGAGTGTAGAGTGTAGGGTATAGAGTGTAGGGTATAGAGTGTAGGGTGTAGAGTGTAACGTATAGAGTGTAGGGTATAGTGTGTAGAGTGTAGGGTATAGAGTGTAGGGTATAGAGTGTAGGGTATAGAGTGTATGTTGTAGAGTGTAGAGCATAGAGTGTAGAGTGTAGGGTATAGAGTGTAGAGTGTAGGGTATAGAGTGTAGGGTATAGAGTGTACGGTATAGAGTGTAGAGTGTAGGGTATAGAGTGTATGGTATAGAGTGTAGGGTATAGAGTGTAGGGTATAGAGTGTAGAGTATAGAGTGTAGGGTATAGAGTGTAGGGTATAGATTGTAGGGTATAGAGTGTAAAGTGTAGGGTATAGAGTGTATAGTGTAGGTTATCGAGTGTAGGGTATAGATTAAAGGGTATAGAGTGTATGGTATAGAGTGTAGGGAATAGAGTGTAGAGTGTAGGGTATAGAGTGTATAGTGTAGGTTATAGAGTGTAGGGTATAGAGTAAAGGGTATAGAGTGTATGGTATAGAGTGTAGGGTATAGTGTGTATGTTGTAGAGTGTAGAGTATAGAGTGTACAGTGTAGGGTATAGAGTGTAGGGTATAGAGTGTAGGGTATAGAGTGTAGAGTGTAGGGTATAGAGTGTATGGTATAGAGTGTAGGGTATAGAGTGTAGAGTATAGAGTGTAGGGTATAGAGTGTAGAGTGTAGCGTATAGAGTGTAGGGTATAGAGTGTAGGGTATAGAGTGTAGGGTATAGTGTGTATGGTATAGATTGTAGGTTATAGAGTGTATGGTATAGAGCGTAGGGTATAGAGTGTAGAGTGGAGGGTAGAGAGTGTAGGGTATAGAGTGTAGAGTGAAGGGTATAGAGTGTAGGGTATATAGTGTAGAGTGTATGGTATAGAGTGTAGGGTATAGAGTGTAGGGTATAGAGTGTAGAGTGTAGGGTGTAGAGTGTAGGGTATAGAGTGTAAGGTATAGAGTGTAGGGTATATAGTGTATGTTATAGAGTGTAGGGCATAGAGTGTAGGGTATAGAGTGTATGGTATAGAGTGTAGGGTATAGAGTGTAGGGTATAGAGTGTAGGGTATAGATTGTAGGGTATAGAGTGTAAAGTGTAGGTTATAGAGTGTATGGTATAGAGTGTAGAGTGTAGGGTATAGAGTGTATAGTGTAGGTTATAGAGTGTAGGGTATAGAGTAAAGGGTATAGATTGTATGGTATAGAGTGTAGGGAATAGAGTGTAGAGTGTAGGGTATAGAGTGTATAGTGTAGGTTATAGAGTGTAGGGTATAGAGTAAAGGGTATAGAGTGTATGGTATAGAGTGTAGGGAATAGAGTGTAGAGTGTAGGGCATAGAGTGTATGGTATAGAGTGTAGGGTATAGAGTGTAGAGTGTAGGGTATAGAGTGTAGGGTATAGAGTGTATGGTATAGAGTGTAGGGTATAGAGTGTAGGGTATAGAGTGTAGGGTATAGATTGTAGGGTATAGAGTGTAAAGTGTAGGGTATAGAGTGTAGGGTATAGAGTGTATGGTATAGAGTGTAGAGTGTAGGGTATAGAGTGTATAGTGTAGGTTATAGAGTGTAGGGTATAGAGTAAAGGGTATAGAGTGTATGGTATAGATTGTAGGGTATAGAGTGTAAAGTGTAGGGTATAGAGTGTATAGTGTAGGTTATAGAGTGTAGGGTATAGAGTAAAGGGTATAGAGTGTATGGTATAGAGTGTAGGGAATAGAGTGTATATTGTAGGGTATAGAGTGTATAGTGTAGGTTATAAAGTGTAGGGTATAGAGTAAAGGGTATAGAGTGTATGGTATAGAGTGTAGGGTATAGTGTGTAGAGTGTAAGGTATAGAGTGTTGGGTATAGAGTGTATGTTGTAGACTGTAGAGTATAGAGTGTAGAGTGTAGGGTATAGAGTGTAGGGTATAGAGTGTAGAGTGTAGGGTATAGAGTGTATGGTATAGAGTGTAGGGTATAGAGTGTAGGGTATAGAGTGTAGAGTATAGAGTGTAGGGTATAGAGTGTAGAGTGTAGCGCATAGAGTGTAGGGTATAGAGTGTAGGGTATAGAGTGTAGGGTATAGTGTGTATGGTATAGAGTGTAGGGTATAGAGTGTATGGTATAGAGCGTAGGGTATAGAGTGTAGAGTGTAGGGTATAGAGTGTAGGGTATAGAGTGTAGAGTGTAGGGTATAGAGTGTAGGGTATATATTGTAGAGTGTATGGTATAGAGTGTAGGGTATAGAGTGTAGGGTATAGAGTGTAGAGTGTAGGGTATAGAGTGTAGGGTATATAGTGTAGAGTGTATGGTATAGAGTGTAGGGTATAGAGTGTAGGGTATAGAGTGTAGAGTGTAGGGTGTAGAGTGTAGGGTATAGAGTGTAAGGTATAGAGTGTAGGGTATAGAGTGTATGTTATAGAGTGTAGGGCATAGAGTGTAGGGTATAGAGTGTATGGTATAGAGTGTAGGGTATAGAGTGTAGGGTATAGAGTGTAGGGTATAGATTGTAGGGTATAGAGTGTAGAGTGTAGGGTATAGAGTGTAGGGTATAGAGTGTATGGTTTAGAGTGTAGAGTGTAGGGTATAGAGTGTATAGTGTAGGTTATAGAGTGTGGGGTATAGAGTAAAGGGTATAGAGTGTATGGTATAGAGTGTAGGGAATAGAGTGTAGAGTGTAGGGTATAGAGTGTATAGTGTAGGTTATAGAGTGTAGGGTATAGAGTAAAGGGTATAGAGTGTATGGTATAGAGTGTAGGGTATAGTGTGTAGAGTGTAGGGTATAGAGTGTAGGGTATAGAGTGTATGTTGTAGAGTGTAGAGTATAGAGTGTAGAGTGTAGGGTATAGAGTGTAGGGTATAGAGTGTAGGGTATAGAGTGTAGAGTGTAGGGTATAGAGTGTATGGTATAGAGTGTAGGGTATAGAGTGTAGGGTATAGAGTGTAGAGTATAGAGTGTAGGGTATAGAGTGTAGAGTGTAGCGTATAGAGTGTAGGGTATAGAGTGTAGGGTATAGAGTGTAGGGTATAGTGTGTATGGTATAGAGTGTAGGGTATAGAGTGTATGGTTTAGAGCGTAGGGTATAGAGTGTAGAGTGTAGGGTATAGAGTGTAGGGTATAGAGTGTAGTGTAGGGTATAGAGTGTAGGGTATATATTGTAGAGTGTATGGTATAGAGTGTAGCGTATAGAGTGTAGGGTATAGAGTGTAGTGTGTAGGGTGTGGAGTGTAGGGTATAGAGTGTAAGGTATAGAGTGTAGGGTATAGAGTGTATGTTATAGAGTGTAGGGCATAGAGTGTAGGGTATAGAGTGTATGGTATAGAGTGTAGGGTATAGAGTGTAGGGTATAGAGTGTAGGGTATAGATTGTAGGGTATAGAGTGTAAAGTGTAGGGTATAGAGTGTATAGTGTAGGTTATAGAGTGTAGGGTATAGAGTAAAGGGTATAGAGTGTATGGTATAGAGTGTAGGGAATAGAGTGTATATTGTAGGGTATAGAGTGTATAGTGTAGGTTATAAAGTGTAGGGTATAGAGTAAAGGGTATAGAGTGTATGGTATAGAGTGTAGGGTATAGTGTGTAGAGTGTAAGGTATAGAGTGTTGGGTATAGAGTGTATGTTGTAGACTGTAGAGTATAGAGTGTAGAGTGTAGGGTATAGAGTGTAGGGTATAGAGTGTAGAGTGTAGGGTATAGAGTGTATGGTATAGAGTGTAGGGTATAGAGTGTAGGGTATAGAGTGTAGAGTATAGAGTGTAGGGTATAGAGTGTAGAGTGTAGCGCATAGAGTGTAGGGTATAGAGTGTAGGGTATAGAGTGTAGGGTATAGTGTGTATGGTATAGAGTGTAGGGTATAGAGTGTATGGTATAGAGCGTAGGGTATAGAGTGTAGAGTGCAGGGTATAGAGTGTAGGGTATAGAGTGTAGAGTGTAGGGTATAGAGTGTAGGGTATATATTGTAGAGTGTATGGTATAGAGTGTAGGGTATAGAGTGTAGGGTATAGAGTGTAGAGTGTAGGGTGTAGAGTGTAGGGTATAGAGTGTAAGGTATAGAGTGTAGGGTATAGAGTGTATGTTATAGAGTGTAGGGCATAGAGTGTAGGGTATAGAGTGTATGGTATAGAGTGTAGGGTATAGAGTGTAGGGTATAGAGTGTAGGGTATAGATTGTAGGGTATAGAGTGTAAAGTGTAGGGTATAGAGTGTAGGGTATAGAGTGTATGGTATAGAGTGTAGAGTGTAGGGTATAGAGTGTATAGTGTAGGTTATAGAGTGTAGGGTATAGAGTAAACGGTATAGAGTGTATGGTATAGAGTGTAGGGAATAGAGTGTAGAGTGTAGGGTATAGAGTGTATAGTGTAGGTTATAGAGTGTAGGGTATAGAGTAAAGGGTATAGAGTGTATGGTATAGAGTGTAGGGAATAGAGTGTAGAGTGTAGGGCATAGAGTGTATGGTATAGAGTGTAGGGTATAGAGTGTAGAGTGTAGGGTATAGAGTGTAGGGTATAGAGTGTAGTGCATAGAGTGTAGGGTATAGAGTGTAGAGTGTAGGGATTAAAGTGTAGGGTATATAATGTAGGGTATAGAGTGTAGAGTGTAGGGTATAGAGTGTAGGGTATAGAGTTTAGGCTATAGAGTGTAGGGTATAGAGTGTAAAGTGTAGAGTGTAGGGTATAGAGTGTAGAGTGTATGGTATAGAGTGTAGGGTATAGAGTGTATGGAATAGAGTGTAGGGTATAGAGTGTAGAGTGTAGGGTATAGAGTGTAGGGTATAGAGCGTAGGGTGTAGGGTATAGAGTGTAGGGTACAGAGTGTAGGGTATAGAGTGTAGAGTGTAGGGTATAGAGTGTATGGCAGTGTTCCCCAAGTCCGGTCCTCAAGAGCCACCAACAGGTCATGTTTTCAGGATTTCCTTACTATTGCACAGGTCATTGAATGCTTGCCTGTCCAGGTGATGCAATTATCACCTGAGCAATACTAAGGAAATCCTGAAAACATGACCTGTTGGTGGCTCTTGAGGACCGGACTTGGGGAACACTGGTGTATGGTATAGAGTGTAGGGTGTAGAGTGTAGGGTATAGAGTGTAGAGTGTAGGGTATAGAGTGTAGGGTATAGAGTGTATGTTATAGAGTGTAGGGCATAGAGTGTAGGGTATAGAGTGTATGGTATAGAGTGTAGGGTATAGAGTGTAGGGTATAGAGTGTAGGGTATAGATTGTAGGGTATAGAGTGTAGAGTGTAGGGTATAGAGTGTATAGTGTAGGTTATAGAGTGTAGGGTATAGAGTAAAGGGTATAGATTGTATGGTATAGAGTGTAGGGAATAGAGTGTAGAGTGTAGGGTATAGAGTGTATAGTGTAGGTTATAGAGTGTAGGGTATAGAGTAAAGGGTATAGAGTGTATGGTATAGAGTGTAGGGAATAGAGTGTAGAGTGTAGGGCATAGAGTGTATGGTATAGAGTGTAGGGTATAGAGTGTAGAGTGTAGGGTATAGAGTGTAGGGTATAGAGTGTATGGTATAGAGTGTAGGGTATAGAGTGTAGGGTATAGAGTGTAGGGTATAGATTGTAGGGTATAGAGTGTAAAGTGTAGGGTATAGAGTGTAGGGTATAGAGTGTATGGTATAGAGTGTAGAGTGTAGGGTATAGAGTGTATAGTGTAGGTTATAGAGTGTAGGGTATAGAGTAAAGGGTATAGAGTGTATGGTATAGATTGTAGGGTATAGAGTGTAAAGTGTAGGGTATAGAGTGTATAGTGTAGGTTATAGAGTGTAGGGTATAGAGTAAAGGGTATAGAGTGTATGGTATAGAGTGTAGGGAATAGAGTGTATATTGTAGGGTATAGAGTGTATAGTGTAGGTTATAAAGTGTAGGGTATAGAGTAAAGGGTATAGAGTGTATGGTATAGAGTGTAGGGTATAGTGTGTAGAGTGTAAGGTATAGAGTGTTGGGTATAGAGTGTATGTTGTAGACTGTAGAGTATAGAGTGTAGAGTGTAGGGTATAGAGTGTAGGGTATAGAGTGTAGAGTGTAGGGTATAGAGTGTATGGTATAGAGTGTAGGGTATAGAGTGTAGGGTATAGAGTGTAGAGTATAGAGTGTAGGGTATAGAGTGTAGAGTGTAGCGCATAGAGTGTAGGGTATAGAGTGTAGGGTATAGAGTGTAGGGTATAGTGTGTATGGTATAGAGTGTAGGGTATAGAGTGTATGGTATAGAGCGTAGGGTATAGAGTGTAGAGTGTAGGGTATAGAGTGTAGGGTATAGAGTGTAGAGTGTAGGGTATAGAGTGTAGGGTATATATTGTAGAGTGTATGGTATAGAGTGTAGGGTATAGAGTGTAGGGTATAGAGTGTAGAGTGTAGGGTATAGAGTGTAGGGTATATAGTGTAGAGTGTATGGTATAGAGTGTAGGGTATAGAGTGTAGGGTATAGAGTGTAGAGTGTAGGGTGTAGAGTGTAGGGTATAGAGTGTAAGGTATAGAGTGTAGGGTATAGAGTGTATGTTATAGAGTGTAGGGCATAGAGTGTAGGGTATAGAGTGTATGGTATAGAGTGTAGGGTATAGAGTGTAGGGTATAGAGTGTAGGGTATAGATTGTAGGGTATAGAGTGTAGAGTGTAGGGTATAGAGTGTAGGGTATAGAGTGTATGGTTTAGAGTGTAGAGTGTAGGGTATAGAGTGTATAGTGTAGGTTATAGAGTGTGGGGTATAGAGTAAAGGGTATAGAGTGTATGGTATAGAGTGTAGGGAATAGAGTGTAGAGTGTAGGGTATAGAGTGTATAGTGTAGGTTATAGAGTGTAGGGTATAGAGTAAAGGGTATAGAGTGTATGGTATAGAGTGTAGGGTATAGTGTGTAGAGTGTAGGGTATAGAGTGTAGGGTATAGAGTGTATGTTGTAGAGTGTAGAGTATAGAGTGTAGAGTGTAGGGTATAGAGTGTAGGGTATAGAGTGTAGGGTATAGAGTGTAGAGTGTAGGGTATAGAGTGTATGGTATAGAGTGTAGGGTATAGAGTGTAGGGTATAGAGTGTAGAGTATAGAGTGTAGGGTATAGAGTGTAGAGTGTAGCGTATAGAGTGTAGGGTATAGAGTGTAGGGTATAGAGTGTAGGGTATAGTGTGTATGGTATAGAGTGTAGGGTATAGAGTGTATGGTTTAGAGCGTAGGGTATAGAGTGTAGAGTGTAGGGTATAGAGTGTAGGGTATAGAGTGTAGTGTAGGGTATAGAGTGTAGGGTATATATTGTAGAGTGTATGGTATAGAGTGTAGCGTATAGAGTGTAGGGTATAGAGTGTAGTGTGTAGGGTGTGGAGTGTAGGGTATAGAGTGTAAGGTATAGAGTGTAGGGTATAGAGTGTATGTTATAGAGTGTAGGGCATAGAGTGTAGGGTATAGAGTGTATGGTATAGAGTGTAGGGTATAGAGTGTAGGGTATAGAGTGTAGGGTATAGATTGTAGGGTATAGAGTGTAAAGTGTAGGGTATAGAGTGTATAGTGTAGGTTATAGAGTGTAGGGTATAGAGTAAAGGGTATAGAGTGTATGGTATAGAGTGTAGGGAATAGAGTGTATATTGTAGGGTATAGAGTGTATAGTGTAGGTTATAAAGTGTAGGGTATAGAGTAAAGGGTATAGAGTGTATGGTATAGAGTGTAGGGTATAGTGTGTAGAGTGTAAGGTATAGAGTGTTGGGTATAGAGTGTATGTTGTAGACTGTAGAGTATAGAGTGTAGAGTGTAGGGTATAGAGTGTAGGGTATAGAGTGTAGAGTGTAGGGTATAGAGTGTATGGTATAGAGTGTAGGGTATAGAGTGTAGGGTATAGAGTGTAGAGTATAGAGTGTAGGGTATAGAGTGTAGAGTGTAGCGCATAGAGTGTAGGGTATAGAGTGTAGGGTATAGAGTGTAGGGTATAGTGTGTATGGTATAGAGTGTAGGGTATAGAGTGTATGGTATAGAGCGTAGGGTATAGAGTGTAGAGTGCAGGGTATAGAGTGTAGGGTATAGAGTGTAGAGTGTAGGGTATAGAGTGTAGGGTATATATTGTAGAGTGTATGGTATAGAGTGTAGGGTATAGAGTGTAGGGTATAGAGTGTAGAGTGTAGGGTGTAGAGTGTAGGGTATAGAGTGTAAGGTATAGAGTGTAGGGTATAGAGTGTATGTTATAGAGTGTAGGGCATAGAGTGTAGGGTATAGAGTGTATGGTATAGAGTGTAGGGTATAGAGTGTAGGGTATAGAGTGTAGGGTATAGATTGTAGGGTATAGAGTGTAAAGTGTAGGGTATAGAGTGTAGGGTATAGAGTGTATGGTATAGAGTGTAGAGTGTAGGGTATAGAGTGTATAGTGTAGGTTATAGAGTGTAGGGTATAGAGTAAACGGTATAGAGTGTATGGTATAGAGTGTAGGGAATAGAGTGTAGAGTGTAGGGTATAGAGTGTATAGTGTAGGTTATAGAGTGTAGGGTATAGAGTAAAGGGTATAGAGTGTATGGTATAGAGTGTAGGGAATAGAGTGTAGAGTGTAGGGCATAGAGTGTATGGTATAGAGTGTAGGGTATAGAGTGTAGAGTGTAGGGTATAGAGTGTAGGGTATAGAGTGTAGTGCATAGAGTGTAGGGTATAGAGTGTAGAGTGTAGGGATTAAAGTGTAGGGTATATAATGTAGGGTATAGAGTGTAGAGTGTAGGGTATAGAGTGTAGGGTATAGAGTTTAGGCTATAGAGTGTAGGGTATAGAGTGTAAAGTGTAGAGTGTAGGGTATAGAGTGTAGAGTGTATGGTATAGAGTGTAGGGTATAGAGTGTATGGAATAGAGTGTAGGGTATAGAGTGTAGAGTGTAGGGTATAGAGTGTAGGGTATAGAGCGTAGGGTGTAGGGTATAGAGTGTAGGGTACAGAGTGTAGGGTATAGAGTGTAGAGTGTAGGGTATAGAGTGTATGGCAGTGTTCCCCAAGTCCGGTCCTCAAGAGCCACCAACAGGTCATGTTTTCAGGATTTCCTTACTATTGCACAGGTCATTGAATGCTTGCCTGTCCAGGTGATGCAATTATCACCTGAGCAATACTAAGGAAATCCTGAAAACATGACCTGTTGGTGGCTCTTGAGGACCGGACTTGGGGAACACTGGTGTATGGTATAGAGTGTAGGGTGTAGAGTGTAGGGTATAGAGTGTAGAGTGTAGGGTATAGAGTGTAGGGTATAGAGTGTATGGTATACAGTGTAGAGTGTAGAGTGTAGGGTATAGAGTGTATAGTGTAGGCTATAGAGTGTAGGGTATAGAGTGTATGGTATACAGTGTAGAGTGTAGAGTGTAGGGTATAGAGTGTATAGTGTAGGGTATAGAGTGTCGGGTATAGAGTGTAGGGTATAGAGTGTATGGTATAGAGTGTAGGTTATAGAGCGTAGAGAGTAGGGTATAGAGTGGAGGGTATGGAGTGTAAGGTATAGAGTGTAGGGTATAGAGTGTAGGGTATAGAGTGTAGAGTGTAGGGTATAGAGTGTAGGGTATAGAGTGTAGGGTATAGAGTGTAGAGTATAGAGTGTAGGGTATAGAGTGTAGGGTATAGAGTGTAGAGTGTAGAGTGTAGGGTATAGAGTGTAGGGTATAGAGTGTAGCGTATAGAGTGTAGAGTGTAGGGTATAGAGTGTATGGTATAGAGTGAAGAGTATAGAGTGTAGAGTGTAAGGTATAGAGTGTAGGGTATAGAGTGTAGGGTATAGAGTGTAGAGTGTAGGGTATAGAGTGTAGGGTATAGAGTGTAGGGTATAGAGTGTAGGGTATAGAGTGTAGGGTATGGAGTGTAGGGTATAGAGTGTAGGGTGTAGAGTGTAGGGATTAGAGTGTAGGGCAAAGAGTGTAGGGCATAGAGTGTAGAGTGTAGGGTATAGAGTGTAGGGTATAGAGTGTAGAGTGTAGGGTATAGAGTGTAGAGTGTAGGGTATAGAGTGTAGGGTATAGAGTGCATGCAATAGAGTGTAGAGTGTAGGGTATAGAGTGCATGGTATAGAGTGAAGGGTATAGAGTGTAGAGTGTAGGGTATAGAGTGTAGGGTATAGAGTGTAGGGTATAGAGTGTAGGGTATAGAGTGTAGAGTGTAGGGTATAGAGTGTAGGGTATAGAATGTAGGGTATAGAGTGTAGGGTATAGAGTGTAGGGTATAGAGTGTAGGGTATAGAGTGTAGGGTATGGAGTGTAGGGTATAGAGTGTAGGGTATAGAGTTTATTGTGTAGGGATTAGAGTGTAGGGCATAGAGTGTAGGGCATAGAGTGTAGAGTGTAGGGTATAGAGTGTAGGATATAGAGTATAGAGTGTAGGGTATAGAGTGTAGGGTATAGAGTGTAGAGTGTAGAGTGTAGGGTATAGAGTGTAGAGTGTAGGGTATAGAGTGTAGGGTATAGAGTGCATGGAATAGAGTGTAGAGTGTAGGGTATAGAGTGTAGGATATAGAGTGTATGGTATAGAGTGTAGGGTATAGAGTGTAGAGTGTAGGGATTAGAGTGTAGGGTATAGAGTGTAGGGTATAGAATGTATGGAATAGAGTGTAGGGTATAGAGTATAGAGTGTAGGGTATAGAGTGTAGGGTATAGAGCGTAGGGTGTAGGGTATAGAGTGCAGGGTATAGAGTGTTTGGTATAGAGTGTAGGGTTTAGAGTGTAGGGTATAGAGTGTAAGGTATAGAGTGTATAGTGTAGGGTATAGAGTGTAGGGTGTAGAGTGTATGGTATAGAGTGTAGAGTATAGAGTGTATGGTATAGAGTTTAGAGTGTAGGGTATAGAGTGTAGGGTATAAAGTGTATGGTATAGAGTGTAGGGTATAGAGTGTAGAGTGTAGGGTATAGAGTGCATAGTATAGAGTGTAGGGCATAGAGTGTAGAGTGTAGGGCATGGAGTGTAGGGTATAGAGTGTAGGGTGTAGGGTATAATGTGTAGGGTATAGAGTGTAGGGTACAGAGTGTAGAGAGTAGGGTATAGAGTGTAGGGTATAGAGTATATGGTATACAGTGTAGAGTGTAGAGTGTAGGGTATAGAGTGTATAGTGTAGGGTATAGAGTGTAGGGTATAGAATAAAGGGTATAGAGTGTATGGTATAGAGTGTAGGGAATAGAGTGTAGAGTGTAGGGCATAGTGTGTATGGTATAGAGTGTAGGGTATAGAGTGTAGAGTGTAGGGTATAGAGTGTAGGGTATAGAGTGTAGGGCATAGAGTGTAGGGTATAGAGTGTAGAGTGTAGGGTATACAGTGTAGGGTATAGAGTGTAGGGTAGAGTGTAGAGTGTAGGGATTAAAGTGTAGGGTATATACGGTAGGGTATAGAGTGTAGAGTGTAGGGTATAGAGTGTAGGGTATAGAGTGTAGGCGATAGAGTGTAGGGTATAGAGTGTAAACTGTAGAGTGTAGGGTATAGAGTGTAGAGTGTAGGGTATAGAGTGTATGGTATAGAGTGTAAGGTATAGAGTGTAGTGTATAGAGTGTAGAGTGTACGGTATAGAGTGTAGGGTATAGAGTGTAGGGTATAGAGTGTATGGTATAGAGTGTAGGGTATAGAGTGTAGAGTGTAGGATATAGAGTGGAGGGTATGGAGTGTAGGGTATAGAGTGTAGGGTATAGAGTGTAGGGTATAGAGTGTAGGGTATAGAGTGTAGAGTGTAGGGTATAGAGTGTAGGGTATAAAGTGTAGGGTGTAAAGTGTGGAGTATAGAGTGTAGGGTATAGAGTGTAGGGTATAGAGTGTAGAGTGTAGAGTGTAGGGTATAGAGTGTAGGGTATAGAGTGTAGGGTATAGAGTGTAGAGTGTAGGGTATAGAGTGTATGGTATAGAGTGTAGGGTATAGAGTGTAGAGTGTAGTGTATAGAGTGTATAGTATAGAGTGTAGGGTACAGAGTGTAGAGTGTATGGTATAGAGTGTAGGGTATAGAGTGTAGGGTGTAGGGTTTAAAGTGTGGGGTATAGAGTGTAGGATATAGAGTGTAGAGTGTAGGGTATAGCGTGTAGGGTATAGAGTATATGGTATAGAGTGTAGGGTATAGAGTGTAGGGTATAGAGTGTAGGATATAGAGTGTAAAGTGTAGGTTATAGAGTGTAGGGTATAGAGTGTAGGGTATAGATTGTAGAGTGTAGGGTATAGAGTGTAGGGCATAGAGTATAGAGTGTAGGGTATAGAGTGTAGGGTATAGAGTGTAAAGTGTAGAGTGTAGGGTATAGAGTGTAGAGTGTAGGGTATAGAGTGTTGGGTATAGAGTGTATGGAATAGAGTGTAGGGTATAGAGTGTAGAGTGTAGGGT
Source organism: Ranitomeya imitator (assembly GCF_032444005.1). Classification (NCBI taxonomy): domain Eukaryota; kingdom Metazoa; phylum Chordata; class Amphibia; order Anura; family Dendrobatidae; genus Ranitomeya; species Ranitomeya imitator. The sequence goes on from NC_091284.1 coordinate 296,467,811, forward strand.
ATAGAGTGTAGGGTATAGAGTGTAGGGTGTAGGGTATAGAGTGTAGGGTATAGAGTGTAGGGTATAGAGTGTAGGGTATAGAGTGTAGAGTGTAGGGTATAGAGCGTAGGGTATAGAGTGTAAAGTGCAGAGTGTAGGGTATAGAGTGTAAAGTGTAGGGTATAGAGTGTATTATATAGAGTGTAGGGTATAGAGTGTAGAGTGTAGGGTATAGAGTGTATGGTATAGAGTGTAGGGTATAGAGTGTAGAGTGTAGGGTATAGAGTGTAGGGTATAGAGTGTAGGGTGTAGAGTGTAACGTATAGAGTGTAGGGTATAGTGTGTAGAGTGTAGGGTATAGAGTGTAGGGTATAGAGTGTAGGGTATAGAGTGTAGGGTATAGAGTGTATGTTGTAGAGTGTAGAGCATAGAGTGTAGAGTGTAGGGTATAGAGTGTAGAGTGTAGGGTATAGAGTGTAGGGTATAGAGTGTACGGTATAGAGTGTAGAGTGTAGGGTATAGAGTGTATGGTATAGAGTGTAGGGTATAGAGTGTAGGGTATAGAGTGTAGAGTATAGAGTGTAGGGTATAGAGTGTAGGGTATAGATTGTAGGGTATAGAGTGTAAAGTGTAGGGTATAGAGTGTATAGTGTAGGTTATCGAGTGTAGGGTATAGATTAAAGGGTATAGAGTGTATGGTATAGAGTGTAGGGAATAGAGTGTAGAGTGTAGGGTATAGAGTGTATAGTGTAGGTTATAGAGTGTAGGGTATAGAGTAAAGGGTATAGAGTGTATGGTATAGAGTGTAGGGTATAGTGTGTATGTTGTAGAGTGTAGAGTATAGAGTGTACAGTGTAGGGTATAGAGTGTAGGGTATAGAGTGTAGGGTATAGAGTGTAGAGTGTAGGGTATAGAGTGTATGGTATAGAGTGTAGGGTATAGAGTGTAGAGTATAGAGTGTAGGGTATAGAGTGTAGAGTGTAGCGTATAGAGTGTAGGGTATAGAGTGTAGGGTATAGAGTGTAGGGTATAGTGTGTATGGTATAGATTGTAGGTTATAGAGTGTATGGTATAGAGCGTAGGGTATAGAGTGTAGAGTGGAGGGTAGAGAGTGTAGGGTATAGAGTGTAGAGTGTAGGGTATAGAGTGTAGGGTATATAGTGTAGAGTGTATGGTATAGAGTGTAGGGTATAGAGTGTAGGGTATAGAGTGTAGAGTGTAGGGTGTAGAGTGTAGGGTATAGAGTGTAAGGTATAGAGTGTAGGGTATATAGTGTATGTTATAGAGTGTAGGGCATAGAGTGTAGGGTATAGAGTGTATGGTATAGAGTGTAGGGTATAGAGTGTAGGGTATAGAGTGTAGGGTATAGATTGTAGGGTATAGAGTGTAAAGTGTAGGTTATAGAGTGTATGGTATAGAGTGTAGAGTGTAGGGTATAGAGTGTATAGTGTAGGTTATAGAGTGTAGGGTATAGAGTAAAGGGTATAGATTGTATGGTATAGAGTGTAGGGAATAGAGTGTAGAGTGTAGGGTATAGAGTGTATAGTGTAGGTTATAGAGTGTAGGGTATAGAGTAAAGGGTATAGAGTGTATGGTATAGAGTGTAGGGAATAGAGTGTAGAGTGTAGGGCATAGAGTGTATGGTATAGAGTGTAGGGTATAGAGTGTAGAGTGTAGGGTATAGAGTGTAGGGTATAGAGTGTATTGCATAGAGTGTAGGGTATAGAGTGTAGAGTGTAGGGTATACAGTGTAGCGTATAGAGTGTAGGGTATAGAGTGTACGGTATAGAGTGTAGAGTGTAGGGATTAAAGTGTAGGGTATATAATGTAGGGTATAGAGTGTAGAGTGTAGGGTATAGAGTGTAGGGTATAGAGTGTAGGCTATAGAGTGTAGGGTATAGAGTGTAAAGTGTAGAGTGTAAGGTATAGAGTGTAGAGAGTATGGTATAGAGTGTAGGGTATAGAGTGTATGGAATAGAGTGTAGGGTATAGAGTGTAGAGTGTAGGGTATAGAGTGTAGGGTATAGAGCGTAGGGTGTAGGGTATAGAGTGTAGGGTATAGAGTGTTGGGTATAGAGTGTAGAGTGTAGGGTATAGAGTGTATGGTATAGAGTGTAGGGTGTAGAGTGTAGGGTATAGAGTGTAGAGTGTAGGGTATAGAGTGTAGGTTATAGAGTGTATGGTATACAGTGTAGAGTGTAGAGTGTAGGGTATAGAGTGTATAGTGTAGGGTATAGAGTTTCGGGTATAGAGTGTAGGGTATAGAGTGTATGGTATAGAGTGTAGGTTATAGAGTGCAGAGTGTAGGGTATAGAGTGGAGGGTATGGAGTGTATGGTATAGAGTGTAGGGTATAGAGTGTAAGGTATAGAGTGTAGGGTATAGAGTGTAGAGTGTAGGGTATAGAGTGTAGGGTATAGAGTGTAGGGTATAGAGTGTAGAGTATAGAGTGTAGGGTATAGAACGTAGGGTACAGAGTGTAGAGTGTAGAGTGTAGGGTATAGAGTGTAGGGTATAGAGTGTAGCGTATAGAGTGTAGAGTGTAGGGTATAGAGTGTATGGTATAGAGTGAAGGATATAGAGTGTAGAGTGTAGGGTATAGAGTGTAGGGTATAGAGTGTAGGGTATAGAGTGTAGGGTATAGAGTGTAGAGTGTAGGGTATAGAGTGTAGGGTATAGAATGTAGGGTATAGAGTGTAGGGTATAGAGTGTAGGGTATAGAGTGTAGAGTGTATGGTATAGAGTGTAGGGTATAGAGTGTAGGGTATAGAGTGTAGAGTGTAAGGTGTAGAGTGTAGGGTATAGAGTGAAAGGTATAGAGTGTAGGGTATAGAGTGTATGTTATAGAGTGTAGGGCATAGATTGTAGGGTATAGAGTGTATGGTATAGAGTGTAGGGTATAGAGTGTAGGGTATAGAGTGTAGGGTATAGATTGTAGGGTATAGAGTGTAAAGTGTAGGGTATAGAGTGTAGGGTATAGAGTGTAGGGTATAGAGTGTAGGGTATAGATTGTAGGGTATAGAGTGTAAAGTGTAGGGTATAGAGTGTAGGGTATAGAGTGTATGGTATAGAGTGTAGAGTGTAGGGTATAGAGTGTATAGTGTAGGTTATAGAGTGTAGGGTATAGAGTAAAGGGTATAAAGTGTATGGTATAGAGTGTAGGGAATAGAGTGTAGAGTGTAGGGAATAGAGTGTATAGTGTAGGTTATAGAGTGTAGGGTATAGAGTAAAGGGTATAGAGTGTATGGTATAGAGTGTAGGGAATAGAGTGTAGAGTGTAGGGCATAGAGTGTATGGTATAGAGTGTAGGTTATAGAGTGTAGAGTGTAGGGTATAGTGTGTAGGGTATAGAGTGTATTGCATAGAGTGTAGGGTATAGAGTGTAGAGTGTAGGGTATACAGTGTAGGGTATAGAGTGTAGGGTATAGAGTGTAGGGTATAGAGTGTAGAGTGTAGGGATTAAAGTGTAGGGTATATATTGTAGGGTATAGAGTGTAGAGTGTAGGGTATAGAGTGTAGGGTATAGAGTGTAAAGTGTAGAGTGTAAGGTATAGAGTGTATAGTGTATGGTATAGAGTGTAGGGTATAGAGTGTATGGAATAGAGTGTAGGGTATAGAGTGTAGGGTATAGAGTGTAGGGTATAGAGCGTAGTGTGTAGGGTATAGAGTGTAGGGTATAGAGTGTTGGGTATAGAGTGTAGAGTGTAGGGTATAGAGTGTATGGTATAGAGTGTAGGGTGTAGAGTGTAGGGTATAGAGTGTAGAGTGTAGGGTATAGAGTGTAGGGAATAGAGTGTATGGTATACAGTGTAGAGTGTAGAGTGTAGGGTATAGAGTGTATAGTGTAGGGTATAGAGTGGAGGGTATGGAGTGTATGGTATAGAGTGTAGGGTATAGAGTGTAGGGTATAGAGTGTAGGGTATAGAGTGTAGAGTGTAGGGTATAAAGTGTAGGGTATAGAGTGTAGGGTATAGAGTGTAGAGTATAGAGTGTAGGGTATAGAGTGTAGGGTATAGAGTGTAGAGTGTAGAGTGTAGGGTATAGAGTGTAGGGTATAGAGTGTAGCATATAGAGTGTAGAGTGTAGGGTATAGAGTGTATGGTATAGAGTGAAGGGTATAGAGTGTAGAGTGTAGGGTATAGAGTGTAGGGTATAGAATGTAGGGTATAGAGTGTAGGGTATAGAGTGTACGGTATAGAGTGTAGGGTATAGAGTGTAGGGTATAGAGTGTAGAGTGTAGGGTGTAGAGTGTAGGGTATAGAGTGAAAGGTATAGAGTGTAGGGTATAGAGTGTATGTTATAGAGTGTAGGGCATAGAGTGTAGCGTATAGAGTGTATGGTATAGAGTGTAGGGTATAGAGTGTAGGGTATAGAGTGTAGGGTATAGAGTGTAGGGTATAGAGTGTAGGGTATAGAGTGTAGAGTGTAGGGTATAGAGTGTAGGGTATGGAGTGTAGGGTATAGAGTGTAGGGTATAGAGTGTAGAGTGTAGGGATTAGAGTGTAGGGCATAGAGTGTAGGGCATAGAGTGTAGGGCATAGAGTGTAGAGTGTAGGGTATAGAGTGTAGGGTATAGAGTATAGAGTGTAGGGTATAGAGTGTAGGGTATAGAGTGTAGAGTGTAGAGTGTAGGTTATAGAGTGTAGAGTGTAGGGTATAGAGTGTGGGGTATAGAGTGCATGGAATAGAGTGTAGAGTGTAGGGTATAGAGTGTAGGATATAGAGTGTATGGTATAGAGTGTAGGGTATAGAGTGTAGGGTATAGTGTGTAGAGTGTAGGGATTAGAGTGTAGTGTATAGAGTGTAGGGTATAGAGTGTAGGGTGTAGGGTATAGAGTGTAGGGTATAGAGTGTAGGGTATAAAGTGTAGAGTGTAGGGTATAGAGTATATGGTATAGAGTGTAGGGTATAGAGTGTAGGGTATAGAGCGTAGGGTGTAGGGTATAGAGTGTAGGGTATAGAGTGTAGGGTATAAAGTGTAGAGTGTAGGGTATAGAGTGTATGGTATAGAGTGTAGGGTATAGCGAGTAGGGTATAGAGTGTAGGGTATAGAGTGTAGGGTATAGAGTGTAGGGGATAAAGTGTAGAGTGTAGGGTATAGAGTGTAGGGTATAGAGTGTAGGGTATAGAGTGTAAAGTGTAGAGTGTAGGGTGTAGAGTGTAGTGTGTAGGGTATAGAGTGTAGAGTGTAGGGTATATAGTGTAGGGTATAGAGTGTATGGTATAGAGTGTAGGGTGTAGAGTGTAGAGTGTAGGGTATATAGTGTAGGGTATAATGTGTGGAGTGTAGGGTATAGAGTGTAAGGTATAGACGGTAGGGTATAGAGCGTATGGTGTAAAGTGTAGAGTGTAGGGTATAGAGTGTAGGGTATAGAGTGAATGGTATAGAGTGTAGGGTATAGAGTGTAAGCTATAAAGTGTAGGGTGAAGAGTGTAGGGTATAGAGTGTAGGGTATAGAGTGTAGGGTATAGAGTGTAGGGTTTAGAGAGTAGGGTATAGAGTGTAGAGTGTAGGGTATAGAGTGTAGAGTGTAGGGTATAGAGTGTAGGGTACAGAGTGTAGAGTGTAGGGTATAGAGTGTAGGGTATAGAGTGTAGAGTGTAGGGTATAAAGTGTAGAGAGTGGGGTATAGAGTGTAGGGTATAGAGTGTAGGTTATAGAGTGTAGGGTATAGAGTGTAGAGTGTAGGGTGTAGAGTGTAGGGTATAGAATGTAGGGTATATAGTGTAGAGTGTAGGGTATAAAGTGTAGAGAGTAGGGTATAGAGTGTAGGGTATAGAGTGTAGGTTATAGAGTGTAGGGTATAGAGTGTAGAGTGTAGGGTGTAGATTGTAGGTTATAGTATGTAGAGTGTAGGGTATAAAGTGTAGAGAGTAGGGTATAGAGTGTAGGGTATAGAGTGTAGGTTATAGAGTGTAGAGTATAGAGTGTAGAGTGTAGGGTGTAGATTGTAGGTTATAGAGTGTAGAGTGTAGGGTATAAAGTGTAGAGAGTAGGGTATAGAGTGTAGGGTGTAGAGTATAGGGTATAGAGTGTAGGGTATAAAGTGTATGTTATAGAGTGTAGGGTGTAGAGTGTAGGGTATAGAGTGTAGGGTATAGAGTGTAGGGTATAGAGTGTATGGTATAGAGTGTAGGGTATAGAGTGTAGAGTGCAGGGTATAGAGTGTAGGGTTTAGAGTGTAGGGTATAGAGTGTAGGGTATAGATTGTAGGGTATAGAGTGCAGAGTGTAGGGTATAGAGTGTAGGGTATAGAGTGTATGGTATGGAGTGTAGTGTATAGGGTATAGAGTGTATATTGTAGGGTAAAGAGTGTAGGGTATAGAGAGTATGGTATAGAGTGTAGGGAATAGAGTGTAGAGTGTAGGGTATAGAGTGTAGAGTGTAGGGTATAGAGTGTAGGGTATAGAGTGTAGAGTGTAGGGTATAAAGTGTAGAGTGTAGGGTATATAGTGTAGGGTATAATGTGTAGAGTGTAGGGTATAGAGTGTAAGGTATAGAGGGTAGGGTATAGAGCGTATGGTGTAGAGTGTAGAGTGTAGGGTATAGAGTGTAGGGTATAGAGTGAATGGTATAGAGTGTAGGGTATAGAGTGTAAGCTATAAAGTGTAGGGTGAAGAGTGTAGGGCATAGAGTGTAGGGTATAGAGTGTAGTTTATAGAGTGTAGGGTATAGAGTGTAGGGTATAGAGTGTAGAGTGTAGGGTATAGAGTGTAGGGTATAGAATGTAGGGTATAGAGTGTAGGGTATAGAGTGTAGGGTATAGAGTGTAGAGTGTATGGTATAGAGTGTAGGGTATAGAGTGTAGGGTATAGAGTGTAGAGTGTAGGGTGTAGAGTGAAGGGTATAGAGTGAAAGGTATAGAGTGTAGGGTATAGAGTGTATGTTATAGAGTGTAGGGCATAGAGTGTAGGGTATAGAGTGTATGGTATAGAGTGTAGGGTATAGAGTGTAGGGTATAGAGTGTAGGGTATAGATTGTAGGGTATAGAGTGTATGGTATAGAGTGTAGGGTATAGAGTGTAGGGTATAGAGTGTAGGGTATAGATTGTAGGGTATAGAGTGTAAAGTGTAGGGTATAGAGTGTAGGGTATAGAGTGTAGGGTATAGAGTGTAGGGTATAGATTGTAGGGTATAGAGTGTAAAGTGTAGGGTATAGAGTGTAGGGTATAGAGTGTATGGTATAGAGTGTAGAGTGTAGGGTATAGAGTGTATAGTGTAGGTTATAGAGTGTAGGGTATAGAGTAAAGGGTATAAAGTGTATGGTATAGAGTGTAGGGAATAGAGTGTAGAGTGTAGGGAATAGAGTGTATAGTGTAGGTTATAGAGTGTAGGGTATAGAGTAAAGGGTATAGAGTGTATGGTATAGAGTGTAGGGAATAGAGTGTAGAGTGTAGGGCATAGAGTGTATGGTATAGAGTGTAGGTTATAGAGTGTAGAGTGTAGGGTATAGTGTGTAGGGTATAGAGTGTATTGCATAGAGTGTAGGGTATAGAGTGTAGAGTGTAGGGTATACAGTGTAGGGTATAGAGTGTAGGGTATAGAGTGTAGGGTATAGAGTGTAGAGTGTAGGGATTAAAGTGTAGGGTATATATTGTAGGGTATAGAGTGTAGAGTGTAGGGTATAGAGTGTAGGGTATAGAGTGTAAAGTGTAGAGTGTAAGGTATAGAGTGTATAGTGTATGGTATAGAGTGTAGGGTATAGAGTGTATGGAATAGAGTGTAGGGTATAGAGTGTAGGGTATAGAGTGTAGGGTATAGAGCGTAGGGTGTAGGGTATAGAGTGTAGGGTATAGAGTGTTGGGTATAGAGTGTAGAGTGTAGGGTATAGAGTGTATGGTATAGAGTGTAGGGTGTAGAGTGTAGGGTATAGAGTGTAGAGTGTAGGGTATAGAGTGTAGGGAATAGAGTGTATGGTATACAGTGTAGAGTGTAGAGTGTAGGGTATAGAGTGTATAGTGTAGGGTATAGAGTGGAGGGTATGGAGTGTATGGTATAGAGTGTAGGGTATAGAGTGTAGGGTATAGAGTGTAGGGTATAGAGTGTAGAGTGTAGGGTATAAAGTGTAGGGTATAGAGTGTAGGGTATAGAGTGTAGGGTATAGAGTGTAGAGTGTAGGGTATAGAGTGTAGGGTATGGAGTGTAGGGTATAGAGTGTAGGGTATAGAGTGTAGAGTGTAGGGATTAGAGTGTAGGGCATAGAGTGTAGGGCATAGAGTGTAGGGCATAGAGTGTAGAGTGTAGGGTATAGAGTGTAGGGTATAGAGTATAGAGTGTAGGGTATAGAGTGTAGGGTATAGAGTGTAGAGTGTAGAGTGTAGGTTATAGAGTGTAGAGTGTAGGGTATAGAGTGTGGGGTATAGAGTGCATGGAATAGAGTGTAGAGTGTAGGGTATAGAGTGTAGGATATAGAGTGTATGGTATAGAGTGTAGGGTATAGAGTGTAGGGTATAGTGTGTAGAGTGTAGGGATTAGAGTGTAGTGTATAGAGTGTAGGGTATAGAGTGTAGGGTGTAGGGTATAGAGTGTAGGGTATAGAGTGTAGGGTATAAAGTGTAGAGTGTAGGGTATAGAGTGAAAGGTATAGAGTGTAGGGTATAGAGTGTATGTTATAGAGTGTAGGGCATAGATTGTAGGGTATAGAGTGTATGGTATAGAGTGTAGGGTATAGAGTGTAGGGTATAGAGTGTAGGGTATAGATTGTAGGGTATAGAGTGTAAAGTGTAGGGTATAGAGTGTAGGGTATAGAGTGTAGGGTATAGAGTGTAGGGTATAGATTGTAGGGTATAGAGTGTAAAGTGTAGGGTATAGAGTGTAGGGTATAGAGTGTATGGTATAGAGTGTAGAGTGTAGGGTATAGAGTGTATAGTGTAGGTTATAGAGTGTAGGGTATAGAGTAAAGGGTATAAAGTGTATGGTATAGAGTGTAGGGAATAGAGTGTAGAGTGTAGGGAATAGAGTGTATAGTGTAGGTTATAGAGTGTAGGGTATAGAGTAAAGGGTATAGAGTGTATGGTATAGAGTGTAGGGAATAGAGTGTAGAGTGTAGGGCATAGAGTGTATGGTATAGAGTGTAGGTTATAGAGTGTAGAGTGTAGGGTATAGTGTGTAGGGTATAGAGTGTATTGCATAGAGTGTAGGGTATAGAGTGTAGAGTGTAGGGTATACAGTGTAGGGTATAGAGTGTAGGGTATAGAGTGTAGGGTATAGAGTGTAGAGTGTAGGGATTAAAGTGTAGGGTATATATTGTAGGGTATAGAGTGTAGAGTGTAGGGTATAGAGTGTAGGGTATAGAGTGTAAAGTGTAGAGTGTAAGGTATAGAGTGTATAGTGTATGGTATAGAGTGTAGGGTATAGAGTGTATGGAATAGAGTGTAGGGTATAGAGTGTAGGGTATAGAGTGTAGGGTATAGAGCGTAGGGTGTAGGGTATAGAGTGTAGGGTATAGAGTGTTGGGTATAGAGTGTAGAGTGTAGGGTATAGAGTGTATGGTATAGAGTGTAGGGTGTAGAGTGTAGGGTATAGAGTGTAGAGTGTAGGGTATAGAGTGTAGGGAATAGAGTGTATGGTATACAGTGTAGAGTGTAGAGTGTAGGGTATAGAGTGTATAGTGTAGGGTATAGAGTGGAGGGTATGGAGTGTATGGTATAGAGTGTAGGGTATAGAGTGTAGGGTATAGAGTGTAGGGTATAGAGTGTAGAGTGTAGGGTATAAAGTGTAGGGTATAGAGTGTAGGGTATAGAGTGTAGAGTATAGAGTGTAGGGTATAGAGTGTAGGGTATAGAGTGTAGAGTGTAGAGTGTAGGGTATAGAGTGTAGGGTATAGAGTGTAGCATATAGAGTGTAGAGTGTAGGGTATAGAGTGTATGGTATAGAGTGAAGGGTATAGAGTGTAGAGTGTAGGGTATAGAGTGTAGGGTATAGAATGTAGGGTATAGAGTGTAGGGTATAGAGTGTACGGTATAGAGTGTAGGGTATAGAGTGTAGGGTATAGAGTGTAGAGTGTAGGGTGTAGAGTGTAGGGTATAGAGTGTATGTTATAGAGTGTAGGGCATAGAGTGTAGCGTATAGAGTGTATGGTATAGAGTGTAGGGCATAGAGTGTAGCGTATAGAGTGTATGGTATAGAGTGTAGGGTATAGAGTGTAGGGTATAGAGTGTAGGGTATAGAGTGTAGGGTATAGAGTGTAGGGTATAGAGTGTAGAGTGTAGGGTATAGAGTGTAGGGTATGGAGTGTAGGGTATAGAGTGTAGGGTATAGAGTGTAGAGTGTAGGGATTAGAGTGTAGGGCATAGAGTGTAGGGCATAGAGTGTAGGGCATAGAGTGTAGAGTGTAGGGTATAGAGTGTAGGGTATAGAGTATAGAGTGTAGGGTATAGAGTGTAGGGTATAGAGTGTAGAGTGTAGAGTGTAGGTTATAGAGTGTAGGGTATAGAGTGTGGGGTATAGAGTGCATGGAATAGAGTGTAGAGTGTAGGGTATAAAGTGTAGGATATAGAGTGTATGGTATAGAGTGTAGGGTATAGAGTGTAGGGTATAGTGTGTAGAGTGTAGGGATTAGAGTGTAGTGTATAGAGTGTAGGGTATAGAGTGTAGGGTGTAGGGTATAGAGTGTAGGGTATAGAGTGTAGGGTATAAAGTGTAGAGTGTAGGGTATAGAGTATATGGTATAGAGTGTAGGGTATAGAGTGTAGGGTATAGAGCGTAGGGTGTAGGGTATAGAGTGTAGGGTATAGAGTGTAGGGTATAAAGTGTAGAGTGTAGGGTATAGAGTGTATGGTATAGAGTGTAGGGTATAGCGAGTAGGGTATAGAGTGTAGGGTATAGAGTGTAGGGTATAGAGTGTAGGGGATAAAGTGTAGAGTGTAGGGTATAGAGTGTAGGGTATAGAGTGTAGGGTATAGAGTGTAAAGTGTAGAGTGTAGGGTGTAGAGTGTAGTGTGTAGGGTATAGAGTGTAGAGTGTAGGGTATATAGTGTAGGGTATAGAGTGTATGGTATAGAGTGTAGGGTGTAGAGTGTAGAGTGTAGGGTATATAGTGTAGGGTATAATGTGTGGAGTGTAGGGTATAGAGTGTAAGGTATAGACGGTAGGGTATAGAGCGTATGGTGTAAAGTGTAGAGTGTAGGGTATAGAGTGTAGGGTATAGAGTGAATGGTATAGAGTGTAGGGTATAGAGTGTAAGCTATAAAGTGTAGGGTGAAGAGTGTAGGGTATAGAGTGTAGGGTATAGAGTGTAGGGTATAGAGTGTAGGGTTTAGAGAGTAGGGTATAGAGTGTAAAGTGTAGGGTATAGAGTGTAGAGTGTAGGGTATAGAGTGTAGGGTACAGAGTGTAGAGTGTAGGGTATAGAGTGTAGGGTATAGAGTGTAGAGTGTAGGGTATAAAGTGTAGAGAGTGGGGTATAGAGTGTAGGGTATAGAGTGTAGGTTATAGAGTGTAGGGTATAGAGTGTAGAGTGTAGGGTGTAGAGTGTAGGGTATAGAATGTAGGGTATACAGTGTAGAGTGTAGGGTATAAAGTGTAGAGAGTAGGGTATAGAGTGTAGGGTATAGAGTGTAGGTTATAGAGTGTAGGGTATAGAGTGTAGAGTGTAGGGTGTAGATTGTAGGTTATAGTATGTAGAGTGTAGGGTATAAAGTGTAGAGAGTAGGGTATAGAGTGTAGGGTATAGAGTGTAGGTTATAGAGTGTAGAGTATAGAGTGTAGAGTGTAGGGTGTAGATTGTAGGTTATAGAGTGTAGAGTGTAGGGTATAAAGTGTAGAGAGTAGGGTATAGAGTGTAGGGTGTAGAGTATAGGGTATAGAGTGTAGGGTATAAAGTGTATGTTATAGAGTGTAGGGTGTAGAGTGTAGGGTATAGAGTGTAGGGTATAGAGTGTAGGGTATAGAGTGTATGGTATAGAGTGTAGGGTATAGAGTGTAGAGTGCAGGGTATAGAGTGTAGGGTTTAGAGTGTAGGGTATAGAGTGTAGGGTATAGATTGTAGGGTATAGAGTGCAGAGTGTAGGGTATAGAGTGTAGGGTATAGAGTGTATGGTATGGAGTGTAGTGTGTAGGGTATAGAGTGTATATTGTAGGGTAAAGAGTGTAGGGTATAGAGAGTATGGTATAGAGTGTAGGGAATAGAGTGTAGAGTGTAGGGTATAGAGTGTAGAGTGTAGGGTATAGAGTGTAGGGTATAGAGTGTAGAGTGTAGGGTATAAAGTGTAGAGTGTAGGGTATATAGTGTAGGGTATAATGTGTAGAGTGTAGGGTATAGAGTGTAAGGTATAGAGGGTAGGGTATAGAGCGTATGGTGTAGAGTGTAGAGTGTAGGGTATAGAGTGTAGGGTATAGAGTGAATGGTATAGAGTGTAGGGTATAGAGTGTAAGCTATAAAGTGTAGGGTGAAGAGTGTAGGGCATAGAGTGTAGGGTATAGAGTGTAGTTTATAGAGTGTAGGGTATAGAGTGTAGGGTATAGAGTGTAGAGTGTAGGGTATAGAGTGTAGGGCATAGAATGTAGGGTATAGAGTGTAGGGTATAGAGTGTAGGGTATAGAGTGTAGAGTGTATGGTATAGAGTGTAGGGTATAGAGTGTAGGGTATAGAGTGTAGAGTGTAGGGTGTAGAGTGAAGGGTATAGAGTGAAAGGTATAGAGTGTAGGGTATAGAGTGTATGTTATAGAGTGTAGGGCATAGAGTGTAGGGTATAGAGTGTATGGTATAGAGTGTAGGGTATAGAGTGTAGGGTATAGAGTGTAGGGTATAGATTGTAGGGTATAGAGTGTAAAGTGTAGGGTATAGAGTGTAGGGTGTAGAGTGTATGGTATAGAGTGTAGAGTGTAGGGTATAGAGTGTATAGTGTAGGTTATAGAGTGTAGGGTATAGAGTAAAGGGTATAGAGTGTATGGTATAGAGTGTAGGGAATAGAGTGTAGAGTGTAGGGCATAGACTGTATAGTGTAGGTTATAGAGTGTAGGGTATAGAGTAAAGGGTATAGAGTGTATGGTATAGAGTGTAGGGAATAAAGTGTAGAGTGTAGGGCATAGAGTGTATGGTATAGAGTGTAGGGTATAGAGTGTAGAGTGTAGGGTATAGAGTGTAGGGTATAGAGTGTATTGCATAGAGTGTAGGGTATAGAGTGTAGAGTGTAGGGTATACAGTGTAGGGTATAGAGTGTAGGGTATAGAGTGTAGGGTATAGAGTGTAGAGTGTAGGGATTAAAGTGTAGGGTATATATTGTAGGGTATAGAGTGTAGAGTGTAGGGTATAGAGTGTAGGGTATAGAGTGTAGGCTATAGAGTGTAGGGTATAGAGTGTAAAGTGTAGAGTGTAAGGTATAAAGTGTAGAGTGTATGGTATAGAGTGTAGGGTATAGAGTGTATGGAATAGAGTGTAGGGTATAGAGTGTAGGGTATAGAGTGTAGGGTATAGAGCGTAGGGTGTAGGGTATAGAGTGTAGGGTATAGAGTGTTGGGTATAGAGTGTAGAGTGTAGGGTATAGAGTGTATGGTTTAGAGTGTAGGGTGTAGAGTGTAGGGTATAGAGTGTATGGTATACAGTGTAGAGTGTAGAGTGTAGGGTATAGAGTGTATAGTGTAGGGTATAGAGTGTCGGGTATAGAGTGTAGGGTATAGAGTGTATGGTATAGAGTGTAGGTTATAGAGTGTAGAGTGTAGGGTATAGAGTGGAGGGTATGGAGTGTATGGTATAGAGTGTAGGGTATAGAGTGTAGGGTATAGAGTGTAGGGTATAAAGTGTAGAGTGTAGGGTATAGAGTGTATGGTATAGAGTGTAGGGTATAGCGAGTAGGGTATAGAGTGTAGGGTATAGAGTGTAGGGTATAGAGTGTAGGGGATAAAGTGTAGAGTGTAGGGTATAGAGTGTAGGGTATAGAGTGTAGGGTATAGAGTGTAAAGTGTAGAGTGTAGGGTGTAGAGTGTAGTGTGTAGGGTATAGAGTGTAGAGTGTAGGGTATATAGTGTAGGGTATAGAGTGTATGGTATAGAGTGTAGGGTATAGAGTGTAGAGTGTAGGGTATATAGTGTAGGGTATAATGTGTGGAGTGTAGGGTATAGAGTGTAAGGTATAGACGGTAGGGTATAGAGCGTATGGTGTAAAGTGTAGAGTGTAGGGTATAGAGTGTAGGGTATAGAGTGAATGGTATAGAGTGTAGGGTATAGAGTGTAAGCTATAAAGTGTAGGGTGAAGAGTGTAGGGTATAGAGTGTAGGGTATAGAGTGTAGGGTATAGAGTGTAGGGTTTAGAGAGTAGGGTATAGAGTGTAGAGTGTAGGGTATAGAGTGTAGAGTGTAGGGTATAGAGTGTAGGGTACAGAGTGTAGAGTGTAGGGTATAGAGTGTAGGGTATAGAGTGTAGAGTGTAGGGTATAAAGTGTAGAGTGGGGTATAGAGTGTAGGGTATAGAGTGAAGGTTATAGAGTGTAGGGTATAGAGTGTAGAGTGTAGGGTGTAGAGTGTAGGGTATAGAATGTAGGGTATACAGTGTAGAGTGTAGGGTATAAAGTGTAGAGAGTAGGGTATAGAGTGTAGGGTATAGAGTGTAGGTTATAGAGTGTAGGGTATAGAGTGTAGAGTGTAGGGTGTAGATTGTAGGTTATAGTATGTAGAGTGTAGGGTATAAAGTGTAGAGAGTAGGGTATAGAGTGTAGGGTATAGAGTGTAGGTTATAGAGTGTAGAGTATAGAGTGTAGAGTGTAGGGTGTAGATTGTAGGTTATAGAGTGTAGAGTGTAGGGTATAAAGTGTAGAGAGTAGGGTATAGAGTGTAGGGTATAGAGTGTAGGGTGTAGAGTATAGGGTATAGAGTGTAGGGTATAAAGTGTATGTTATAGAGTGTAGGGTGTAGAGTGTAGGGTATAGAGTGTAGGGTATAGAGTGTAGGGTATAGAGTGTATGGTATAGAGTGTAGGGTATAGAGTGTAGAGTGCAGGGTATAGAGTGTAGGGTTTAGAGTGTAGGGTATAGAGTGTAGGGTATAGATTGTAGGGTATAGAGTGCAGAGTGTAGGGTATAGAGTGTAGGGTATAGAGTGTATGGTATAGAGTGTAGTGTGTAGGGTATAGAGTGTATATTGTAGGGTAAAGAGTGTAGGGTATAGAGAGTATGGTATAGAGTGTAGGGAATAGAGTGTAGAGTGTAGGGTATAGAGTGTAGAGTGTAGGGTATAGAGTGTAGGGTATAGAGTGTAGAGTGTAGGGTATAAAGTGTAGAGTGTAGGGTATATAGTGTAGGGTATAATGTGTAGAGTGTAGGGTATAGAGTGTAAGGTATAGAGGGTAGGGTATAGAGCGTATGGTGTAGAGTGTAGAGTGTAGGGTATAGAGTGTAGGGTATAGAGTGAATGGTATAGAGTGTAGGGTATAGAGTGTAAGCTATAAAGTGTAGGGTGAAGAGTGTAGGGCATAGAGTGTAGGGTATAGAGTGTAGTTTATAGAGTGTAGGGTATAGAGTGTAGGGTATAGAGTGTAGAGTGTAGGGTATAGAGTGTAGGGTATAGAATGTAGGGTATAGAGTGTAGGGTATAGAGTGTAGGGTATAGAGTGTAGAGTGTATGGTATAGAGTGTAGGGTATAGAGTGTAGGGTATAGAGTGTAGAGTGTAGGGTGTAGAGTGAAGGGTATAGAGTGAAAGGTATAGAGTGTAGGGTATAGAGTGTATGTTATAGAGTGTAGGGCATAGAGTGTAGGGTATAGAGTGTATGGTATAGAGTGTAGGGTATAGAGTGTAGGGTATAGAGTGTAGGGTATAGATTGTAGGGTATAGAGTGTAAAGTGTAGGGTATAGAGTGTAGGGTGTAGAGTGTATGGTATAGAGTGTAGAGTGTAGGGTATAGAGTGTATAGTGTAGGTTATAGAGTGTAGGGTATAGAGTAAAGGGTATAGAGTGTATGGTATAGAGTGTAGGGAATAGAGTGTAGAGTGTAGGGTATAGACTGTATAGTGTAGGTTATAGAGTGTAGGGTATAGAGTAAAGGGTATAGAGTGTATGGTATAGAGTGTAGGGAATAAAGTGTAGAGTGTAGGGCATAGAGTGTATGGTATAGAGTGTAGGGTATAGAGTGTAGAGTGTAGGGTATAGAGTGTAGGGTATAGAGTGTATTGCATAGAGTGTAGGGTATAGAGTGTAGAGTGTAGGGTATACAGTGTAGGGTATAGAGTGTAGGGTATAGAGTGTAGGGTATAGAGTGTAGAGTGTAGGGATTAAAGTGTAGGGTATATATTGTAGGGTATAGAGTGTAGAGTGTAGGGTATAGAGTGTAGGGTATAGAGTGTAGGCTATAGAGTGTAGGGTATAGAGTGTAAAGTGTAGAGTGTAAGGTATAGAGTGTAGAGTGTATGGTATAGAGTGTAGGGTATAGAGTGTATGGAATAGAGTGTAGGGTATAGAGTGTAGGGTATAGAGTGTAGGGTATAGAGCGTAGGGTGTAGGGTATAGAGTGTAGGGTATAGAGTGTTGGGTATAGAGTGTAGAGTGTAGGGTATAGAGTGTATGGTATAGAGTGTAGGGTGTAGAGTGTAGGGTATAGAGTGTATGGTATACAGTGTAGAGTGTAGAGTGTAGGGTATAGAGTGTATAGTGTAGGGTATAGAGTGTCGGGTATAGAGTGTAGGGTATAGAGTGTATGGTATAGAGTGTAGGTTATAGAGTGTAGGGTATAGAGTGGAGGGTATGGAGTGTAGGGTATAAAGTGTAGGGTATAGGGTGTAGGGTATAGAGTATAGAGTATAGAGTGTAGGGTATAGAGTGTAGGTTATAGAGTGTATAGTGTAGGGTATAGAGTGTCGGGTATAGAGTGTAGGGTATAGAGTGTATGGTATAGAGTGTAGGTTATAGAGTGTAGAGTGTAGGGTATAGAGTGGAGGGTATGAAGTGTAGGGTATAAAGTGTAGGGTATAGAGTGTAGGGTATAGAGTATAGAGTATAGAGTGTAGGGTATAGAGTGTAGGGTATAGAGTGTAGAGTGTAGGGTATAGAGTGTAGGGTATAGAGTGTAGCATATAGAGTGTAGGGTATAGAGTGTATGGTATAGAGTGAAGGGTATAGAGTGTAGAGTGTAGGGTATAGAGTGTAGGGTATAGAGTGTAGGGTATAGAGTGTAGAGTGTAGGGTATAGAGTGTAGGGTATAGAATGTAGGGTATAGAGTGTAGGGTATAGAGTGTAGGGTATAGAGTGTAGAGTGTAGGGTATAGAGTGTAGGGTATGGAGTGTAGGGTATAGAGTGTAGGGTATAGAGTGTAGAGTGTAGGGATTAGAGTGTAGGGCATAGAGTGTAGGGCATAGAGTGTAGAGTGTAGGGTATAGAGTGTAGGGTATAGAGTATAGAGTGTAGATTATAGAGTGTAGGGTATAGAGTGTAGAGTGTAGAGTGTAGGGTATAGAATGTAGAGTGTAGGGTATAGAGTGTAGGGTATAGAGTGCATGGAATAGAGTGTAGAGTGTAGGGTATAGAGTGTAGGATATAGAGTGTATGGTATAGAGTGTAGGGTATAGAGTGTAGGGTATAGTGTGTAGAGTGTAGGGATTAGAGTGTAGGGTATAGAGTGTAGGGGTATAGAGCGTAGGGTGGAGGGTATAGAGTGTAGGGTATAGAGTGTAGGGTATAAAGTGTAGAGTGTAGGGTATAGAGTGTATGGTATAGAGTGTAGGGTATAGAGTGTAGGGTATAGAGCGTAGGGTGTAGGGTATAGATTGTAGGGTATAGAGTGTAGGGTATAAAGTGTAGAGTGTAGGGTATAGAGTGTATGGTATAGAGTGTAGGGTATAGCGAGTAGGGTATAGAGTGTAGGGTATAGAGTGTAGGGTATAGAGTGTAGGGGATAGAGTGTAAAGTGTAGAGTGTAGGGTGTAGAGTGTAGAGTGTAGGGTATAGAGTGTAGAGTGTAGGGTATAGAGTGTAGGGTATAGAGTGTATGGTATAGAGTGTAGGGTATAGAGTGTAGAGTGTAGGGTATATAGTGTAGGGTATAATGTGTAGAGTGTAGGGTATAGAGTGTAAGGTATAGAGGGTAGGGTATAGAGCATATGGTGTAGAGTGTAGAGTGTAGGGTATAGAGTGTAGGGTATAGAGTGAATGGTATAGAGTGTAGGTTATAGAGTGTAAGCAAAAAAGTGTAGGGTGAAGAGTAGAGGGTATAGAGTATAGGGTATAGAGTGTAGGGTATAGAGTGTAGGGTATAGAGTGTAGGGTTTAGAGAGTAGGGTATAGAGTGTAGAGTGTAGGGTATAGAGTGTAGAGTGTAGGGTATAGAGTGTAGGGTATAGAGTGTAGAGTGTAGGGTATAGAGTGTAGGGTATAGAGTGTAGAGTGTAGGGTATAAAGTGTAGAGAGTGGGGTATAGAGTGTAGGGTATAGAGTGTAGGTTATAGAGTGTAGGGTATAGAGTGTAGAGTGTAGGGTGTAGAGTGTAGGGTATAGAGTGTAGGGTATAGAGTGTAGAGTGTAGGGTATAAAGTGTAGAGAGTAGGGTATAGAGTGTAGGGTATAGAGTGTAGGTTATAGAGTGTAGGGTATAGAGTGTAGAGTGTAGGGTGTAGATTGTAGGTTATAGAGTGTAGAGTGTAGGGTATAAAGTGTAGAGAGTAGGGTTTAGAGTGTAGGGTATAGAGTGTAGGGTGTAGAGTGTAGGGTATAGAGTGTAGGGTATAAAGTGTATGTTATAGAGTGTAGGGTGTAGAGTGTAGGGTATAGAGTGTAGGGTATAGAGTGTAGGGTATAGAGTGTATGGTATAGAGTGTAGGGTATAGAGTGTAGAGTGTAGGGTATAGAGTGTAGGGTTTAGAGTGTAGGGTATAGAGTGTAGGGTATAGATTGTAGGGTATAGAGTGCAGAGTGTAGGGTATAGAGTGTAGGGTATAGAGTGTATGGTATAGAGTGTAGAGTGTAGGGTATAGAGTGCATATTGTAGGGTAAAGAGTGTAGGGTATAGACAGTATGGTATAGAGTGTAGGGAATAGAGTGTAGAGTGTAGGGTATAGAGTGTAGAGTGTAGGGTATAGAGTGTAAGGTATAGAGTGTAGAGTGTAGGGTATAAAGTGTAGAGTGTAGGGTATATAGTGTAGGGTATAATGTGTAGAGTGTAGGGTATAGAGTGTAAGGTATAGAGGGTAGGGTATAGAGCGTATGGTGTAGAGTGTAGAGTGTAGGGTATAGAGTGTAGGGTATAGAGTGAATGGTATAGAGTGTAGGGTATAGAGTGTAAGCTATAAAGTGTAGGGTGAAGAGTGTAGGGCATAGAGTGTAGGGTATAGAGTGTAGGGTATAGAGTGTAGGGTATAGAGTGTAGAGTGTAGGGTATAGAGTGTAGGGTATAGAATGTAGGGTATAGAGTGTAGGGTATAGAGTGTAGGGTATAGAGTGTAGAGTGTATGGTATAGAGTGTAGGGTATAGAGTGTAGGGTATAGAGTGTAGAGTGTAGGGTGTAGAGTGTAGGGTATAGAGTGAAAGGTATAGAGTGTAGGGTATAGAGTGTATGTTATAGAGTGTAGGGCATAGAGTGTAGGGTATAGAGTGTAGGGTATAGAGTGTAGGGTATAGAGTGTAGGGTATAGAGTGTAGGGTATAGATTGTAGGGTATAGAGTGTAAAGTGTAGGGTATAGAGTGTAGGGTATAGAGTGTATGGTATAGAGTGTAGAGTGTAGGGTAAAGAGTGTATAGTGTAGGTTATAGAGTGTAGGGTATAGAGTGTATGGTATAGAGTGTAGGGAATAGAGTGTAGAGTGTAGGGTATAGACTGTATAGTGTAGGTTATAGAGTGTAGGGTATAGAGTAAAGGGTATAGAGTGTATGGTATAGAGTGTAGGGAATAGAGTGTAGAGTGTAGGGCATAGAGTGTATGGTATAGAGTGTAGGGTATAGAGTGTAGAGTGTAGGGTATAGAGTGTAGGGTATAGAGTGTATTGCATAGAGTGTAGGGTATAGAGTGTAGAGTGTAGGGTATACAGTGTAGGGTATAGAGTGTAGGGTATAGAGTGTAGGGTATAGAGTGTAGAGTGTAGGGATTAAAGTGTAGGGTATATATTGTAGGGTATAGAGTGTAGAATGTAGGGTATAGAGTGTAGGGTATAGAGTGTAGGCTATAGAGTGTAGGGTATAGAGTGTAAAGTGTAGAGTGTAAGGTATAGAGTGTAGAGTGTATGGTATAGAGTGTAGGGTATAGAGTGTATGGAATAGAGTGTAGGGTATAGAGTGTAGGGTATAGAGTGTAGGGTATAGAGCGTAGGGTGTAGGGTATAGAGTGTAGGGTATAGAGTGTTGGGTATAGAGTGTAGAGTGTAGGGTATAGAGTGTATGGTATAGAGTGCAGGGTGTAGAGTGTAGGTTATAGAGTGTATGGTATACAGTGTAGAGTGTAGAGTGTAGGGTATAGAGTGTATAGTGTAGGGTATAAAGTGTCGGGTATAGAGTGTAGGGTATAGAGTGTAGAGTGTAGGGTATACAGTGTAGGGTATAGAGTGTAGGGTATAGAGTGTAGGGTATAGAGTGTAGAGTGAAGGGATTAAAGTGTAGGGTATATATTGTAGGGTATAGAGTGTAGAGTGTAGGGTATAGAGTGTAGGGTATAGAGTGTAGGCTATAGAGTGTAGGGTATAGAGTGTAAAGTGTAGAGTGTAAGGTATAGAGTGTAGAGTGTATGGTATAGAGTGTAGGGTATAGAGTGTATGGAATAGAGTGTAGGGTATAGAGTGTAGGGTATAGAGTGTAGGGTATAGAGCGTAGGGTGTAGGGTATAGAGTGTAGGGTATAGAGTGTTGGGTATAGAGTGTAGAGTGTAGGGTATAGAGTGTATGGTATAGAGTGTAGGGTGTAGAGTGTAGGGTATAGAGTGTATGGTATACAGTGTAGAGTGTAGAGTGTAGGGTATAGAGTGTATAGTGTAGGGTATAGAGTGTCGGGTATAGAGTGTAGGGTATAGAGTGTATGGTATAGAGTGTAGGTTATAGAGTGTAGAGTGTAGGGTATAGAGTGGAGGGTATGGAGTGTAGGGTATAAAGTGTAGGGTATAGGGTGTAGGGTATAGAGTATAGAGTATAGAGTGTAGGGTATAGAGTGTAGGTTATAGAGTGTATAGTGTAGGGTATAGAGTGTCGGGTATAGAGTGTAGGGTATAGAGTGTATGGTATAGAGTGTAGGTTATAGAGTGTAGAGTGTAGGGTATAGAGTGGAGGGTATGGAGTGTAGGGTATAAAGTGTAGGGTATAGAGTGTAGGGTATAGAGTATAGAGTATAGAGTGTAGGGTATAGAGTGTAGGGTATAGAGTGTAGAGTGTAGGGTATAGAGTGTAGGGTATAGAGTGTAGCATATAGAGTGTAGGGTATAGAGTGTATGGTATAGAGTGAAGGGTATAGAGTGTAGAGTGTAGGGTATAGAGTGTAGGGTATAGAGTGTAGGGTATAGAGTGTAGGGTATAGAGTGTAGAGTGTAGGGTATAGAGTGTGGGGTATAGAATGTAGGGTATAGAGTGTAGGGTATAGAGTGTAGGGTATAGAGTGTAGAGTGTAGGGTATAGAGTGTAGGGTATGGAGTGTAGGGTATAGAGTGTAGGGTATAGAGTGTAGAGTGTAGGGATTAGAGTGTAGGGCATAGAGTGTAGGGCATAGAGTGTAGAGTGTAGGGTATAAAGTGTAGGGTATAGAGTATAGAGTGTAGATTATAGAGTGTAGGGTATAGAGTGTAGAGTGTAGAGTGTAGGGTATAGAATGTAGAGTGTAGGGTATAGAGTGTAGGGTATAGAGTGCATGGAATAGAGTGTAGAGTGTAGGGTATAGAGTGTAGGATGTAGAGTGTATGGTATAGAGTGTAGGGTATAGAGTGTAGGGTATAGTGTGTAGAGTGTAGGGATTAGAGTGTAGGGTATAGAGTGTAGGGTATAGAGCGTAGGGTGGAGGGTATAGAGTGTAGGGTATAGAGTGTAGGGTATAAAGTGTAGAGTGTAGGGTATAGAGTGTATGGTATAGAGTGTAGGGTATAGAGTGTAGGGTATAGAGCGTAGGGTGTAGGGTATAGATTGTAGGGTATAGAGTGTAGGGTATAAAGTGTAGAGTGTAGGGTATAGAGTGTATGGTATAGAGTGTAGGGTATAGCGAGTAGGGTATAGAGTGTAGGGTATAGAGTGTAGGGTATAGAGTGTAGGGGATAGAGTGTAAAGTGTAGAGTGTAGGGTGTAGAGTGTAGAGTGTAGGGTATAGAGTGTAGAGTGTAGGGTATAGAGTGTAGGGTATAGAGTGTATGGTATAGGGTGTAGGGTATAGAGTGTAGAGTGTAGGGTATATAGTGTAGGGTATAATGTGTAGAGTGTAGGGTATAGAGTGTAAGGTATAGAGGGTAGGGTATAGAGCATATGGTGTAGAGTGTAGAGTGTAGGGTATAGAGTGTAGGGTATAGAGTGAATGGTATAGAGTGTAGGTTATAGAGTGTAAGCAAAAAAGTGTAGGGTGAAGAGTAGAGGGTATAGAGTATAGGGTATAGAGTGTAGGGTATAGAGTGTAGGGTATAGAGTGTAGGGTTTAGAGAGTAGGGTATAGAGTGTAGAGTGTAGGGTATAGAGTGTAGAGTGTAGGGTATAGAGTGTAGGGTATAGAGTGTAGAGTGTAGGGTATAGAGTGTAGGGTATAGAGTGTAGAGTGTAGGGTATAAAGTGTAGAGAGTGGGGTATAGAGTGTAGGGTATAGAGTGTAGGTTATAGAGTGTAGGGTATAGAGTGTAGAGTGTAGGGTGTAGAGTGTAGGGTATAGAGTGTAGGGTAGAGAGTGTAGAGTGTAGGGTATAAAGTGTAGAGAGTAGGGTATAGAGTGTAGGGTATAGAGTGTAGGTTATAGAGTGTAGGGTATAGAGTGTAGAGTGTAGGGTGTAGATTGTAGGTTATAGAGTGTAGAGTGTAGGGTATAAAGTGTAGAGAGTAGGGTTTAGAGTGTAGGGTATAGAGTGTAGGGTGTAGAGTGTAGGGTATAGAGTGTAGGGTATAAAGTGTATGTTATAGAGTGTAGGGTGTAGAGTGTAGGGTATAGAGTGTAGGGTATAGAGTGTAGGGTATAGAGTGTATGGTATAGAGTGTAGGGTATAGAGTGTAGAGTGTAGGGTATAGAGTGTAGGGTTTAGAGTGTAGAGTGTAGGGTATAGAGTGCATATTGTAGGGTAAAGAGTGTAGGGTATAGAGAGTATGGTATAGAGTGTAGGGAATAGAGTGTAGAGTGTAGGGTATAGAGTGTAGAGTGTAGGGTATAGAGTGTAAGGTATAGAGTGTAGAGTGTAGGGTATAAAGTGTAGAGTGTAGGGTATATAGTGTAGGGTATAATGTGTAGAGTGTAGGGTATAGATTGTAGGGTATAGAGTGCAGAGTGTAGGGTATAGAGTGTAGGGTATAGAGTGTATGGTATAGAGTGTAGAGTGTAGGGTATAGAGTGCATATTGTAGGGTAAAGAGTGTAGGGTATAGAGAGTATGGTATAGAGTGTAGGGAATAGAGTGTAGAGTGTAGGGTATAGAGTGTAGAGTGTAGGGTATAGAGTGTAAGGTATAGAGTGTAGAGTGTAGGGTATAAAGTGTAGAGTGTAGGGTATATAGTGTAGGGTATAATGTGTAGAGTGTAGGGTATAGAGTGTAAGGTATAGAGGGTAGGGTATAGAGCGTATGGTGTAGAGTGTAGAGTGTAGGGTATAGAGTGTAGGGTATAGAGTGAATGGTATAGAGTGTAGGGTATAGAGTGTAAGCTATAAAGTGTAGGGTGAAGAGTGTAGGGCATAGAGTGTAGGGTATAGAGTGTAGGGTATAGAGTGTAGGGTATAGAGTGTAGAGTGTAGGGTATAGAGTGTAGGGTATAGAATGTAGGGTATAGAGTGTAGGGTATAGAGTGTAGGGTATAGAGTGTAGAGTGTATGGTATATAGTGTAGGGTATAGAGTGTAGGGTATAGAGTGTAGAGTGTAGGGTGTAGAGTGTAGGGTATAGAGTGAAAGGTTTAGAGTGTAGGGTATAGAGTGTATGTTATAGAGTGTAGGGCATAGAGTTTAGGGTATAGAGTGTAGGGTATAGATTGTAGGGTATAAAGTGTAAAGTGTAGGGTATAGAGTGTAGGGTATAGAGTGTATGGTATAGAGTGTAGAGTGTAGGGTAAAGAGTGTATAGTGTAGGTTATAGAGTGTAGGGTATAGAGTGTATGGTATAGAGTGTAGGGAATAGAGTGTAGAGTGTAGGGTATAGACTGTATAGTGTAGGTTATAGAGTGTAGGGTATAGAGTAAAGGGTATAGAGTGTATGGTATAGAGTGTAGGGAATAGAGTGTAGAGTGTAGGGCATAGAGTGTATGGTATAGAGTGTAGGGTATAGAGTGTAGAGTGTAGGGTATAGAGTGTAGGGTATAGAGTGTATTGCATAGAGTGTAGGGTATAGAGTGTAGAGTGTAGGGTATACAGTGTAGGGTATAGAGTGTAGGGTATAGAGTGTAGGGTATAGAGTGTAGGGTATAGAGTGTAGAGTGTAGGGATTAAAGTGTAGGGTATATATTGTAGGGTATAGAGTGTAGAATGTAGGGTATAGAGTGTAGGGTATAGAGTGTAGGCTATAGAGTGTAGGGTATAGAGTGTAAAGTGTAGAGTGTAAGGTATAGAGTGTAGAGTGTATGGTATAGAGTGTAGGGTATAGAGTGTATGGAATAGAGTGTAGGGTATAGAGTGTAGGGGATAGAGTGTAGGGTATAGAGCGTAGGGTGTAGGGTATAGAGTGTAGGGTATAGAGTGTTGGGTATAGAGTGTAGAGTGTAGGGTATAGAGTGTATGGTATAGAGTGTAGGGTGTAGAGTGTAGGGTATAGAGTGTATGGTA
Source organism: Ranitomeya imitator (assembly GCF_032444005.1). Taxonomy (NCBI): domain Eukaryota; kingdom Metazoa; phylum Chordata; class Amphibia; order Anura; family Dendrobatidae; genus Ranitomeya; species Ranitomeya imitator. The sequence goes on from NC_091284.1 coordinate 296,492,612, forward strand.
TACAGTGTAGAGTGTAGAGTGTAGGGTATAGAGTGTATAGTGTAGGGTATAAAGTGTCGGGTATAGAGTGTAGGGTATAGAGTGTATGGTATAGAGTGTAGGTTATAGAGTGTAGAGTGTAGGGTATAGAGTGGAGGGTATGGAGTGTATGGTATAGAGTGTAGGGTATAGAGTTTAGGGTATAGAGTGTAGGGTATAGAGTGTAGAGTGTAGGGTATAAAGTGTAGGGTATAGAGTGTAGGGTATAGAGTGTAGAGTATAGAGTGTAGGGTATAGAGTGTAGGGTATAGAGTGTAGAGTGTAGGGTATAGAGTGTAGGGTATAGAGTGTAGCATATAGAGTGTAGAGTGTAGGGTATAGAGTGTATGGTATAGAGTGAAGGGTATAGAGTGTAGAGTGTAGGGTATAGAGTGTAGGGTATAGAGTGTAGGGTATAGAGTGTAGGGTATAGAGTGTAGAGTGTAGGGTATAGAGTGTAGGGTATAGAATGTAGGGTATAGAGTGTAGGGTATAGAGTGTAGGGTATAGAGTGTAGAGTGTAGGGTATAGAGTGTAGGGTATGGAGTGTAGGGTATAGAGTGTAGGGTATAGAGTGTAGAGTGTAGGGATTAGAGTGTAGGGCATAGAGTGTAGGGCATAGAGTGTAGAGTGTAGGGTATAGAGTGTAGGGTATAGAGTATAGAGTGTAGGGTATAGAGTGTAGAGTATAGAGTGTAGAGTGTAGAGTGTAGGGTATAGAATGTAGAGTGTAGGGTATAGAGTGTAGGGTATAGAGTGCATGGAATAGAGTGTAGAGTGTAGGGTATAGAGTGTAGGATATAGAGTGTATGGTATAGAGTGTAGGGTATAGAGTGTAGGGTATAGAGTGTAGAGTGTAGGGATTAAAGTGTAGGGTATATATTGTAGGGTATAGAGTGTAGAGTGTAGGGTATAGAGTGTAGGGTATAGAGTGTAGGCTATAGAGTGTAGGGTATAGAGTGTAAAGTGTAGAGTGTAAGGTATAGAGTGTAGAGTGTATGGTATAGAGTGTAGGGTATAGAGTGTATGGAATAGAGTGTAGGGTATAGAGTGTAGGGTATAGAGTGTAGGGTATAGAGCGTAGGGTGTAGGGTATAGAGTGTAGGGTATAGAGTGTTGGGTATAGAGTGTAGAGTGTAGGGTATAGAGTGTATGGTATAGAGTGTAGGGTGTAGAGTGTAGGGTATAGAGTGTATGGTATACAGTGTAGAGTGTAGAGTGTAGGGTATAGAGTGTATAGTGTAGGGTATAGAGTGTAGGGTATAGAGTGTAGAGTGTAGGGTATAGAGTGTAGGGTATAGAGTGTAGAGTGTAGGGTATAAAGTGTAGAGAGTGGGGTATAGAGTGTAGGGTATAGAGTGTAGGTTATAGAGTGTAGGGTATAGAGTGTAGAGTGCAGGGTGTAGAGTGTAGGGTATAGAGTGTAGGGTATACAGTGTAGAGTGTAGGGTATAAAGTGTAGAGAGTAGGGTATAGAGTGTAGGGTATAGAGTGTAGGTTATAGAGTGTAGGGTATAGAGTGTAGAGTGTAGGGTGTAGATCTTAGGTTATAGAGTGTAGAGTGTAGGGTATAAAGTGTAGAGAGTAGGGTATAGAGTGTAGGGTATAGAGTGTAGGGTGTAGAGTGTAGGGTATAGAGTGTAGGGTATAAAGTGTATGTTATAGAGTGTAGGGTGTAGAGTGTAGGGTATAGAGTGTAGGTATAGAGTGTAGGTTATAGAGTGTATGGTATAGAGTGTAGGGTATAGAGTGTAGAGTGTAGGGTATAGAGTGTAGGGTTTAGAGTGTAGGGTATAGAGTGTAGGGTATAGATTGTAGGGTATAGAGTGCAGAGTGTAGGGTATAGAGTGTAGGGTATAGAGTGTATGGTATAGAGTGTAGAGTGTAGGGTATAGAGTGTATATTGTAGGGTAAAGAGTGTAGGGTATAGAGAGTATGGTATAGAGTGTAGGGAATAGAGTGTAGAGTGTAGGGTATAGAGTGTAGAGTGTAGGGTATAAAGTGTAGAGTGTAGGGTATATAGTGTAGGGTATAATGTGTATAGTGTAGGGTATAGAGTGTAAGGTATAGAGGGTAGGGTATAGAGCGTATGGTGTAGAGTGTAGAGTGTAGGGTATAGAGTGTAGGGTATAGAGTGAATGGTATAGAGTGTAGGGTATAGAGTGTAAGCTATAAAGTGTAGGGTGAAGAGTGTAGGGCATAGAGTGTAGGGTATAGAGTGTAGGGTATAGAGTGTAGGGTATAGAGTGTAGGGTATAGAGTGTAGAGTGTAGGGTATAGAGTGTAGGGTATAGAATGTAGGGTATAGAGTGTAGGGTATAGAGTGTAGGGTATAGAGTGTAGAGTGTATGGTATAGAGTGTAGGGTATAGAGTGTAGGGTATAGAGTGTAGAGTGTAGGGTGTAGAGTGTAGGGTATAGAGTGAAAGGTATAGAGTGTAGGGTATAGAGTGTATGTTATAGAGTGTAGGGCATAGAGTGTAGGGTATAGAGTGTATGGTATAGAGTGTAGGGCATAGAGTGTAGGGTATAGAGTGTAGGGTATAGATTGTAGGGTATAGAGTGTAAAGTGTAGGGTATAGAGTGTAGGGTATAGAGTGTAATGTATAGAGTGTAGAGTGTAGGGTATAGAGTGTATAGTGTAGGTTATAGAGTGTAGGGTATAGAGTAAAGGGTATAGAGTGTATGGTATAGAGTGTAGGGAATAGAGTGTAGAGTGTAGGGTATAGACTGTATAGTGTAGGTTATAGAGTGTAGGGTATAGAGTAAAGGGTATAGAGTGTATGGTATAGAGTGTAGGGAATAGAGTGTAGAGTGTAGGGCATAGAGTGTATGGTATAGAGTGTAGGGTATAGAGTATAGAGTGTAGGGTATAGAGTGTAGGGTATAGAGTGTATTGCATAGAGTGTAGGGTATAGAGTGTAGAGTGTAGGGTATACAGTGTAGGGTATAGAGTGTAGGGTATAGAGTGTAGGGTATAGAGTGTAGAGTGTAGGGATTAAAGTGTAGGGTATATATTGTAGGGTATAGAGTGTAGAGTGTAGGGTATAGAGTGTAGGGTATAGAGTGTAGGCTATAGAGTGTAGGGTATAGAGTGTAAAGTGTAGAGTGTAAGGTATAGAGTGTAGAGTGTATGGTATAGAGTGTAGGGTATAGAGTGTATGGAATAGAGTGTAGGGTATAGAGTGTAGGGTATAGAGTGTAGGGTATAGAGCGTAGGGTGTAGGGTATAGAGTGTAGGGTATAGAGTGTTGGGTATAGAGTGTAGAGTGTAGGGTATACAGTGTATGGTATAGAGTGTAGGGTGTAGAGTGTAGGGTATAGAGTGTATGGTATACAGTGTAGAGTGTAGAGTGTAGGGTATAGAGTGTATAGTGTAGGGTATAGAGTGTCGGGTATAGAGTGTAGGGTATAGAGTGTATGGTATAGAGTGTAGGTTATAGAGTGTAGAGTGTAGGGTATAGAGTGGAGGGAATGGAGTGTATGGTATAGAGTGTAGGGTATAGAGTTTAGGGTATAGAGTGTAGGGTATAGAGTGTAGAGTGTAGGGTATAAAGTGTAGGGTATAGAGTGTAGGGTATAGAGTGTAGAGTATAGAGTGTAGGGTATAGAGTGTAGGGTATAGAGTGTAGAGTGTAGGGTATAGAGTGTAGGGTATAGAGTGTAGCATATAGAGTGTAGAGTGTAGGGTATAGAGTGTATGGTATAGAGTGAAGGGTATAGAGTGTAGAGTGTAGGGTATAGAGTGTAGGGTATAGAGTGTAGGGTATAGAGTGTAGGGTATAGAGTGTAGAGTGTAGGGTATAGAGTGTAGGGTATAGAATGTAGGGTATAGAGTTTAGGGTATAGAGTGTAGGGTATAGAGTGTAGAGTGTAGGGTATAGAGTGTAGGGTATGGAGTGTAGGGTATAGAGTGTAGGGTATAGAGTGTAGAGTGTAGGGATTAGAGTGTAGGGCATAGAGTGTAGGGCATAGAGTGTAGAGTGTAGGGTATAGAGTGTAGGGTATAGAGCATAGAGTGTAGGGTATAGAGTGTAGGGTGTAGAGTGTAGAGTGTAGGGTATAGAATGTAGAGTGTAGGGTATAGAGTGTAGGGGATAGAGTGCATGGAATAGAGTGTAGAGTGTAGGGTATAGAGTGTAGGATATAGAGTGTATGGTATAGAGTGTAGGGTATAGAGTGTAGGGTATAGAGTGTAGAGTGTAGGGATTAAAGTGTAGGGTATATATTGTAGGGTATAGAGTGTAGAGTGTAGGGTATAGAGTGTAGGGTATAGAGTGTAGGCTATAGAGTGTAGGGTATAGAGTGTAAAGTGTAGAGTGTAAGGTATAGAGTGTAGAGTGTATGGTATAGAGTGTAGGGTATAGAGTGTATGGAATAGAGTGTAGGGTATAGAGTGTAGGGTATAGAGTGTAGGGTATAGAGCGTAGGGTGTACGGTATAGAGTGTAGGGTATAGAGTGTTGGGTATAGAGTGTAGAGTGTAGGGTATAGAGTGTATGGTATAGAGTGTAGGGCGTAGAGTGTAGGGTATAGAGTGTATGGTATACAGTGTAGAGTGTAGAGTGTAGGGTATAGAGTGTATAGTGTAGGGTATAGAGTGTCGGGTATAGAGTGTAGGGTATAGAGTGTATGGTATAGAGTGTAGGTTATAGAGTGTAGAGTGTAGGGTATAGAGTGGAGGGTATGGAGTGTAGGGTATAAAGTGTAGGGTATAGAGTGTAGGGTATAGAGTATAGAGTATAGAGTGTAGGGTATAGAGTGTAGGGTATAGAGTGTAGAGTGTAGGGTATAGAGTGTAGGGTATAGAGTGTAGCATATAGAGTGTAGAGTGTAGGGTATAGAGTGTATGGTATAGAGTGAAGGGTATAGAGTGTAGAGTGTAGGGTATAGAGTGTAGGGTATAGAGTGTAGGGTATAGAGTGTAGGGTATAGAGTGTAGAGTGTAGGGTATAGAGTGTAGGGTATAGAATGTAGGGTATGGAGTGTAGGGTATAGAGTGTAGGGTATAGAGTGTAGAGTGTAGGGTATAGAGTGTAGGGTATGGAGTGTAGGGTATAGAGTGTAGGGTATAGAGTGTAGAGTGTAGGGATTAGAGTGTAGGGCATAGAGTGTAGGGCATAGAGTGTAGAGTGTAGGGTATAGAGTGTAGGGTATAGAGTATAGAGTGTAGGGTATAGAGTGTAGGGTATAGAGTGTAGAGTGTAGAGTGTAGGGTATAGAATGTAGAGTGTAGGGTATAGAGTGTAGGGTATAGAGTGCATGGAATAGAGTGTAGAGTGTAGGGTATAGAGTGTAGGATATAGAGTGTATGGTATAGAGTGTAGGGTATAGAGTGTAGGGTATAGTGTGTAGAGTGTAGGGATTAGAGTGTAGGGTATAGAGTGTAGGGTATAGAGCGTAGGGTGTAGGGTATAGAGTGTAGGGTATAGAGTGTAGGGTATAAAGTGTAGAGTGTAGGGTATAGAGTGTATGGTATAGAGTGTAGGGTATAGAGTGTAGGGTATAGAGCGTAGGGTGTAGGGTATAGAGTGTAGGGTATAGAGTGTAGGGTATAAAGTGTAGAGTGTAGGGTATAGAGTGTATGGTATAGAGTGTAGGGTATAGCGAGTAGGGTATAGAGTGTAGGGTATAGAGTGTAGGGTATAGAGTGTAGGGGATAAAGTGTAGAGTGTAGGGTATAGAGTGTAGGGTATAGAGTGTAGGGTATAGAGTGTAAAGTGTAGAGTGTATTGTGTAGAGTGTAGAGTGTAGGGTATAGAGTGTAAGGTATAGAGGGTAGGGTATAGAGCATATGGTGTAGAGTGTAGAGTGTAGGGTATAGAGTGTAGGGTATAGAGTGAATGGTATAGAGTGTAGGTTATAGAGTGTAAGCTATAAAGTGTAGGGTGAAGAGTGTAGGGTATAGAGTGTAGGGTATAGAGTGTAGGGTATAGAGTGTAGGGTATAGAGTGTAGGGTTTAGAGAGTAGGGTATAGAGTGTAGAGTGTAGGGTATAGAGTGTAGAGTGTAGGGTATAGAGTGTAGGGTATAGAGTGTAGAGTGTAGGGTATAGAGTGTAGGGTATAGAGTGTAGAGTGTAGGGTATAAAGTGTAGAGAGTGGGGTATAGAGTGTAGGGTATAGAGTGTAGGTTATAGAGTGTAGGGTATAGAGTGTAGAGTGTAGGGTGTAGAGTGTAGGGTATAGAGTGTAGGGTATACAGTGTAGAGTGTAGGGTATAAAGTGTAGAGAGTAGGGTATAGAGTGTAGGGTATAGAGTGTAGGTTATAGAGAGTAGGGTATAGAGTGTAGGGTATAGAGTGTAGGTTATAGAGTGTAGGGTATAGAGTGTAGAGTGTAGGGTGTAGATTGTAGGTTATAGTATGTAGAGTGTAGGGTATAAAGTGTAGAGAGTAGGGTATAGAGTGTAGGGTATAGAGTGTAGGTTATAGAGTGTAGAGTATAGAGTGTAGAGTGTAGGGTGTAGATTGTAGGTTATAGAGTGTAGAGTGTAGGGTATAAAGTGTAGAGAGTAGGGTATAGAGTGTAGGGTATAGAGTGTAGGGTGTAGAGTGTAGGGTATAGAGTGTAGGGTATAAAGTGTATGTTATAGAGTGTAGGGTGTAGAGTGTAGGGTATAGAGTGTAGGGTTTAGAGTGTAGGGTATAGAGTGTATGGTATAGAGTGTAGGGTATAGAGTGTAGAGTGTAGGGTATAGAGTGTAGGGTTTAGAGTGTAGGGTATAGAGTGTAGGGTATAGATTGTAGGGTATAGAGTGCAGAGTGTAGGGTATAGAGTGTAGGGTATAGAGTGTATGGTATAGAGTGTAGAGTGTAGGGTATAGAGTGTATATTGTAGGGTAAAGAGTGTAGGGTATAGAGAGTATGGTATAGAGTGTAGGGAATAGAGTGTAGAGTGTAGGGTATAGAGTGTAGAGTGTAGGGTATAGAGTGTAGGGTATAGAGTGTAGAGTGTAGGGTATAAAGTGTAGAGTGTAGGGTATATAGTGTAGGGTATAATGTGTAGAGTGTAGGGTATAGAGTGTAAGGTATAGAGGGTAGGGTATAGAGCGTATGGTGTAGAGTGTAGAGTGTAGGGTATAGAGTGTAGGGTATAGAGTGAATGGTATAGAGTGTAGGGTATAGAGTGTAAGCTATAAAGTGTAGGGTGAAGAGTGTAGGGCATAGAGTGTAGGGTATAGAGTGTAGGGTATAGAGTGTAGGGTATAGAGTGTAGAGTGTAGGGTATAGAGTGTAGGGTATAGAATGTAGGGTATAGAGTGTAGGGTATAGAGTGTAGGGTATAGAGTGTAGAGTGTATGGTATAGAGTGTAGGGTATAGAGTGTAGGGTATAGAGTGTAGAGTGTAGGGTGTAGAGTGTAGGGTATAGAGTGAAAGGTATAGAGTGTAGGGTATAGAGTGTATGTTATAGAGTGTAGGGCATAGAGTGTAGGGTATAGAGTGTATGGTATAGAGTGTAGGGTATAGAGTGTAGGGTATAGAGTGTAGGGTATAGATTGTAGGGTATAGAGTGTAAAGTGTAGGGTATAGAGTGTAGGGTATAGAGTGTATGGTATAGAGTGTAGAGTGTAGGGTATAGAGTGTATAGTGTAGGTTATAGAGTGTAGGGTATAGAGTAAAAGGTATAGAGTGTACGGTATAGAGTGTAGGGAATAGAGTGTAGAGTGTAGGGTATAGACTGTATAGTGTAGGTTATAGAGTGTAGGGTATAGAGTAAAGGGTATAGAGTGTATGGTATAGAGTGTAGGGAATAGAGTGTAGAGTGTAGGGCATAGAGTGTATGGTATAGAGTGTAGGGTATAGAGTGTAGAGTGTAGGGTATAGAGTGTAGGGTATAGAGTGTATTGCATAGAGTGTAGGGTATAGAGTGTAGAGTGTAGGGTATACAGTGTAGGGTATAGAGTGTAGGGTATAGAGTGTAGGGTATAGAGTGTAGAGTGTAGGGATTAAAGTGTAGGGTATATATTGTAGGGTATAGAGTGTAGAGTGTAGGGTATAGAGTGTAGGGTATAGAGTGTAGGCTATGGAGTGTAGGGTATAGAGTGTAAAGTGTAGAGTGTAAGGTATAGAGTGTAGAGTGTATGGTATAGAGTGTAGGGTATAGAGTGTATGGAATAGATTGTAGGGTATAGAGTGTAGGGTATAGAGTGTAGGGTATAGAGCGTAGGGTGTAGGGTATAGAGTGTAGGGTATAGAGTGTTGGGTATAGAGTGTAGAGTGTAGGGTATAGAGTGTATGGTATAGAGTGTAGGGTGTAGAGTGTAGGGTATAGAGTGTATGGTATACAGTGTAGAGTGTAGAGTGTAGGGTATAGAGTGTATAGTGTAGGGTATAGAGTGTCGGGTATAGAGTGGAGGGTATGGAGTGTATGGTATAGAGTGTAGGGTATAGAGTGTAGGGTATAGAGTGTAGGGTTTAGAGTGTAGAGTGTAGGGTATAAAGTGTAGGGTATAGAGTGTAGGGTATAGAGTGTAGGGTATAAAGTGTAGAGTATAGAGTGTAGGGTATAGAGTGTAGGGTATAGAGTGTAAAGTGTAGGGTATAGAGTGTAGGGTATAGAGTGTAGCATATAGAGTGTAGAGTGTAGGGTATAGAGTGTATGGTATAGAGTGAAGGGTATAGAGTGTAGAGTGTAGGGTATAGAGTGTAGGGTATAGAGTGTAGGTATAGAGTGTAGAGTGTAGGGTATAGAGTGTAGGGTATAGAATGTAGGGTATAGAGTGTAGGGTATAGAGTGTAGGGTATAGAGTGTAGAGTGTAGGGTATAGAGTGTAGGGTATGGAGTGTAGTGTATAGAGTGTAGGGTATAGAGTGTAGAGTGTAGGGATTAGAGTGTAGGGCATAGAGTGTAGGGCATAGAGTGTAGAGTGTAGGGTATAGAGTGTAGGGTATAGAGTATAGAGTGTAGGGTATAGAGTGTAGAGTGTAGAGTGTAGGGTATAGAATGTAGAGTGTAGGGTATAGAGTGTAGGGTATAGAGTGCATGGAATAGAGTGTAGAGTGTAGGGTATAGAGTGTAGGATATAGAGTGTATGGTATAGAGTGTAGGGTATAGAGTGTAGGGTATAGTGTGTAGAGTGTAGGGATTAGAGTGTAGGGTATAGAGTGTAGGGTATAGAGCGTAGGGTGTAGGGTATAGAGTGTAGGGTATAGAGTGTAGGGTATAAAGTGTAGAGTGTAGGGTATAGAGTGTATGGTATAGAGTGTAGGGTATAGAGTGTAGGGTATAGAGCGTAGTGTGTAGGGTATAGAGTGTAGGGTATAGAGTGTAGGGTATAAAGTGTAGAGTGTAGGGTATAGAGTGTATGGTATAGAGTGTAGGGTATAGCGAGTAGGGTATAGAGTGTAGGGTATAGAGTGTAGGGTATAGAGTGTAGGGGATAAAGTGTAGAGTGTAGGGTATAGAGTGTAGGGTATAGAGTGTAGGGTATAGAGTGTAAAGTGTAGAGTGTAGGGTGTAGAGTGTAGAGTGTAGGGTATAGAGTGTAGAGTGTAGGGTATAGAGTGTAGGGTATAGAGTGTATGGTATAGAGTGTAGGGTATAGAGTGTAGAGTGTAGGGTATATAGTGTAGGGTATAATGTGTAGAGTGTAGGGTATAGAGTGTAAGGTATAGAGGGTAGGGTATAGAGCATATGGTGTAGAGTGTAGAGTGTAGGGTATAGAGTGTAGGGTATAGAGTGAATGGTATAGAGTGTAGGGTATAGAGTGTAAGCTATAAAGTGTAGGGTGAAGAGTGTAGGGTATAGAGTGTAGGGTATAGAGTGTAGGGTATAGAGTGTAGGGTATAGAGTGTAGGGTTTAGAGAGTAGGGTATAGAGTGTAGAGTGTAGGGTATAGAGTGTAGAGTGTAGGGTATAGAGTGTAGGGTATAGAGTGTAGAGTGTAGGGTATAGATTGTAGGGTATAGAGTGTAGAGTGTAGGGTATAAAGTGTAGAGAGTGGGGTATAGAGTGTAGGGTATAGAGTGTAGGTTATAGAGTGTAGGGTATAGAGTGTAGAGTGTAGGGTGTAGAGTGTAGGGTATAGAGTGTAGGGTATACAGTGTAGAGTGTAGGGTATAAAGTGTAGAGAGTAGGGTATAGAGTGTAGGGTATAGAGTGTAGGTTATAGAGTGTAGGGTATAGAGTGTAGAGTGTAGGGTGTAGATTGTAGGTTATAGTATGTAGAGTGTAGGGTATAAAGTGTAGAGAGTAGGGTATAGAGTGTAGGGTATAGAGTGTAGGGTATAAAGTGTAGAGTGTAGGGTATAGAGTGTATGGTATAGAGTGTAGGGTATAGCGAGTAGGGTATAGAGTGTAGGGTATAGAGTGTAGGGTATAGAGTGTAGGGGATAAAGTGTAGAGTGTAGGGTATAGAGTGTAGGGTATAGAGTGTAGGGTATAGAGTGTAAAGTGTAGAGTGTAGGGTGTAGAGTGTAGAGTGTAGGGTATAGAGTGTAGAGTGTAGGGTATAGAGTGTAGGGTATAGAGTGTATGGTATAGAGTGTAGGGTATAGAGTGTAGAGTGTAGGGTATATAGTGTAGGGTATAATGTGTAGAGTGTAGGGTATAGAGTGTAAGGTATAGAGGGTAGGGTATAGAGCATATGGTGTAGAGTGTAGAGTGTAGGGTATAGAGTGTAGGGTATAGAGTGAATGGTATAGAGTGTAGGGTATAGAGTGTAAGCTATAAAGTGTAGGGTGAAGAGTGTAGGGTATAGAGTGTAGGGTATAGAGTGTAGGGTATAGAGTGTAGGGTATAGAGTGTAGGGTTTAGAGAGTAGGGTATAGAGTGTAGAGTGTAGGGTATAGAGTGTAGAGTGTAGGGTATAGAGTGTAGGGTATAGAGTGTAGAGTGTAGGGTATAGATTGTAGGGTATAGAGTGTAGAGTGTAGGGTATAAAGTGTAGAGAGTGGGGTATAGAGTGTAGGGTATAGAGTGTAGGTTATAGAGTGTAGGGTATAGAGTGTAGAGTGTAGGGTGTAGAGTGTAGGGTATAGAGTGTAGGGTATACAGTGTAGAGTGTAGGGTATAAAGTGTAGAGAGTAGGGTATAGAGTGTAGGGTATAGAGTGTAGGTTATAGAGTGTAGGGTATAGAGTGTAGAGTGTAGGGTGTAGATTGTAGGTTATAGTATGTAGAGTGTAGGGTATAAAGTGTAGAGAGTAGGGTATAGAGTGTAGGGTATAGAGTGTAGGTTATAGAGTGTAGAGTATAGAGTGTAGAGTGTAGGGTGTAGATTGTAGGTTATAGAGTGTAGAGTGTAGGGTATAAAGTGTAGAGAGTAGGGTATAGAGTGTAGGGTATAGAGTGTAGGGTGTAGAGTGTAGGGTATAGAGTGTAGGGTATAAAGTGTATGTTATAGAGTGTAGGGTGTAGAGTGTAGGGTATAGAGTGTAGGGTATAGAGTGTAGGGTATAGAGTGTATGGTATAGAGTGTAGGGTATAGAGTGTAGAGTGTAGGGTATAGAGTGTAGGGTTTAGAGTGTAGGGTATAGAGTGTAGGGTATAGATTGTAGGGTATAGAGTGCAGAGTGTAGGGTATAGAGTGTAGGGTATAGAGTGTATGGTATAGAGTGTAGAGTGTAGGGTATAGAGTGTATATTGTAGGGTAAAGAGTGTAGGGTATAGAGAGTATGGTATAGAGTGTAGGGAATAGAGTGTAGAGTGTAGGGTATAGAGTGTAGAGTGTAGGGTATAGAGTGTAGGGTATAGAGTGTAGAGTGTAGGGTATAAAGTGTAGAGTGTAGGGTATATAGTGTAGGGTATAATGTGTAGAGTGTAGGGTATAGAGTGTAAGGTATAGAGGGTAGGGTATAGAGCGTATGGTGTAGAGTGTAGAGTGTAGGGTATAGAGTGTAGGGTATAGAGTGAATGGTATAGAGTGTAGGGTATAGAGTGTAAGCTATAAAGTGTAGGGTGAAGAGTGTAGGGCATAGAGTGTAGGGTATAGAGTGTAGGGTATAGAGTGTAGGGTATAGAGTGTAGGGTATAGAGTGTAGAGTGTAGGGTATAGAGTGTAGGGTATAGAATGTAGGGTATAGAGTGTAGGGTATAGAGTGTAGGGTATAGAGTGTAGAGTGTATGGTATAGAGTGTAGGGTATAGAGTGTAGGGTATAGAGTGTAGAGTGTAGGGTGTAGAGTGTAGGGTATAGAGTGAAAGGTATAGAGTGTAGGGTATAGAGTGTATGTTATAGAGTGTAGGGCATAGAGTGTAGGGTATAGAGTGTATGGTATAGAGTGTAGGGTATAGAGTGTAGGGTATAGAGTGTAGGGTATAGATTGTAGGGTATAGAGTGTAAAGTGTAGGGTATAGAGTGTAGGGTATAGAGTGTATGGTATAGAGTGTAGAGTGTAGGGTATAGAGTGTATAGTGTAGGTTATAGAGTGTAGGGTATAGAGTAAAGGGTATAGAGTGTATGGTATAGAGTGTAGGGAATAGAGTGTAGAGTGTAGGGTATAGACTGTATAGTGTAGGTTATAGAGTGTAGGGTATAGAGTAAAGGGTATAGAGTGTATGGTATAGAGTGTAGGGAATAGAGTGTAGAGTGTAGGGCATAGAGTGTATGGTATAGAGTGTAGGGTATAGAGTGTAGAGTGTAGGGTATAGAGTGTAGGGTATAGAGTGTATTGCATAGAGTGTAGGGTATAGAGTGTAGAGTGTAGGGTATACAGTGTAGGGTATAGAGTGTAGGGTATAGAGTGTAGGGTATAGAGTGTAGAGTGTAGGGATTAAAGTGTAGGGTATATATTGTAGGGTATAGAGTGTAGAGTGTAGGGTATAGATTGTAGGCTATAGAGTGTAGGGTATAGAGTGTAAAGTGTAGAGTGTAAGGTATAGAGTGTAGAGTGTATGGTATAGATTGTATGGAATAGAGTGTAGGGTATAGAGTGTAGGGTATAGAGTGTAGGGTATAGAGCGTAGGGTGTAGGGTATAGAGTGTAGGGTATAGAGTGTTGGGTATAGAGTGTAGAGTGTAGGGTATAGAGTGTATGGTATAGAGTGTAGGGTGTAGAGTGTAGGGTATAGAGTGTATGGTATACAGTGTAGAGTGTAGGGTATAGAGTGTATAGTGTAGGGTATAGAGTGTCGGGTATAGAGTGTAGGGTATAGAGTGTATGGTATAGAGTGTAGGTTATAGAGTGTAGAGTGTAGGGTATAGAGTGGAGGGTATGGAGTGTATGGTATAGAGTGTAGGGTATAGAGTGTAGGGTATAGAGTGTAGGGTATAGAGTGTAGAGTGTAGGGTATAAAGTGTAGGGTATAGAGTGTAGGGTATAGAGTGTAGAGTATAGAGTGTAGGGTATAGAGTGTAGGGTATAGAGTGTAGAGTGTAGGGTATAGAGTGTAGGGTATAGAGTGTAGCATATAGAGTGTAGAGTGTAGGGTATAGAGTGTATGGTATAGAGTGAAGGGTATAGAGTGTAGAGTGTAGGGTATAGAGTGTAGGGTATAGAGTGTAGGGTATAGAGTGTAGGGTATAGAGTGTAGAGTGTAGGGTATAGAGTGTAGGGTATAGAATGTAGGGTATAGAGTGTAGGGTATAGAGTGTAGGGTATAGAGTGTAGAGTGTAGGGTATAGAGTGTAGGGTATGGAGTGTAGGGTATAGAGTGTAGGGTATAGAGTGTAGAGTGTAGGGATTAGAGTGTAGGGCATAGAGTGTAGGGCATAGAGTGTAGAGTGTAGGGTATAGAGTGTAGGGTATAGAGTATAGAGTGTAGGGTATAGAGTGTAGGGTATAGAGTGTAGAGTGTAGGGTATAGAATGTAGAGTGTAGGGTATAGAGTGTAGGGTATAGAGTGCATGGAATAGAGTGTAGAGTGTAGGGTATAGAGTGTAGGATATAGAGTGTATGGTATAGAGTGTAGGGTATAGAGTGTAGGGTATAGTGTGTAGAGTGTAGGGATTAGAGTGTAGGGTATAGAGTGTAGGGTATAGAGCGTAGGGTGTAGGGTATAGAGTGTAGGGTATAGAGTGTAGGTTATAAAGTGTAGAGTGTAGGGTATAGAGTGTATGGTATAGAGTGTAGGGTATAGAGTGTAGGGTATAGAGCGTAGGGTGTAGGGTATAGAGTGTAGGGTATAGAGTGTAGGGTATAAAGTGTAGAGTGTAGGGTATAGAGTGTATGGTATAGAGTGTAGGGTATAGCGAGTAGGGTATAGAGTGTAGGGTATAGAGTGTAGGGTATAGAGTGTAGGGGATAAAGTGTAGAGTGTAGGGTATAGAGTGTAGGGTATAGAGTGTAGGGTATAGAGTGTAAAGTGTAGAGTGTAGGGTGTAGAGTGTAGAGTGTAGGGTATAGAGTGTAGAGTGTAGGGTATAGAGTGTAGGGTATAGAGTGTATGGTATAGAGTGTAGGGTATAGAGTGTAGAGTGTAGGGTATAGAGTGTATGGTATACAGTGTAGAGTGTAGAGTGTAGGGTATAGAGTGTATAGTGTAGGGTATAGAGTGTCGGGTATAGAGTGTAGGGTATAGAGTGTATGGTATAGAGTGTAGGTTATAGAGTGTAGAGTGTAGGGTATAGAGTGGAGGGTATGGAGTGTATGGTATAGAGTGTAGGGTATAGAGTTTAGGGTATAGAGTGTAGGGTATAGAGTGTAGAGTGTAGGGTATAAAGTGTAGGGTATAGAGTGTAGGGTATAGAGTGTAGAGTATAGAGTGTAGGGTATAGAGTGTAGGGTATAGAGTGTAGAGTGTAGGGTATAGAGTGTAGGGTATAGAGTGTAGCATATAGAGTGTAGAGTGTAGGGTATAGAGTGTATGGTATAGAGTGAAGGGTATAGAGTGTAGAGTGTAGGGTATAGAGTGTAGGGTATAGAGTGTAGTGTATAGAGTGTAGGGTATAGAGTGTAGAGTGTAGGGTATAGAGTGTAGGGTATAGAATGTAGGGTATAGAGTGTAGGGTATAGAGTGTAGGGTATAGAGTGTAGAGTGTAGGGTATAGAGTGTAGGGTATGGAGTGTAGGGTATAGAGTGTAGGGTATAGAGTGTAGAGTGTAGGGATTAGAGTGTAGGGCATAGAGTGTAGGGCATAGAGTGTAGAGTGTAGGGTATAGAGTGTAGGGTATAGAGTATAGAGTGTAGGGTATAGAGTGTAGGGTGTAGAGTGTAGAGTGTAGGGTATAGAATGTAGAGTGTAGGGTATAGAGTGTAGGGTATAGAGTGCATG
Organism: Ranitomeya imitator; assembly: GCF_032444005.1. NCBI lineage: Eukaryota > Metazoa > Chordata > Amphibia > Anura > Dendrobatidae > Ranitomeya > Ranitomeya imitator. The sequence continues at coordinate 296,507,783 of NC_091284.1, forward strand.
GAAAAGAGTGTAGAGTGTAGGGTATAGAGTGTAGGATATAGAGTGTATGGTATAGAGTGTAGGGTATAGAGTGTAGGGTATAGAGTGTAGAGTGTAGGGATTAAAGTGTAGGGTATATATTGTAGGGTATAGAGTGTAGAGTGTAGGGTATAGAGTGTAGGGTATAGAGTGTAGGCTATAGAGTGTAGGGTATAGAGTGTAAAGTGTAGAGTGTAAGGTATAGAGTGTAGAGTGTATGGTATAGAGTGTAGGGTATAGAGTGTATGGAATAGAGTGTAGGGTATAGAGTGTAGGGTATAGAGTGTAGGGTATAGAGCGTAGGGTGTACGGTATAGAGTGTAGGGTATAGAGTGTTGGGTATAGAGTGTAGAGTGTAGGGTATAGAGTGTATGGTATAGAGTGTAGGGCGTAGAGTGTAGGGTATAGAGTGTATGGTATACAGTGTAGAGTGCAGAGTGTAGGGTATAGAGTGTATAGTGTAGGGTATAGAGTGTCGGGTATAGAGTGTAGGGTATAGAGTGTATGGTATAGAGTGTAGGTTATAGAGTGTAGAGTGTAGGGTATAGAGTGGAGGGTATGGAGTGTAGGGTATAGAGTGTAGGGTATAGAGTATAGAGTATAGAGTGTAGGGTATAGAGTGTAGGGTATAGAGTGTAGAGTGTAGGGTATAGAGTGTAGGGTATAGAGTGTAGCATATAGAGTGAAGGGTATAGAGTGTAGAGTGTAGGGTATAGAGTGTAGGGTATAGAGTGTAGGGTATAGAGTGTAGGGTATAGAGTGTAGAGTGTAGGGTATAGAGTGTAGGGTATAGAATGTAGGGTATAGAGTGTAGGGTATAGAGTGTAGGGTATAGAGTGTAGAGTGTAGGGTATAGAGTGTAGGGTATAGAGTGTAGAGTGTAGGGTATAGAGTGTAGGGTATGGAGTGTAGGGTATAGAGTGTAGGGTATAGAGTGTAGAGTGTAGGGATTAGAGTGTAGGGCATAGAGTGTAGGGCATAGAGTGTAGAGTGTAGGGTATAGAGTGTAGGGTATAGAGTATAGAGTGTAGGGTATAGAGTGTAGGGTATAGAGTGTAGAGTGTAGAGTGTAGGGTATAGAATGTATAGTGTAGGGTATAGAGTGTAGGGTATAGAGTGCATGGAATAGAGTGTAGAGTGTAGGGTATAGTGTGTAGGATATAGAGTGTATGGTATAGAGTGTAGGGTATAGAGTGTAGGGTATAGTGTGTAGAGTGTAGGGATTAGAGTGTAGGGTATAGAGTGTAGGGTATAGAGCGTAGGGTGTAGGGTATAGAGTGTAGGGTATAGAGTGTAGGGTATAAAGTGTAGAGTGTAGGGTATAGAGTGTATGGTATAGAGTGTAGGGTATAGAGTGTAGGGTATAGAGCGTAGGGTGTAGGGCATAGAGTGTAGGGTATAGAGTGTAGGGTATAAAGTGTAGAGTGTAGGGTATAGAGTGTATGGTATAGAGTGTAGGGTATAGAGTGTAGGGGATAAAGTGTAGAGTGTAGGGTATAGAGTGTAGGGTATAGAGTGTAGGGTATAGAGTGTAAAGTGTAGAGTGTAGGGTGTAGAGTGTAGAGTGTAGGGTATAGAGTGTAGAGTGTAGGGTATAGAGTGTAGGGTATAGTGTATGGTATAGAGTGTAGGGTATAGAGTGTAGAGTGTAGGGTATATAGTGTAGGGTATAATGTGTAGAGTGTAGGGTATAGAGTGTAAGGTATAGAGGGTAGGGTATAGAGCATATGGTGTAGAGTGTAGAGTGTAGGGTATAGAGTGTAGGGTATAGAGTGAATGGTATAGAGTGTAGGTTATAGAGTGTAAGCTATAAAGTGTAGGGTGAAGAGTGTAGGGTATAGAGTGTAGGGTATAGAGTGTAGGGTATAGAGTGTAGGGTATAGAGTGTAGGGTTTAGAAAGTAGGGTATAGAGTGTAGAGTGTAGGGTATAGAGTGTAGAGTGTAGGGTATAGAGTGTAGGGTATAGAGTGTAGAGTGTAGGGTATAGAGTGTAGGGTATAGAGTGTAGAGTGTAGGGTATAAAGTGTAGAGAGTGGGGTATAGAGTGTAGGGTATAGAGTGTAGGTTATAGAGTGTAGGGTATAGAGTGTAGAGTGTAGGGTGTAGAGTGTAGGGTATAGAGTGTAGGGTATACAGTGTAGAGTGTAGGGTATAAAGTGTAGAGAGTAGGGTATAGAGTGTAGGGTATAGAGTGTAGGTTATAGAGTGTAGGGTATAGAGTGTAGAGTGTAGGGTGTAGATTGTAGGTTATAGTATGTAGAGTGTAGGGTATAAAGTGTAGAGAGTAGGGTATAGAGTGTAGGGTATAGAGTGTAGGTTATAGAGTGTAGAGTATAGAGTGTAGAGTGTAGGGTGTAGATTGTAGGTTATAGAGTGTAGAGTGTAGGGTATAAAGTGTAGAGAGTAGGGTATAGAGTGTAGGGTATAGAGTGTAGGGTGTAGAGTGTAGGGTATAGAGTGTAGGGTATAAAGTGTATGTTATAGAGTGTAGGGTGTAGAGTGTAGGGTATAGAGTGTAGGGTATAGAGTGTAGGGTATAGAGTGTATGGTATAGAGTGTAGGGTATAGAGTGTAGAGTGTAGGGTATAGAGTGTAGGGTTTAGAGTGTAGGGTATAGAGTGTAGGGTATAGATTGTAGGGTATAGAGTGCAGAGTGTAGGGTATAGAGTGTAGGGTATAGAGTGTATGGTATAGAGTGTAGAGTGTAGGGTATAGAGTGTATATTGTAGGGTAAAGAGTGTAGGGTATAGAGAGTATGGTATAGAGTGTAGGGAATAGAGTGTAGAGTGTAGGGTATAGAGTGTAGAGTGTAGGGTATAGAGTGTAGGGTATAGAGTGTAGAGTGTAGGGTATAAAGTGTAGAGTGTAGGGTATATAGTGTAGGGTATAATGTGTAGAGTGTAGGGTATAGAGTGTAAGGTATAGAGGGTAGGGTATAGAGCGTATGGTGTAGAGTGTAGAGTGTAGGGTATAGAGTGTAGGGTATAGAGTGAATGGTATAGAGTGTAGGGTATAGAGTGTAAGCTATAAAGTGTAGGGTGAAGAGTGTAGGGCATAGAGTGTAGGGTATAGAGTGTAGGGTTTAGAGTGTAGGGTATAGAGTGTAGGGTATAGAGTGTAGAGTGTAGGGTATAGAGTGTAGGGTATAGAATGTAGGGTATAGAGTGTAGGGTATAGAGTGTAGAGTGTATGGTATAGAGTGTAGGGTATAGAGTGTAGGGTATAGAGTGTAGAGTGTAGGGTGTAGAGTGTAGGGTATAGAGTGAAAGGTATAGAGTGTAGGGTATAGAGTGTATGTTATAGAGTGTAGGGCATAGAGTGTAGGGTATAGAGTGTATGGTATAGAGTGTAGGGTATAGAGTGTAGGGTATAGAGTGTAGGGTATAAATTGTAGGGTATAGAGTGTAAAGTGTAGGGTATAGAGTGTAGGGTATAGAGTGTATGGTATAGAGTGTAGAGTGTAGGGTATAGAGTGTATAGTGTAGGTTATAGAGTGTAGGGTATAGAGTAAAGGGTATAGAGTGTACGGTATAGAGTGTAGGGAATAGAGTATAGAGTGTAGGGTATAGACTGTATAGTGTAGGTTATAGAGTGTAGGGTATAGAGTAAAGGGTATAGAGTGTGTGGTATAGAGTGTAGGGAATAGAGTGTAGAGTGTAGGGCATAGAGTGTATGGTATAGAGTGTAGGGTATAGAGTGTAGAGTGTAGGGTATAGAGTGTAGGGTATAGAGTGTATTGCATAGAGTGTAGGGTATAGAGTGTAGAGTGTAGGGTATACAGTGTAATGTATAGAGTGTAGGGTATAGAGTGTAGGGTATAGAGTTTAGAGTGTAGGGATTAAAGTGTAGGGTATATATTGTAGGGTATAGAGTGTAGAGTGTAGGGTATAGAGTGTAGGGTATAGAGTGTAGGCTATAGAGTGTAGGGTATAGAGTGTAAAGTGTAGAGTGTAAGGTATAGAGTGTAGAGTGTATGGTATAGAGTGTAGGGTATAGAGTGTATGGAATAGAGTGTAGGGTATAGAGTGTAGGGTATAGAGTGTAGGGTATAGAGCGTAGGGTGTAGGGTATAGAGTGTAGGGTATAGAGTGTTGGGTATAGAGTGTAGAATGTAGGGTATAGAGTGTATGGTATAGAGTGTAGGGTGTAGAGTGTAGGGTATAGAGTGTATGGTATACAGTGTAGAGTGTAGAGTGTAGGGTATAGAGTGTATAGTGTAGGGTATAGAGTGTCGGGTATAGAGTGGAGGGTATGGAGTGTATGGTATAGAGTGTAGGGTATAGAGTGTAGGGTATAGAGTGTAGAGTGTAGGGTATAAAGTGTAGGGTATAGAGTGTAGGGTATAAAGTGTAGAGTATAGAGTGTAGGGTATAGAGTGTAGGGTATAGAGTGTAAAGTGTAGGGTATAGAGTGTAGGGTATAGAGTGTAGCATATAGAGTGTAGAGTGTAGGGTATAGAGTGTATGGTATAGAGTGAAGGGTATAGAGTGTAGAGTGTAGGGTATAGAGTGTAGGGTATAGAGTGTAGGGTATAGAGTGTAGAGTGTAGGGTATAGAGTGTAGGGTATAGAATGTAGGGTATAGAGTGTAGGGTATAGAGTGTAGGGTATAGAGTGTAGAGTGTAGGGTATAGAGTGTAGGGTATGGAGTGTAGGGTATAGAGTGTAGGGTATAGAGTGTAGAGTGTAGGGATTAGAGTGTAGGGCATAGAGTGTAGGGCATAGAGTGTAGAGTGTAGGGTATAGAGTGTAGGGTATAGAGTATAGAGTGTAGGGTATAGAGTGTAGAGTGTAGAGTGTAGGGTATAAAATGTAGAGTGTAGGGTATAGAGTGTAGGGTATAGAGTGCATGGAATAGAGTGTAGAGTGTAGGGTATAGAGTGTAGGATATAGAGTGTATGGTATAGAGTGTAGGGTATAGAGTGTAGGGTATAGTGTGTAGAGTGTAGGGATAAGAGTGTAGGGTATAGAGTGTAGGGTATAGAGCGTAGGGTGTAGGGTATAGAGTGTAGGGTATAGAGTGTAGGGTATAAAGTGTAGAGTGTAGGGTATAGAGTGTATGGTATAGAGTGTAGGGTATAGAGTGTAGGGTATAGAGCGTAGGGTGTAGGGTATAGAGTGTAGGGTATAGAGTGTAGGGTATAAAGTGTAGAGTGTAGGGTATAGAGTGTATGGTATAGAGTGTAGGGTATAGCGAGTAGGGTATAGAGTGTAGGGTATAGAGTGTAGGGTATAGAGTGTAGGGGATAAAGTGTAGAGTGTAGGGTATAGAGTGTAGGGTATAGAGTGTAGGGTATAGAGTGTAAAGTGTAGAGTGTAGGGTGTAGAGTGTAGAGTGTAGGGTATAGAGTGTAGAGTGTAGGGTATAGAGTGTAGGGTATAGAGTGTATGGTATAGAGTGTAGGGTATAGAGTGTAGAGTGTAGGGTATATAGTGTAGGGTATAATGTGTAGAGTGTAGGGTATAGAGTGTAGGGTATAGAGTGAATGGTATAGAGTGTAGGGTATAGAGTATAAGCTATAAAGTGTAGGGTGAAGAGTGTAGGGTATAGAGTGTAGGGTATAGAGTGTAGGGTATAGAGTGTAGGGTATAGAGTGTAGAGTTTAGAGAGTAGGGTATAGAGTGTAGAGTGTAGGGTATAGAGTGTAGAGTGTAGGGTATAGAGTGTAGGGTATAGAGTGTAGAGTGTAGGGTCTAGAGTGTAGGGTATAGAGTGTAGAGTGTAGGGTATAAAGTGTAGAGAGTGGGGTATAGAGTGTAGGGTATAGAGTGTAGGTTATAGAGTGTAGGGTATAGAGTGTAGAGTGTAGGGTGTAGAGTGTAGGGTATAGAGTGTAGGGTATACAGTGTAGAGTGTAGGGTATAAAGTGTAGAGAGTAGGGTATAGAGTGTAGGGTATAGAGTGTAGGTTATAGAGTGTAGGGTATAGAGTGTAGAGTGTAGGGTATAAAGTGTAGAGAGTGGGGTATAGAGTGTAGGGTATAGAGTGTAGGTTATAGAGTGTAGGGTATAGAGTGTAGAGTGTAGGGTGTAGAGTGTAGGGTATAGAGTGTAGGGTATACAGTGTAGAGTGTAGGGTATAAAGTGTAGAGAGTAGGGTATAGAGTGTAGGGTATAGAGTGTAGGTTATAGAGTGTAGAGTATAGAGTGTAGAGTGTAGGGTGTAGATTGTAGGTTATAGAGTGTAGAGTGTAGGGTATAAAGAGTAGAGAGTAGGGTATAGAGTGTAGGGTATAGAGTGTAGGGTGTAGAGTGTAGGGTATAGAGTGTAGGGTATAAAGTGTATGTTATAGAGTGTAGGGTGTAGAGTGTAGGGTATAGAGTGTAGGGTATAGAGTGTAGGGTATAGAGTGTATGGTATAGAGTGTAGGGTATAGAGTTTAGAGTGTAGGTTATAGAGTGTAGGGTTTAGAGTGTAGGGTATAGAGTGTAGGGTATAGATTGTAGGGTATAGAGTGCAGAGTGTAGGGTATAGAGTGTAGGGTATAGAGTGTATGGTATAGAGTGTAGAGTGTAGGGTATAGAGTGTATATTGTAGGGTAAAGAGTGTAGGGTATAGAGAGTATGGTATAGAGTGTAGGGAATAGAGTGTAGAGTGTAGGGTATAGAGTGTAGAGTGTAGGGTATAGAGTGTAGGGTATAGAGTGTAGAGTGTAGGGTATAAAGTGTAGAGTGTAGGGTATATAGTGTAGGGTATAATGTGTAGAGTGTAGGGTATAGAGTGTAAGGTATAGAGGGTAGGGTATAGAGCGTATGGTGTAGAGTGTAGAGTGTAGGGTATAGAGTGTAGGGTATAGAGTGAATGGTATAGAGTGTAGGGTATAGAGTGTAAGCTATAAAGTGTAGGGTGAAGAGTGTAGGGCATAGAGTGTAGGGTATAGAGTGTAGGGTATAGAGTGTAGGGTATAGAGTGTAGGGTATAGAGTGTAGAGTGTAGGGTATAGAGTGTAGGGTATAGAATGTAGGGTATAGAGTGTAGGGTATAGAGTGTAGGGTATAGAGTGTAGAGTGTATGGTATAGAGTGTAGGGTATAGAGTGTAGGGTATAGAGTGTAGAGTGTAGGGTGTAGAGTGTAGGGTATAGAGTGAAAGGTATAGAGTGTAGGGTATAGAGTGTATGTTATAGAGTGTAGGGCATAGAGTGTAGGGTATAGAGTGTATGGTATAGAGTGTAGGGTATAGAGTGTAGGGTATAGAGTGTAGGGTATAGATTGTAGGGTATAGAGTGTAAAGTGTAGGGTATAGAGTGTAGGGTATAGAGTGTATGGTATAGAGTGTAGCGTGTAGGGTATAGAGTGTATAGTGTAGGTTATAGAGTGTAGGGTATAGAGTAAAGGGTATAGAGTGTATGGTATAGAGTGTAGGGAATAGAGTGTAGAGTGTAGGGTATAGACTGTATAGTGTAGGTTATAGAGTGTAGGGTATAGAGTAAAGGGTATAGAGTGTATGGTATAGAGTGTAGGGAATAGAGTGTAGAGTGTAGGGCATAGAGTGTATGGTATAGAGTGTAGGGTATAGAGTGTAGAGTGTAGGGTATAGAGTGTAGGGTATAGAGTGTATTGCATAGAGTGTAGGGTATAGAGTGTAGAGTGTAGGGTATACAGTGTAGGGTATAGAGTGTAGGGTATAGAGTGTAGGGTATAGAGTGTAGAGTGTAGGGATTAAAGTGTAGGGTATATATTGTAGGGTATAGAGTGTAGAGTGTAGGGTATAGAGTGTAGGGTATAGAGTGTAGGCTATAGAGTGTAGGGTATAGAGTGTAAAGTGTGGAGTGTAAGGTATAGAGTGTAGAGTGTATGGTATAGATTGTAGGGTATAGAGTGTATGGAATAGAGTGTAGGGTATAGAGTGTAGGGTATAGAGTGTAGGGTATAGAGCGTAGGGTGTAGGGTATAGAGTGTAGGGTATAGAGTGTTGGGTATAGAGTGTAGAGTGTAGGGTATAGAGTGTATGGTATAGAGTGTAGGGTGTAGAGTGTAGGGTATAGAGTGTATGGTATACAGTGTAGAGTGTAGGGTATAGAGTGTATAGTGTAGGGTATAGAGTGTCGGGTATAGATTGTAGGGTATAGAGTGTATGGTATAGAGTGTAGGTTATAGAGTGTAGAGTGTAGGGTATAGAGTGGAGGGTATGGAGTGTATGGTATAGAGTGTAGGGTATAGAGTGTAGGGTATAGAGTGTAGGGTATAGAGTGTAGAGTGTAGGGTATAAAGTGTAGGGTATAGAGTGTAGGGTATAGAGTGTAGAGTATAGAGTGTAGGGTATAGAGTGTAGGGTATAGAGTGTAGAGTGTAGGGTATAGAGTGTAGGGTATAGAGTGTAGCATATAGAGTGTAGAGTGTAGGGTATAGAGTGTATGGTATAGAGTGAAGGGTATAGAGTGTAGAGTGTAGGGTATAGAGTGTAGGGTATAGAGTGTAGGGTATAGAGTGTAGGGTATAGAGTGTAGAGTGTAGGGTATAGAGTGTAGGGTATAGAATGTAGGGTATAGAGTGTAGGGTATAGAGTGCAGGGTATAGAGTGTAGAGTGTAGGGTATAGAGTGTAGGGTATGGAGTGTAGGGTATAGAGTGTAGGGTATAGAGTGTAGAGTGTAGGGATTAGAGTGTAGGGCATAGAGTGTAGGGCATAGAGTGTAGAGTGTAGGGTATAGAGTGTAGGGTATAGAGTATAGAGTGTAGGGTATAGAGTGTAGAGTGTATGTTATAGAATGTAGAGTGTAGGGTATAGAGTGTAAGGTATAGAGTGCATGGAATAGAGTGTAGAGTGTAGGGTATAGAGTGTAGGATATAGAGTGTATGGTATAGAGTGTAGGGTATAGAGTGTAGGGTATAGTGTGTAGAGTGTAGGGATTAGAGTGTAGGGTATAGAGTGTAGGGTATAGAGCGTAGGGTGTAGGGTATAGAGTGTAGGGTATAGAGTGTAGGGTATAAAGTGTAGAGTGTAGGGTATAGAGTGTATGGTATAGAGTGTAGGGTATAGAGTGTAGGGTATAGAGCGTAGGGTGTAGGGTATAGAGTGTAGGGTATAGAGTGTAGGGTATAAAGTGTAGAGTGTAGGGTATAGAGTGTATGGTATAGAGTGTAGGGTATAGCGAGTAGGGTATAGAGTGTATGGTATAGAGTGTAGGGTATAGAGTGTAGGGGATAAAGTGTAGAGTGTAGGGTATAGAGTGTAGGGTATATAGTGTAGGGTATAGAGTGTAAAGTGTAGAGTGTAGGGTGTAGAGTGTAGAGTGTAGGGTGTAGAGTGTAGGGTATAGAGTGTAGGGTATAGAGTGTATGGTATAGAGTGTAGGGTATAGAGTGTAGAGTGTAGGGTATATAGTGTAGGGTATAATGTGTAGAGTGTAGGGTATAGAGTGTAAGGTATAGAGGGTAGGGTATAGAGCGTATGGTGTAGAGTGTAGAGTGTAGGGTATAGAGTGTAGGGTATAGAGTGAATGGTATAGAGTGTAGGGTATAGAGTGTAAGCTATAAAGTGTAGGGTGAAGAGTGTAGGGTATAGAGTGTAGGGTATAGAGTGTAGGGTATAGAGTGTAAGGTATAGAGTGTAGGGTTTAGAGAGTAGGTTATAGAGTGTAGAGTGTAGGGTCTAGAGTGTAGAGTGTAGGGTATAGAGTGTAGGGTATAGAGTGTAGAGTGTAGGGTATAGAGTGTAGGGTATAGAGTGTAGAGTGTAGGGTATAAAGTGTAGAGAGTAGGGTATAGAGTGTAGGGTATAGAGTGTAGGTTATAGAGTGTAGGGTATAGAGTGTAGAGTGTAGGGTGTAGAGTGTAGGGTATAGAGTGTAGGGTATACAGTGTAGAGTGTAGGGTATAAAGTGTAGAGAGTAGGGTATAGAGTGTAGGGTATAGAGTGTAGGTTATAGAGTGTAGGGTATAGAGTGTAGAGTGTAGGGTGTAGATTGTAGGTTATAGAGTGTAGAGTGTAGGGTATAAAGTGTAGAGAGTAGGGTATAGAGTGTAGGGTATAGAGTGTAGGTTATAGAGTGTAGGGTATAGAGTGTAGAGTGTAGGGTGTAGATTGTAGGTTATAGAGTGTAGAGTGTAGGGTATAAAGTGTAGAGAGTAGGGTATAGAGTGTAGGGTATAGAGTGTAGGGTGTAGAGTGTAGGGTATAGAGTGTGGGGTATAAAGTGTATGTTATAGAGTGTAGGGTGTAGAGTGTAGGGTATAGAGTGTAGGGTATAGAGTGTATGGTATAGAGTGTAGGGTATAGAGTGTAGAGTGTAGGGTATAGAGTGTAGGGTTTAGATTGTAGGGTATAGAGTGTAGGGTATAGATTGTAGGGTATAGAGTGCAGAGTGTAGGGTATAGAGTGTAGGGTATAGAGTGTATGGTATAGAGTGTAGAGTGTAGGGTATAGAGTGTATATTGTAGGGTAAAGAGTGTAGGGTATAGAGAGTATGGTATAGAGTGTAGGGAATAGAGTGTAGAGTGTAGGGTATAGTGTGTAGAGTGTAGGGTATAGAGTGTAGGGTATAGAGTGTAGAGTGTAGGGTATAAAGTGTAGAGAGTAGGGTATAGAGTGTAGGGTATAGAGTGTAGGTTATAGAGTGTAGGGTATAGAGTGTAGAGTGTAGGGTGTAGAGTGTAGGGTATAGAGTGTAGGGTATACAGTGTAGAGTGTAGGGTATAAAGTGTAGAGAGTAGGGTATAGAGTGTAGGGTATAGAGTGTAGGTTATAGAGTGTAGGGTATAGAGTGTAGAGTGTAGGGTGTAGACTGTAGGTTATAGAGTGTAGAGTGTAGGGTATAAAGTGTAGAGAGTAGGGTATAGAGTGTAGGGTATAGAGTGTAGGTTATAGAGTGTAGGGTATAGAGTGTAGAGTGTAGGGTGTAGATTGTAGGTTATAGAGTGTAGAGTGTAGGGTATAAAGTGTAAAGAGTAGGGTATAGAGTGTAGGGTATAGAGTGTAGGGTGTAGAGTGTAGGGTATAGAGTGTAGGGTATAAAGTGTATGTTATAGAGTGTAGGGTGTAGAGTGTAGGGTATAGAGTGTAGGGTATAGAGTGTAGGGTATAGAGTGTATGGTATAGAGTGTAGGGTATAGAGTGTAGAGTGTAGGGTATAGAGTGTAGAGTTTAGAGTGTAGGGTATAGAGTGTAGGGTATAGATTGTAGGGTATAGAGTGCAGAGTGTAGGGTATAGAGCGTAGGGTATAGAGTGTATGGTATAGAGTGTAGAGTGTAGGGTATAGAGTGTATATTGTAGGGTAAAGAGTGTATGGTATAGAGAGTATGGTATAGAGTGTAGGGAATAGAGTGGAGAGTGTAGGGTATAGTGTGTAGAGTGTAGGGTATAGAGTGTAGGGTATAGAGTGTAGAGTGTAGGGTATAAAGTGTAGAGTGTAGGGTATATAGTGTAGGGTATAATGTGTAGAGTGTAGGGTATAGAGTGTAAGGTGTAGAGGGTAGGGTATAGAGCGTATGGTGTAGAGTGTAGAGTGTAGGGTATAGAGTGTAGGGTATAGAGTGAATGGTATAGAGTGTAGGGTATAGAGTGTAAGCTATAAAGTGTAGGGTGAAGAGTGTAGGGTATAGAGTGTAGGGTATAGAGTGTAGGGTATAGAGTGTAGGGTATAGAGTGTAGGGTTTAGAGAGTAGGGTATAGAGTGTAGAGTGTAGGGTATAGAGTGTAGAGTGTAGGGTATAGAGTGTAGGGTACAGAGTGTAGAGTGTAGGGTATAGAGTGTAGGGTATAGAGTGTAGAGTGTAGGGTATAAAGTGTAGAGAGTAGGGTATAGAGTGTAGGGTATAGAGTGTAGGTTATAGAGTGTAGGGTATAGAGTGTAGGGTATAGAGTGTAGAGTGTAGGGTATAGAGTGTAGGGTATAGAATGTAGGGTATAGAGTGTAGGGTATAGAGTGTAGGGTATAGAGTGTAGGGTATAGAGTGTAGGGTATGGAGTGTAGGGTATAGAGTGTAGGGTATAGAGTGTAGAGTGTAGGGTATAGAGTGTAGGATATAGAGTATAGAGTGTAGGGTATAGAGTGTAAGGTATAGAGTGTAGAGTGTAGAGTGTAGGGTATAGAGTGTAGAGTGTAGGGTATAGAGTGTAGGGTATAGAGTGTAGGATATAGAGTGTATGGTATAGAGTGTAGGGTATAGAGTGTAGGGTATAGAGTGTAGAGTGTAGGGATTAGAGTGTAGGGTATAGAGTGTAGGGTATAGAATGTATGGAATAGAGTGTAGGGTATAGAGTATAAAGTGTAGGGTATAGAGTGTAGGGTATAGAGCGTAGGGTGTAGGGTATAGAGTGCAGGGTATAGAGTGTAGGGTATAGAGTGTAGAGTGTAGGGTATAGAGTGTGTGGTATAGAGTGTAGGGTTTAGAGTGTAGGGTATAGAGTGTAAGGTATAGAGTGTATAGTGTAGGGTATAGAGTGTAGGGTGTAGAGTGTAGGGTATAGAGTGTAGGGTATAAAGTGTATGTTATAGAGTGTAGGGTGTAGAGTGTAGGGTATAGAGTGTAGGGTATAGAGTGTAGGTTATAGAGTGTAGGGTATAGAGTGTAGAGTGTAGGGTGTAGAGTGTAGGGTATAGAGTGTAGGGTATACAGTGTAGAGTGTAGGGTATAAAGTGTAGAGAGTAGGGTATAGAGTGTAGGGTATAGAGTGTAGGTTATAGAGTGTAGGGTATAGAGTGTAGAGTGTAGGGTGTAGACTGTAGGTTATAGAGTGTAGAGTGTAGGGTATAAAGTGTAGAGAGTAGGGTATAGAGTGTAGGGTATAGAGTGTAGGTTATAGAGTGTAGGGTATAGAGTGTAGAGTGTAGGGTGTAGATTGTAGGTTATAGAGTGTAGAGTGTAGGGTATAAAGTGTAAAGAGTAGGGTATAGAGTGTAGGGTATAGAGTGTAGGGTGTAGAGTGTAGGGTATAGAGTGTAGGGTATAAAGTGTATGTTATAGAGTGTAGGGTGTAGAGTGTAGGGTATAGAGTGTAGGGTATAGAGTGTAGGGTATAGAGTGTATGGTATAGAGTGTAGGGTATAGAGTGTAGAGTGTAGGGTATAGAGTGTAGAGTTTAGAGTGTAGGGTATAGAGTGTAGGGTATAGATTGTAGGGTATAGAGTGCAGAGTGTAGGGTATAGAGCGTAGGGTATAGAGTGTATGGTATAGAGTGTAGAGTGTAGGGTATAGAGTGTATATTGTAGGGTAAAGAGTGTATGGTATAGAGAGTATGGTATAGAGTGTAGGGAATAGAGTGGAGAGTGTAGGGTATAGTGTGTAGAGTGTAGGGTATAGAGTGTAGGGTATAGAGTGTAGAGTGTAGGGTATAAAGTGTAGAGTGTAGGGTATATAGTGTAGGGTATAATGTGTAGAGTGTAGGGTATAGAGTGTAAGGTGTAGAGGGTAGGGTATAGAGCGTATGGTGTAGAGTGTAGAGTGTAGGGTATAGAGTGTAGGGTATAGAGTGAATGGTATAGAGTGTAGGGTATAGAGTGTAAGCTATAAAGTGTAGGGTGAAGAGTGTAGGGTATAGAGTGTAGGGTATAGAGTGTAGGGTATAGAGTGTAGGGTATAGAGTGTAGGGTTTAGAGAGTAGGGTATAGAGTGTAGAGTGTAGGGTATAGAGTGTAGAGTGTAGGGTATAGAGTGTAGGGTACAGAGTGTAGAGTGTAGGGTATAGAGTGTAGGGTATAGAGTGTAGAGTGTAGGGTATAAAGTGTAGAGAGTAGGGTATAGAGTGTAGGGTATAGAGTGTAGGTTATAGAGTGTAGGGTATAGAGTGTAGGGTATAGAGTGTAGAGTGTAGGGTATAGAGTGTAGGGTATAGAATGTAGGGTATAGAGTGTAGGGTATAGAGTGTAGGGTATAGAGTGTAGGGTATAGAGTGTAGGGTATGGAGTGTAGGGTATAGAGTGTAGGGTATAGAGTGTAGAGTGTAGGGTATAGAGTGTAGGATATAGAGTATAGAGTGTAGGGTATAGAGTGTAGGGTATAGAGTGTAGAGTGTAGAGTGTAGGGTATAGAGTGTAGAGTGTAGGGTATAGAGTGTAGGGTATAGAGTGTAGGATATAGAGTGTATGGTATAGAGTGTAGGGTATAGAGTGTAGGGTATAGAGTGTAGAGTGTAGGGATTAGAGTGTAGGGTATAGAGTGTAGGGTATAGAATGTATGGAATAGAGTGTAGGGTATAGAGTATAAAGTGTAGGGTATAGAGTGTAGGGTATAGAGCGTAGGGTGTAGGGTATAGAGTGCAGGGTATAGAGTGTAGGGTATAGAGTGTAGAGTGTAGGGTATAGAGTGTGTGGTATAGAGTGTAGGGTTTAGAGTGTAGGGTATAGAGTGTAAGGTATAGAGTGTATAGTGTAGGGTATAGAGTGTAGGGTGTAGAGTGTATGGTATAGAGTGTAGAGTATAGAGTGTATGGTATAGAGTTTAGAGTGTAGGGTATAGAGTGTAGGGTATAAAGTGTATGGTATAGAGTGTAGGGTATAGAGTGTAGAGTGTAGGGTATAGAGTGCATAGTATAGAGTGTAGGGCATAAAGTGTAGAGTTTAGGGCATGGAGTGTAGGGTATAGAGTGTAGGGTGTAGGGTATAATGTGTAAGGTATAGAGTGTAGGGTACAGAGTGTAGAGAGTAGGGTATAGAGTGTAGGGTATAGAGTATATGGTATACAGTGTAGAGTGTAGGGTATATAGTGTATAGTGTAGGGTATAGAGTGTAGGGTATAGAGTAAAGGGTATACAGTGTATGGTATAGAGTGTAGGGAATAGAGTGTAGAGTGTAGGGCATAGTGTGTATGGTATAGAGTGTAGGGTATAGAGTGTAGAGTGTAGGGTATAGAGTGTAGGGTATAGAGTGTAGGGCATAAAGTGTAGGGTATAGAGTGTAGAGTGTAGGGTATACAGTGTAGGGTATAGAGTGTAGGGTAGAGTGTAGAGTGTAGGGATTAAAGTGTAAGGTATATACGGTAGGGTATAGAGTGTAGAGTGTAGGGTATAGAGTGTAGGGTATAGAGTGTAGGCTATAGAGTGTAGGGTATAGAGTGTAAACTGTAGAGTGTAGGGTATAGAGTGTAGAGTGTATGGTATAGAGTGTAGGGTATAGAGTGTATGGAATAGAGGGTAGGGTATAAAGTGTAGAGTGTAGGGTATAGAGTGTAGGGTATAGAGCGTAGGGTGTAGGGTATAGAATGTAGGGTATAGAGTGTAGGGTATAGAGTGTAGAGTGTAGGGTATAGAGTGTATGGTATAGAGTGTAGGGTGTAGAGTGTATTGTATAGAGTGTAGAGTGTAGGGTATAGAGTGTAGGGTATAGAGTGTAGGGTATAGAGTGTATGGTATAGAGTGTAGGGTATAGAGTGTAGAGTGTAGGGTATAGAGTGGAGGGTATGGAGTGTAGGGTATAGAGTGTAGGGTATAGAGTGTAGGGTATAGAGTGTAGAGTGTAGGGTATAGAGTGTAGGGTATAGAGTGTAGGGTGTAAAGTGTAGAGTATAGAGTGTAGGGTATAGAGTGTATGGTATAGAGTGTAGGGTATAGAGTGTAGGGTATAGAGTGTAGAGTGTAGGGATTAGAGTGTAGGGTATAGAGTGTAGGGTATAGAATGTATGGAATAGAGTGTAGGGTATAGAGTATAGAGTGTAGGGTATAGAGTGTAGGGTATAGAGCGTAGGGTGTAGGGTATAGAGTGCAGGGTATAGAGTGTAGGGTATAGAGTGTAGAGTGTAGGGTATAGAGTGTGTGGTATAGAGTGTAGGGATTAGAGTGTAGGGTATAGAGTGTACGGTATAGAGTGTATAGTGTAGGGTATAGAGTGTAGGGTGTAGAGTGTATGGTATAGAGTGTAGAGTATAGAGTGTATGGTATAGAGTTTAGAGTGTAGGGATTAGAGTGTAGGGTATAGAGTGTAGGGTATAGAATGTATGGAATAGAGTGTAGGGTATAGAGTATAGAGTGTAGGGTATAGAGTGTAGGGTATAGAGTGTATGGAATAGAGGGTAGGGTATAAAGTGTAGAGTGTAGGGTATAGAGTGTAGGGTATAGAGCGTAGGGTGTAGGGTATAGAATGTAGGGTATAGAGTGTAGGGTATAGAGTGTAGAGTGTAGGGTATAGAGTGTATGGTATAGAGTGTAGGGTGTAGAGTGTATTGTATAGAGTGTAGAGTGTAGGGTATAGAGTGTAGGGTATAGAGTGTAGGGTATAGAGTGTATGGTATAGAGTGTAGGGTATAGAGTGTAGAGTGTAGGGTATAGAGTGGAGGGTATGGAGTGTAGGGTATAGAGTGTAGGGTATAGAGTGTAGGGTATAGAGTGTAGAGTGTAGGGTATAGAGTGTAGGGTATAGAGTGTAGGGTGTAAAGTGTAGAGTATAGAGTGTAGGGTATAGAGTGTATGGTATAGAGTGTAGGGTATAGAGTGTAGGGTATAGAGTGTAGAGTGTAGGGATTAGAGTGTAGGGTATAGAGTGTAGGGTATAGAATGTATGGAATAGAGTGTAGGGTATAGAGTATAGAGTGTAGGGTATAGAGTGTAGGGTATAGAGCGTAGGGTGTAGGGTATAGAGTGCAGGGTATAGAGTGTAGGGTATAGAGTGTAGAGTGTAGGGTATAGAGTGTGTGGTATAGAGTGTAGGGATTAGAGTGTAGGGTATAGAGTGTACGGTATAGAGTGTATAGTGTAGGGTATAGAGTGTAGGGTGTAGAGTGTATGGTATAGAGTGTAGAGTATAGAGTGTATGGTATAGAGTTTAGAGTGTAGGGTATAGAGTGTAGGGTATAAAGTGTATGGTATAGAGTGTAGGGTATTGAGTGTAGAGTGTAGGGTATAGAGTGCATAGTATAGAGTGTAGGGCATAAAGTGTAGAGTGTAGGGCATGGAGTGTAGGGTATAGAGTGTAGGGTGTAGGGTATAATGTGTAGGGTATAGAGTGTAGGGTACAGAGTGTAGAGAGTAGGGTATAGAGTGTAGGGTATAGAGTATATGGTATACAGTGTAGAGTGTAGAGTGTAGGGTATATAGTGTATAGTGTAGGGTATAGAGTGTAGGGTATAGAGTAAAGGGTATAGAGCGTATGGTATAGAGTGTAGGGAATAGAGTGTAGAGTGTAGGGCATAGTGTGTATGGTATAGAGTGTAGGGTATAGAGTGTAGAGTGTAGGGTATAGAGTGTAGGGTATAGAGTGTAGGGCATAGAGTGTAGGGTATAGAGTGTAGAGTGTAGGGTATACAGTGTAGGGTATAGAGTGTAAAGTGTAGAGTGTAGGGTGTAGAGTGTAGAGTGTAGGGTATAGAGTGTAGAGTGTAGGGTATAGAGTGTAGGGTATGAAGTGTATGGTATAGAGTGTAGGGTATAGAGTGTAGAGTGTAGGGTATATAGTGTAGGGTATAATGTGTAGAGTGTAGGGTATAGAGTGTAAGGTATAGAGGGTAGGGTATAGAGCGTATGGTGTAGAGTGTAGAGTGTAGGGTATAGAGTGTAGGGTATAGAGTGAATGGTATAGAGTGTAGGGTATAGAGTGTAAGCTATAAAGTGTAGGGTGAAGAGTGTAGGGTATAGAGTGTAGGGTATAGAGTGTAGGGTATAGAGTGTAAATTATAGAGTGTAGGGTTTAGAGAGTAGGGTATAGAGTGTAGAGTGTAGGGTATAGAGTGTAGAGTGTAGGGTATAGAGTGTAGGGTATAGAGTGTAGAGTGTAGGGTATAGAGTGTAGGGTATAGAGTGTAGAGTGTAGGGTATAAAGTGTAGAGAGTAGGGTATAGAGTGTAGGGTATAGAGTGTAGGTTATAGAGTGTAGGGTATAGAGTGTAGAGTGTAGGGTGTAGAGTGTAGGGTATAGAGTGTAGGGTATACAGTGTAGAGTGTAGGGTATAAAGTGTAGAGAGTAGGGTATAGAGTGTAGGTTATAGAGTGTAGGGTATAGAGTGTAGAGTGTAGGGTGTAGATTGTAGGTTATAGAGTGTAGAGTGTAGGGTATAAAGTGTAGAGAGTAGGGTATAGAGTGTAGGGTATAGAGTGTAGGTTATAGAGTGTAGGGTATAGAGTGTAGAGTGTAGGGTGTAGATTGTAGGTTATAGAGTGTAGAGTGTAGGGTATAAAGTGTAGAGAGTAGGGTATAGAGTGTAGGGTATAGAGTGTAGGGTGTAGAGTGTAGGGTATAGAGTGTAGGGTATAAAGTGTATGTTATAGAGTGTAGGGTGTAGAGTGTAGGGTATAGAGTGTAGGGTATAGAGTGTAGGGTATAGAGTGTATGGTATAGAGTGTAGGGTATAGAGTGTAGAGTGTAGGGTATAGAGTGTAGGGTTTAGAGTGTAGGGTATAGAGTGTAGGGTATAGATTGTAGGGTATAGAGTGCAGAGTGTAGGGTATAGAGTGTAGGGTATAGAGTGTATGGTATAGAGTGTAGAGTGTAGGGTATAGAGTGTATATTGTAGGGTAAAGAGTGTAGGGTATAGAGAGTATGGTATAGAGTGTAGGGAATAGAGTGTAGAGTGCAGGGTATCGTGTGTAGAGTGTAGGGTATAGAGTGTAGGGTATAGAGTGTAGAGTGTAGGGTATAAAGTGTAGAGAGTAGGGTATAGAGTGTAGGGTATAGAGTGTAGGTTATAGAGTGTAGGGTATAGAGTGTAGAGTGTAGGGTGTAGAGTGTAGGGTATAGAGTGTAGGGTATACAGTGTAGAGTGTAGGGTATAAAGTGTAGAGAGTAGGGTATAGAATGTAGGGTATAGAGTGTAGGTTATAGAGTGTAGGGTATAGAGTGTAGAGTGTAGGGTGTAGATTGTAGGTTATAGAGTGTAGAGAGTAGGGTATAAAGTGTAGAGAGTAGGGTATAGAGTGTAGGGTATGGAGTGTAGGTTATAGAGTGTAGGGTATAGAGTGTAGAGTGTAGGGTGTAGATTGTAGGTTATAGAGTGTAGAGTGTAGGGTATAAAGTGTAGAGAGTAGGGTGTAGAGTGTAGGGTATAGAGTGTAGGGTGTAGAGTGTAGGGTATAGAGTGTAGGGTATAAAGTGTATGTTATAGAGTGTAGGGTGTAGAGTGTAGGGTATAGAGTGTAGGGTATAGAGTGTAGGGTATAGAGTGTATGGTATAGAGTGTAGGGTATAGAGTGTAGAGTGTAGGGTATAGAGTGTAGGGTTTAGAGTGTAGGGTATAGAGTGTAGGGTATAGATTGTAGGGTATAGAGTGCAGAGTGTAGGGTATAGAGTGTAGGGTATAGAGTGTATGGTATAGAGTGTAGAGTGTAGGGTATAGAGTGTATATTGTAGGGTAAAGAGTGTAGGGTATAGAGAGTATGGTATAGAGTGTAGGGAATAGAGTGTAGAGTGTAGGGTATAGTGTGTAGAGTGTAGGGTATAGAGTGTAGGGTATAGAGTGTAGAGTGTAGGGTATATAGTGTAGGGTATAATGTGTAGAGTGTAGGGTATAGAGTGTAAGGTGTAGAGGGTAGGGTATAGAGCGTATGGTGTAGAGTGTAGAGTGTAGGGTATAGAGTGTAGGGTATAGAGTGAATGGTATAGAGTGTAGGGTATAGAGTGTAAGCTATAAAGTGTAGGGTGAAGAGTGTAGGGTATAGAGTGTAGGGTATAGAGTGTAGGGTATAGAGTGTAGGGTATAGAGTGTAGGGTTTAGAGAGTAGGGTATAGAGTGTAGAGTGTAGGGTATAGAGTGTAGAGTGTAGGGTATAGAGTGTAGGGTATAGAGTGTAGAGTGTAGGGTATAGAGTGTAGGGTATAAAGTGTAGAGAGTAGGGTATAGAGTGTAGAGTATAGAGTGTAGGTTATAGAGTCTAGGGTATAGAGTGTAGGGTGTAGAGTGTAGGGTATAGAGTGTAGGGTATACAGCGTAGAGAGTAGGGTATAGAGTGTAGGGTATAGAGTGTAGGTTATAGAGTGTAGGGTATAGAGTGTAGAGTGTAGGGTGTAGATTGTAGGTTATAGAGTGTAGAGTGTAGGGTATAAAGTGTAGAGAGTAGGGTATAGAGTGTAGGGTATAGAGTGTAGGTTATAGAGTGTAGGGTATAGAGTGTAGAGTGTAGGGTGTAGATTGTAGGTTATAGAGTGTAGAGTGTAGGGTATAAAGTGTAGAGAGTAGGGTATAGAGTGTAGGGTATAGAGTGTATGGTGTAGAGTGTAGGGTATAGAGTGTAGGGTATAAAGTGTTTGTTATAGAGTGTAGGGTGTAGAGTGTAGGGTATAGAGTGTAGGGTATAGAGTGTAGGGTATAGAGTGTATGGTATAGAGTGTAGGGTATAGAGTGTAGAGTGTAGGGTATAGAGTGTAGGGTTTAGAATGTAGGGTATAGAGTGTAGGGTATAGATTGTAGGGTATAGAGTGCAGAGTGTAGGGTATAGAGTGTAGGGTATAGAGTGTAGGGTATAGAGTGTATGGTATAGAGTGTAGAGTGTAGGGTATAGAGTGTATATTGTAGGGTAAAGAGTGTAGGGTATAGAGAGTATGGTATAGAGTGTAGGGAATAGAGTGTAGAGTGTAAGGTATAGAGTGTAGAGTGTAGTTTATAGAGTGTAGGGTATGGAGTGTAGAGTGTAGGGTATAAAGTGTAGAGAGTAGGGTAAAGAGTGTAGGGTATAGAGTGTAGGTTATAGAGTGTAGGGTATAGAGTGCATGCAATAGAGTGTAGAGTGTAGGGTATAGAGTGTATGGTATAGAGTGAAGGCTATAGAGTGTAGAGTGTAGGGTATAGAGTGTAGGGTATAGAGTGTAGGGTATAGAGTGTAGGGTATAGAGTGTAGAGTGTAGGGTATAGAGTGTAGGGTATAGAATGTAGGGTATAGAGTGTAGGGTATAGAGTGTAGGGTATAGAGTGTAGGGTATAGAGTGTAGGGTATGGAGTGTAGGCTATAGAGTGTAGGGTATAGAGTGTAGAGTGTAGGGATTAGAGTGTAGGGCATAGAGTGTAGGGCATAGAGTGTAGAGTGTAGGGTATAGAGTGTAGGATATAGAGTATAGAGTGTAGGGTATAGAGTGTAGGGTATAGAGTGTAGAGTGTAGAGTGTAGGGTATAGAGTGTAGAGTCGTAGGGTATAGAGTGTAGGGTATAGAGTGCATGGAATAGAGTGTAGAGTGTAGGGTATAGAGTGTAGGATATAGAGTGTATGGTATAGAGTGTAGGGTATAGAGTGTAGGGTATAGAGTGTAGAGTGTAGGGATTAGAGTGTAGGGTATAGAGTGTAGGGTATAGAATGTATGGAATAGAGTGTAGGGATTCAAGCTTCGGGAGGCTAATTTGCATATTCCAGGTGCCTTCTGGGAGAAGCGAAGTCTCCCTAAGCTAGAAGATCGTTGGGTACAGCCGGGACCAGCTGCTTCGAAAGCATCACCAAACCAGGGATTCAAGCTTCAGGAGGCTAATTTGCATATTCCAGGTGCCTTCTGGGAGAAGCGAAGTCTCCCTAAGCTAGAAGATCGTTGGGTACAGCCGGGACCAGCTGCTTCGAAAGCATCACCAAACCAGGGATTCAAGCTTCAGGAGGCTAATTTGCATATTCCAGGTGCCTTCTGGGAGAAGCGAAGTCTCCCTAAGCTAGAAGATCGTTGGGTACAGCCGGGACCAGCTGCTTCGAAAGCATCACCAAACCAGGGATTCAAGCTTCAGGAGGCTAATTTGCATATTCCAGGTGCCTTCTGGGAGAAGCGAAGTCTCCCTAAGCTAGAAGATCGTTGGGTACAGCCGGGACCAGCTGCTTCGAAAGCATCACCAAACCAGGGATTCAAGCTTCAGGAGGCTAATTTGCATATTCCAGGTGCCTTCTGGGAGAAGCGAAGTCTCCCTAAGCTAGAAGATCGTTGGGTACAGCCGGGACCAGCTGCTTCGAAAGCATCACCAAACCGCGCGCCTTACGGCGCGCAAATTTTTGCCTGTAGGACATTATTGCAAGAGAGCTTGGCTGAGTAGATTACACAAGAAGGAAAACACACAGCAAGTCAGCAGGATCTAGGAACAACATGGCAGATGTGACAACCTACATGGTGAGCTGCAGCATGTGCTACATGTTCACAGATCGACCAGAAGAAGAATCCAATTTCACCTGTCAGAAGTGTAGACTAGTGGCCCTTTTAGAAGAAAAGGTGCGGGGTCTGGAAGAAAGAATAGCAACTTTGAAACTCATCAAAGAGAATGAAGACTTTCTAGACAGAACAGAAGCATCTCTACTGGTCACAGAAGGTGCAAAAAGTGTCAGAGAACCTCCAAAAGCAGATGAGTGGAAGCATGTGACCAAAAGAAGCAAGAAGACCATGGAGAAATCACCAACCACACAACTGAAGAACCGATATCAAATCTTTGTAGAGGATGAAGATGGCACACCTAAGAATGAAGCAATACCAGCAAGCAAAAAAGAAAAGGGCACACAGCAACAAGTGACAGCAAAAAGTACAGCCAAGAAGCAACGAAGAGTGGTGGTGGTGGGAGACTCACTACTGAGAGGCACCGAAGCAGCCATCTGCAGACCGGACATAACTGCAAGAGAAGTATGCTGCCTTCCAGGTGCGATGATCAAGGATGTGACCGATAGGATACCAAAGCTCTTCAGCTCCAAGGACGTCCACCCATTTCTTCTGATACATGTTGGCACCAATGACACGGCAAGGAAGGACCTACCGACAATCTGCAAGGACTTTGAAGAGTTGGGGAAGAAAGTAAAGGAACTGGATGCACAGGTAGTTTTTTCTTCTATCCTTCCAGTAGACGGGCATGGCACCAGGAGATGGAACAGGATCCTTGATGCAAACAACTGGCTAAGACGATGGTGCAGACAACAAGGATTTGGATTCCTGGACCACGGTGTGAATTACTGGTATGATGGACTCCTCGCCAGAGACGGACTACACCTCAACAAACCTGGGAAACACACATTCGCCAGAAGACTCGCTACACTCATCAGGAGGGCGTTAAACTAGAAGAAGAGGGGACGGGAAGAAAAACATTAGACTCGAACAAAGACGACCCAGGAAAACATACTCAGAAGGGAGGTAAGAACATTTCTAAAACAATCCACAGTGAGGAGATTGGAACAAAACAAAATCCTCTAAACTGCATGCTCGCAAACGCCAGAAGCCTGACAAACAAGATGGAAGAACTAGAAGCAGAAATATCTACAGGTAACTTTGACATAGTGGGAATAACCGAGACATGGTTAGATGAAAGCTATGACTGGGCAGTTAACTTACAGGGTTACAGTCTGTTTAGAAAGGATCGTAAAAATCGGAGAGGAGGAGGGGTTTGTCTCTATGTAAAGTCTTGTCTAAAGTCCACTTTAAGGGAGGATATTAGCGAAGGGAATGAGGATGTCGAGTCCATATGGGTTGAAATTCATGGAGGGAAAAATGGTAACAAAATTCTCATTGGGGTCTGTTACAAACCCCCAAATATAACAGAAAGCATGGAAAGTCTACTTCTAAAGCAGATAGATGAAGCTGCAACCCATAATGAGGTCCTGGTTATGGGGGACTTTAACTACCCGGATATTAACTGGGAAACAGAAACCTGTGAAACCCATAAAGGCAACAGGTTTCTGATAATAACCAAGAATAATTATCTTTCACAATTGGTGCAGAATCCAACCAGAGGAGCAGCACTTTTAGACCTAATACTATCTAATAGACCTGACAGAATAACAAATCTGCAGGTGGTTGGGCATTTAGGAAATAGCGACCACAATATTGTGCAGTTTCACCTGTCTTTCACTAGGGGGACTTGTCAGGGAGTCACAAAAACATTGAACTTTAGGAAGGCAAAGTTTGAACAGCTTAGAGATGCCCTTAATCTGGTAGACTGGGACAATATCCTCAGAAATGAGAATACAGATAATAAATGGGAAATGTTTAAGAACATCCTAAATAAGCAGTGTAAGCGGTTTATACCTTGTGGGAATAAAAGGACTAGAAATAGGAAAAACCCAATGTGGCTAAACAAAGAAGTAAGACAGGCAATTAACAGTAAAAAGAAAGCATTTGCACTACTAAAGCAGGATGGCACCATTGAAGCTCTAAAAAACTATAGGGAGAAAAATACTTTATCTAAAAAACTAATTAAAGCTGCCAAAAAGGAAACAGAGAAGCACATTGCTAAGGAGAGTAAAACTAATCCCAAACTGTTCTTCAACTATATCAATAGTAAAAGAATAAAAACTGAAAATGTAGGCCCCTTAAAAAATAGTGAGGAAAGAATGGTTGTAGATGACGAGGAAAAAGCTAACATATTAAACACCTTCTTCTCCACGGTATTCACGGTGGAAAATGAAATGCTAGGTGAAATCCCAAGAAACAATGAAAACCCTATATTAAGGGTCACCAATCTAACCCAAGAAGAGGTGCGAAACCGGCTAAATAAGATTAAAATAGATAAATCTCCGGGTCCGGATGGCATACACCCACGAGTACTAAGAGAACTAAGTAATGTAATAGATAAACCATTATTTCTTATTTTTAGTGACTCTATAGCGACAGGGTCTGTTCCGCAGGACTGGCGCATAGGAAATGTGGTGCCAATATTCAAAAAGGGCTCTAAAAGTGAACCTGGAAATTATAGGCCAGTAAGTCTAACCTCTATTGTTGGTAAAATATTTGAAGGGTTTCTGAGGGATGTTATTCTGGATTATCTCAATGAGAATAACTGTTTAACTCCATATCAGCATGGGTTTATGAGAAATCGCTCCTGTCAAACCAATCTAATCAGTTTTTATGAAGAGGTAAGCTATAGACTGGACCACGGTGAGTCATTGGACGTGGTATATCTCGATTTTTCCAAAGCGTTTGATACCGTGCCGCACAAGAGGTTGGTACACAAAATGAGAATGCTTGGTCTGGGGGAAAATGTGTGTAAATGGGTTAGTAACTGGCTTAGTGATAGAAAGCAGAGGGTGGTTATAAATGGTATAGTCTCTAACTGGGTCGCTGTGACCAGTGGGGTACCGCAGGGGTCAGTATTGGGACCTGTTCTCTTCAACATATTCATTAATGATCTGGTAGAAGGTTTACACAGTAAAATATCGATATTTGCAGATGATACAAAACTATGTAAAGCAGTTAATACAAGAGAAGATAGTATTCTGCTACAGATGGATCTGGATAAGTTGGAAACTTGGGCTGAAAGGTGGCAGATGAGGTTTAACAATGATAAATGTAAGGTTATACACATGGGAAGAGGGAATCAATATCACCATTACACACTGAACGGGAAACCACTGGGTAAATCTGACAGGGAGAAGGACTTGGGGATCCTAGTTAATGATAAACTTACCTGGAGCAGCCAGTGCCAGGCAGCAGCTGCCAAGGCAAACAGGATCATGGGGTGCATTAAAAGAGGTCTGGATACACATGATGAGAGCATTATACTGCCTCTGTACAAATCCCTAGTTAGACCGCACATGGAGTACTGTGTCCAGTTTTGGGCACCGGTGCTCAGGAAGGATATAATGGAACTAGAGAGAGTACAAAGGAGGGCAACAAAATTAATAAAGGGGATGGGAGAACTACAATACCCAGATAGATTAGCGAAATTAGGATTATTTAGTCTAGAAAAAAGACGACTGAGGGGCGATCTAATAACCATGTATAAGTATATAAGGGGACAATACAAATATCTCGCTGATGATCTGTTTATACCAAGGAAGGTGACGGGCACAAGGGGGCATTCTTTGCGTCTGGAGGAGAGAAGGTTTTTCCACCAACATAGAAGAGGATTCTTTACTGTTAGGGCAGTGAGAATCTGGAATTGCTTGCCTGAGGAGGTGGTGATGGCGAACTCAGTCGAGGGGTTCAAGAGAGGCCTGGATGTCTTCCTGGAGCAGAACAATATTGTATCATACAATTATTAGGTTCTGTAGAAGGACGTAGATCTGGGTATTTATTATGATGGAATATAGGCTGAACTGGATGGACAAATGTCTTTTTTCGGCCTTACTAACTATGTTACTATGTTACTATGTATAGAGTATAGAGTGTAGGGTATAGAGTGTAGGGTATAGAGCGTAGGGTGTAGGGTATAGAGTGCAGGGTATAGAGTGTAGGGTATAGAGTGTAGAGTGTAGGGTATAGAGTGTGTGGTATAGAGTGTAGGGTTTAGAGTGTAGGGTATAGAGTGTAAGGTATAGAGTGTATAGTGTAGGGTATAGAGTGTAGGGTGTAGAGTGTATGGTATAGAGTGTAGAGTATAGAGTGTATGGTATAGAGTTTAGAGTGTAGGGTATAGAGTGTAGGGTATAAAGTGTATGGTATAGAGTGTAGGGTTTAGAGTGTAGGGTATAGAGTGTAAGGTATAGAGTGTATAGTGTAGGGTATAGAGTGTAGGGTGTAGAGTGTATGGTATAGAGTGTAGAGTATAGAGTGTATGGTATAGAGTTTAGAGTGTAGGGTATAGAGTGTAGGGTATAAAGTGTATGGTATAGAGTGTAGGGCATAAAGTGTAGAGTGTAGGGCATGGAGTGTAGGGTATAGAGTGTAGGGTGTAGGGTATAATGTGTAGGGTATAGAGTGTAGGGTACAGAGTGTAGAGAGTAGGGTATAGAGTGTAGGGTATAGAGTATATGGTATACAGTGTAGAGTGTAGAGTGTAGGGTATAGAGTATATGGTATACAGTGTAGAGTGTAGAGTGTAGGGTATATAGTGTATAGTGTAGGGTATAGAGTGTAGGGTATAGAGTAAAGGGTATAGAGTGTATGGTATAGAGTGTAGGGAATAGAGTGTGGAGTGTAGGGCATAGTGTGTATGGTATAGAGTGTAGGGTATAGAGTGTAGAGTGTAGGGTAGAGAGTGTAGGGTATAGAGTGTAGGGCATAGAGTGTAGGGTATAGAGTGTAGAGTGTAGGGTATACAGTGTAGGGTATAGAGTGTAGGGTAGAGTGTAGAGTGTAGGGATTAAAGTGTAAGGTATATACGGTAGGGTATAGAGTGTAGAGTGTAGGGTAAAGAGTGTAGGGTATATCGTGTAGGCTATAGAGTGTAGGGTATAGAGTGTAAACTGTAGAGTGTAGGGTATAGAGTGTAGAGTGTATGGTATAGAGTGTAGGGTATAGAGTGTATGGAATAGAGGGTAGGGTATAAAGTGTAGAGTGTAGGGTATAGAGTGTAGGGTATAGAGCGTAGGGTGTAGGGTATAGAATGTAGGGTATAGAGTGTAGGGTATAGAGTGTAGAGTGTAGGGTATAGAGTGTATGGTATAGAGTGTAGGGTGTAGATTGTAGTGTATAGAGTGTAGAGTGTAGGGTATAGAGTGTAGGGTATAAAGTGTAGGGTATAGAGTGTATGGTATAGAGTGTAGGGTATAGAGTGTAGAGTGTAGGGTATAGAGTGGAGGGTATGGAGTGTAGGGTATAGAGTGGAGGGTATAGAGTGTAGGGTATAGAGTGTAGGGTATAGAGTGTAGAGTGTAGGGTATAGAGTGTAGGGTATAGAGTGTAGGGTGTAAAGTGTAGAGTATAGAGTGTAGGGTATAGAGTGTATGGTATAGAGTGTAGGGTATAGAGTGTAGGGTATAGAGTGTAGAGTGTAGGGATTAGAGTGTAGGGTATAGAGTGTAGGGTATAGAATGTATGGAATAGAGTGTAGGGTATAGAGTATAGAGTGTAGGGTATAGAGTGTAGGGTATAGAGCGTAGGGTGTAGGGTATAGAGTGCAGGGTATAGAGTGTAGGGTATAGAGTGTAGAGTGTAGGGTATAGAGTGTGTGGTATAGAGTGTAGGGTTTAGAGTGTAGGGTATAGAGTGTAAGGTATAGAGTGTATAGTGTAGGGTATAGAGTGTAGGGTGTAGAGTGTATGGTATAGAGTGTAGAGTATAGAGTGTATGGTATAGAGTTTAGAGTGTAGGGTATAGACTGTAGGGTATAAAGTGTATGGTATAGAGTGTAGGGTATAGAGTGTAGAGTGTAGGGTATAGAGTGCATAGTATAGAGTGTAGGGCATAAAGTGTAGAGTGTAGGGCAGGGAGTGTAGGGTATAGAGTGTAGGGTGTAGGGTATAATGTGTAGGGTATAGAGTGTAGGGTACAGAGTGTAGAGAGTAGGGTATAGAGTGTAGGGTATAGAGTATATGGTATACAGTGTAGAGTGTAGAGTGTAGGGTATATAGTGTATAGTGTAGGGTATAGAGTGTAGGGTATAGAGTAAAGGGTATAGAGTGTATGGTATAGAGTGTAGGGAATAGAGTATAGAGTGTAGGGCATAGTGTGTATGGTATAGAGTGTAGGGTATAGAGTGTAGAGTGTAGGGTATAGAGTGTAGGGTATAGAGTGTAGGGCATAGAGTGTAGGGTATAGAGTGTAGAGTGTAGGGTATACAGTGTAGGGTATAGAGTGTAGGGTAGAGTGTAGAGTGTAGGGATTAAAGTGTAAGGTATAAACGGTAGGGTATAGAGTGTAGAGTGTAGGGTATAGAGTGTAGGGTATAGAGTGTAGGCTATAGAGTGTAGGGTATAGAGTGTAAACTGTAGAGTGTAGGGTATAGAGTGTAGAGTGTATGGTATAGAGTGTAGGGTATAGAGTGTATGGAATAGAGGGTAGGGTATAAAGTGTAGAGTGTAGGGTATAGAGTGTAGGGTATAGAGCGTAGGGTGTAGGGTATAGAATGTAGGGTATAGAGTGTAGGGTATAGAGTGTAGAGTGTAGGGTATAGAGTGTATGGTATAGAGTGTAGGGTGTAGAGTGTAGTGTATAGAGTGTAGAGTGTAGGGTATAGAGTGTAGGGTATAGAGTGTAGGGTATAGAGTGTAGAGTGTAGGGTATAGAGTGTAGGGTATAGAGTGTAGGGTGTAAAGTGTAGAGTATAGAGTGTAGGGTATAGAGTGTAGGGTATAGAGTGTAGAGTGTAGAGTGTAGGGTATAGAGTGTAGGGTATAGAGTGTAGGGTATAGAGTGTAGAGTGTAGGGTATAGAGTGTATGGTATAGAGTGTAGGGTATAGAGTGTAGAGTGTAGTGTATAGAGTGTATAGTATAGAGTGTAGGGTACAGAGTGTAGAGTGTAGGGTATAGAGTGTAGGGTATAGAGTGTAGAGTGTAGGGTATAGAGTGTAGGGTATAGAGTATATGGTATAGAGTGTAGGGTATAGAGTGTAGGGTATAGAGTGTAGGGTATAGAGTGTAGGATATAGAGTGTAAAGTGTAGGTTATAGAGTGTAGGGTATAGAGTGTAGGGTATAGATTGTAGAGTGTAGGGTATAGAGTGTAGGGCATAGATTATAGAGTGTAGGGTATAGAGTGTAGGGTATAGAGTGTAAAGTGTAGAGTGTAGGGTATAGAGTGTAGAGTGTAGGGTATAGAGTGTTTGGTATAGAGTGTATGGAATAGAGTGTAGTGTATAGAGTGTAGAGTGTAGGGTATAGAGTGTAGGGTATAGAGTGTAGAGTGTAGGGTATAGAGCGTAGGGTATAGAGTGTAAAGTGCAGAGTGTAGGGTATAGAGTGTAAAGTGTAGGGTATCGAGTGTATTATATAGAGTGTAGGGTATAGAGTGTAGAGTGTAGGGTATAGAGTGTATGGTGTAGAATGTAGGGTATAGAGTGTAGAGTGTAGGGTATAGAGTGTAGGGTATAGAGTGTAGGGTGTAGAGTGTAACGTATAGAGTGTAGGGTATAGTGTGTAGAGTGTAGGGTATAGAGTGTAGGGTATAGAGTGTAGGGTATAGAGTGTATGTTGTAGAGTGTAGAGTATAGAGTGTAGAGTGTAGGGTATAGAGTGTAGAGTGTAGGGTATAGAGTGTAGGGTATAGAGTGTACGGTATAGAGTGTAGAGTGTAGGGTATAGAGTGTATGGTATAGAGTGTAGGGTATAGAGTGTAGGGTATAGAGTGTAGAGTATAGAGTGTAGGGTATAGAGTGTAGAGTGTAGCGTATAGAGTGTAGGGTATAGAGTGTAGGGTATAGAGTGTAGGGTATAGTGTGTATGGTATAGAGTGTAGGGTATAGATTGTATGGTATAGAGCGTAGGGCATAGAGTGTAGAGTGTAGGGTATAGAGTGTAGGGTATAGTGTGTAGAGTGTAGGGTATAGAGTGTAGGGTATATAGTGTAGAGTGTATGGTATAGAGTGTAGGGTATAGAGTGTAGGGTATAGAGTGTAGAGTGTAGGGTGTAGAGTGTAGGGTATAGAGTGTAAGGTATAGAGTGTAGGGTATAGAGTGTATGTTATAGAGTGTAGGGCATAGAGTGTAGGGTATAGAGTGTATGGTATAGAGTGTAGGGTATAAAGTGTAGGGTATAGAGTGTAGGGTATAGATTGTAGGGTATAGAGTGTAAAGTGTAGGGTATAGAGTGTATAGTGTAGGTTATCGAGTGTAGGGTATAGATTAAAGGGTATAGAGTGTATGGTATAGAGTGTAGGGAATAGAGTGTAGAGTGTAGGGTATAGAGTGTATAGTGTAGGTTATAGAGTGTAGGGTATAGAGTAAAGGGTATAGAGTGTATGGTATAGAGTGTAGGGTATAGTGTGTAGAGTGTAGGGTATAGAGTGTAGGGTATAGAGTGTATGTTGTAGAGTGTAGAGTATAGAGTGTACAGTGTACGGTATAGAGTGTAGGGTATAGAGTGTAGGGTATAGAGTGTAGAGTGTAGGGTATAGAGTGTATGGTATAGAGTGTAGGGTATAGAGTGCAGAGTGTAGCGTATAGAGTGTAGGGTATAGAGTGTAGGGTATAGAGTGTAGGGTATAGTGTGTATGATATAGATTGTAGGGTATAGAGTGTATAGTATAGAGCGTAGGGTATAGAGTGTAGAGTGTAGGGTATAGAGTGTAGGGTATAGAGTGTAGAGTGTAGGGTATAGAGTGTAGGGTATATAGTGTAGAGTGTATGGTATAGAGTGTAGGGTATAGAGTGTAGGGTATAGAGTGTAGAGTGTAGGGTGTAGAGTGTAGGGTATAGAGTGTAAGGTATAGAGTGTAGGGTATAGAGTGTATGTTATAGAGTGTAGGGCATAGAGTGTAGGGTATAGGATGTATGGTATAGAGTGTAGGGTATAGAGTGTAGGGTATAGAGTGTAGGGTATAGATTGTAGGGTATAGAGTGTAAAGTGTAGGGTATAGAGTGTAGGGTATAGAGTGTATGGTATAGAGTGTAGAGTGTAGGGTATAGAGTGTATAGTGTTGGTTATAGAGTGTAGGGTATAGAGTAAAGGGTATAGAGTGTATGGTATAGAGTGTAGGGAATAGAGTGTAGAGTGTAGGGTATAGAGTGTATAGTGTAGGTTATAGAGTGTAGGGTATAGAGTAAAGGGTATAGAGTGTATGGTATAGAGTGTAGGGAATAGAGTGTAGAGTGTAGGGCATAGAGTGTATGGTATAGAGTGTAGGGTATAGAGTGTAGAGTGTAGGGTATAGAGTGTAGGGTATAGAGTGTATTGCATAGAGTGTAGGGTATAGAGTGTAGAGTGTAGGGTATACAGTGTAGGGTATAGAGTGTAGGGTATAGAGTGTACGGTATAGAGTGTAGAGTGTAGGGATTAAAGTGTAGGGTATATAATGTAGGGTATAGAGTGTAGAGTGTAGGGTATAGAGTGTAGGGTATAGAGTATAGAGTGTAGGCTATAGAGTGTAGGGTATAGAGTGTAAAGTGTAGAGTGTAAGGTATAGAGTGTAGAGAGTATGGTATAGAGTGTAGGGTATAGAGTGTAGGGTATAGAGCGTAGGGTGTAGGGTATAGAGTGTAGGGTATAGAGTGTTGGGTATAGAGTGTAGAGTGTAGGGTATAGAGTGTATGGTATAGAGTGTAGGGTGTAGAGTGTAGGGTATAGAGTGTAGAGTGTAGGGTATAGAGTGTAGGGTATAGAGTGTATGGTATACAGTGTAGAGTGTAGAGTGTAGGGTATAGAGTGTATAGTGTAGGGTATAGAGTTTTGGGTATAGAGTGTAGGGTATAGAGTGTATGGTATAGAGTGTAGGTTATAGAGTGTAGAGTGTAGGGTATAGAGTGGAGGGTATGGAGTGTATGGTATAGAGTGTAGGGTATAGAGTGTAAGGTATAGAGTGTAAGGTATAGAGTGTAGGGTATAGAGTGTAGAGTGTAGGGTATAGAGTGTAGGGTATAGAGTGTAGAGTATAGAGTGTAGGGTATAGAACGTAGGGTGTAGAGTGTAGAGTGTAGAGTGTAGGGTATAGAGTGTAGGGTATAGAGTGTAGCGTATAGAGTGTAGAGTGTAGGGTATAGAGTGTATGGTATAGAGTGAAGGGTATAGAGTGTAGAGTGTAGGGTATAGAGTGTAGGGTATAGAGTGTAGGGTATAGAGTGTAGGGTATAGAGTGTAGAGTGTAGGGTATAGAGTGTAGGGTATAGAATGTAGGGTATAGAGTGTAGGGTATAGAGTGTAGGGTATAGAGTGTAGAGTGTATGGTATAGAGTGTAGGGTATAGAGTGTAGGGTATAGAGTGTATAGTGTAGGGTGTTGAGTGTAGGGTATAGAGTGAAAGGTATAGAGTGTAGGGTATAGAGTGTATGTTATAGAGTGTAGGGCATAGAGTGTATTGTATAGAGTGTATGGTATAGAGTGTAGGGTATAGAGTGTAGGGTATAGAGTGTAGGGTATAGATTGTAGGGTATAGAGTGTAAAGTGTAGGGTATAGAGTGTAGGGTATAGAGTGTATGGTATAGAGTGTAGAGTGTAGGGTATAGAGTGTATAGTGTAGGTTATAGAGTGTAGGGTATAGAGTAAAGGGTATAGAGTGTATGGTATAGAGTGTAGGGAATAGAGTGTAGAGTGTAGGGTATAGAGTGTATCGTGTAGGTTATAGAGTGTAGGGTATAGAGTAAAGGGTATAGAGTGTATGGTATAGAGTGTAGGGAATAGAGTGTAGAGTGTAGGGCATAGAGTGTATGGTATAGAGTGTAGGGTATAGAGTGTAGAGTGTAGGGTATAGAGTGTAGGGTATAGAGTGTATTGCATAGAGTGTAGGGTATAGAGTGTAGAGTGTAGGGTATACAGTGTAGGGTATAGAGTGTAGGGTATAGAGTGTAGGGTATAGAGTGTAGAGTGTAGGGATTAAAGTGTAGGTTATATATTGTAGGGTATAGAGTGTAGAGTGTAGGGTGTAGAGTGTAGGGTATAGAGTGTAGGCTATAGAGTG
Source organism: Ranitomeya imitator (assembly GCF_032444005.1). Lineage (NCBI taxonomy): Eukaryota > Metazoa > Chordata > Amphibia > Anura > Dendrobatidae > Ranitomeya > Ranitomeya imitator. The sequence goes on from NC_091284.1 coordinate 296,540,810, forward strand.
TAGGGTATAGAGTGTAAAGTGTAGAGTGCAAGGTATAGAGTGTAGAGTGTATGGTATAGAGTGTAGGGTATAGAGTGTATGGAATAGAGTGTAGGGTATAGAGTGTAGGGTATAGAGTGTAGGGTATAGAGCGTAGGGTGTAGGGTATAGAGTGTAGGGTATAGAGTGTTGGCTATAGTGTGTAGAGTGTAGGGTATAGAGTGTATGGTATAGAGTGTAGGGTGTAGGGTATAGAGTGTAGAGTGTAGGGTATAGAGTGTAGGGTATAGAGTGTATGGTATACAGTGTAGAGTGTAGAGTGTAGGGTATAGAGTGTATAGTGTAGGGTATAGAGTGTCGGGTATAGAGTGTAGGGTATAAAGTGTATGGTATAGAGTGTAGGTTATAGAGTGTAGAGTGTAGGGTATAGAGTGGAGGGTATGGAGTGTATGGTATAGAGTGTAGGGTATAGAGTGTAGGGTATAGAGTGTAGGGTATAGAGTGTAGGGTATAAAGTGTAGGGTATAGAGTGTAGGGTATAGAGTGTAGAGTATAGAGTGTAGGGTATAGAGTGTAGGGTATAGAGTGTAGAGTGTAGGGTATAGAGTGTAGGGTAAAGAGTGTAGCATATAGAGTGTAGAGTGTAGGGTATAGAGTGTATGGTATAGAGTGAAGGGTATAGAGTGTAGAGTGTAGGGTATAGAGTGTAGGGTATAGAGTGTAGGGTATATAGTGTAGAGTGTAGGGTATAGAGTGTAGGGTATAGAATGTAGGGTATAGAGTGTAGGGTATAGAGTGTAGGGTATAGAGTGTAGAGTGTAGGGTATAGAGTGTAGGGTATGGAGTGTAGGGTATAGAGTGTAGGGTATAGAGTGTAGAGTGTAGGGATTAGAGTGTAGGGCATAGAGTGTAGGGCATAGAGTGTAGAGTGTAGGGTATAGAGTGTAGGGTATAGAGTATAGAGTGTACGGTATAGAGTGTAGGGTACAGAGTGTAGAGTGTAGAGTGTAGGGTATAGAGTGTAGAGTGTAGGGTATAGAGTGTAGGGTATAGAGTGCATGGAATAGATGGTAGAGTGTAGGGTATAGAGTGTAGGATATAGAGTGTATGGTATAGAGTGTAGGGTATAGAGTGTAGGGTATAGTGTGTAGAGTGTAGGGATTAGAGTGTAGGGTATAGAGTGTAGGGTATAGAGCGTAGGGTGTAGGGTATAGAGTGTAGGGTATAGAGTGTAGGGTATAAAGTGTAGAGTGTAGGGTATAGAGTGTATGGTATAGAGTGTAGGGTATAGAGTGTAGGGTATAGAGCGTAGGGTGTAGGGTATAGATTGTAGGGTATAGAGTGTAGGGTATAAAGTGTAGAGTGTAGGGTATAGAGTGTATGGTATAGAGTGTAGGGTATAGCGAGTAGGGTATAGAGTGTAGGGTATAGAGTGTAGGGTATAGAGTGTAGGGGATAAAGTGTAGAGTGTAGGGTATAGAGTGAAGGGTATAGAGTGTAGGGTATAGAGTGTAAAGTGTAGAGTGTAGGGTGTAGAGTGTAGAGTGTAGGGTATAGAGTGTAGAGTGTAGGGTATAGAGTGTAGGGTATAGAGTGTATGGTATAGAGTGTAGGGTATAGAGTGTAGAGTGTAGGGTATAAAGTGTAGGGTATAATGTGTAGAGTGTAGGGTATAGAGTGTAAGGTATAGAGGGTAGGGTATAGAGCGTATGGTGTAGAGTGTAGAGTGTAGGGTATAGAGTGTAGGGTATAGAGTGAATGGTATAGAGTGTAGGGTATAGAGTGTAAGCTATAAAGTGTAGGGTGAAGAGTGTAGGGTATAGAGTGTAGGGTATAGAGTGTAGGTTATAGAGTGTAGGGTATAGAGTGTAGGGTTTAGAGAGTAGGGTATAGAGTGTAGAGTGTAGGGTATAGAGTGTAGAGTGTAGGGTATAGAGTGTAGGGTATAGAGTGTAGAGTGTAGGGTATAGAGTGTAGGGTATAGAGTGTAGAGTGTAGGGTATACAGTGTAGGGTATAGAGTGTAGGGTATAGAGTGTAGGGTATAGAGTGTAGAGTGTAGGGATTAAAGTGTAGGGTATATATTGTAGGGTATAGAGTGTAGAGTGTAGGGTGTAGAGTGTAGGGTATAGAGTGTAGGCTATAGAGTGTAGGGTATAGAGTGTAAAGTGTAGAGTGCAAGGTATAGAGTGTAGAGTGTATGGTATAGAGTGTAGGGTATAGAGTGTATGGAATAGAGTGTAGGGTATAGAGTGTAGGGTATAGAGTGTAGGGTATAGAGCGTAGGGTGTAGAATATAGAGTGTAGGGTATAGAGTGTTGGGTATAGTGTGTAGAGTGTAGGGTATAGAGTGTATGGTATAGAGTGTAGGGTATAGATTGTAGAGTGTAGGGTATAGAGTGTAGGGTATAGAGTGTATGGTATACAGTGTAGAGTGTAGAGTGTAGGGTATAGAGTGTATAGTGTAGGGTATAGAGTGTCGGGTATAGAGTGTAGGGTATAGAGTGTATGGTATAGAGTGTAGGTTATAGAGTGTAGAGTGTAGGGTATAGAGTGGAGGGTATGGAGTGTATGGTATAGAGTGTAGGGTATAGAGTGTAGGGTATAGAGTGTAGGGTATAGAGTGTAGGGTATAAAGTGTAGGGTATAGAGTGTAGGGTATAGAGTGTAGAGTATAGAGTGTAGGGTATAGAGTGTAGGGTATAGAGTGTAGAGTGTAGAGTGTAGGGTATAGAGTGTAGGGTAAAGAGTGTAGCATATAGAGTGTAGAGTGTAGGATATAGAGTGTATGGTATAGAGTGAAGGGTATAGAGTGTAGAGTGTAGGGTATAGAGTGTAGGGTATAGAGTGTAGAGTGTAGGGTATAGAGTGTAGGGTATAGAATGTAGGGTATAGAGTGTAGGGTATAGAGTGTAGGGTATAGAGTGTAGAGTGTAGGGTATAGAGTGTAGGGTATGGAGTGTAGGGTATAGAGTGTAGGGTATAGAGTGTAGAGTGTAGGGATTAGAGTGTAGGGCATAGAGTGTAGGGCATAGAGTGTAGAGTGTAGGGTATAGAGTGTAGGGTATAGAGTATAGAGTGTACGGTATAGAGTGTAGGGTACAGAGTGTAGAGTGTAGAGTGTAGGGTATAGAGTGTAGAGTGTAGGGTATAGAGTGTAGGGTATAGAGTGCATGGAATAGATGGTAGAGTGTAGGGTATAGAGTGTAGGATATAGAGTGTATGGTATAGAGTGTAGGGTATAGAGTGTAGGGTATAGTGTGTAGAGTGTAGGGATTAGAGTGTAGGGTATAGAGTGTAGGGTATAGAGCGTAGGGTGTAGGGTATAGAGTGTAGGGTATAGAGTGTAGGGTATAAAGTGTAGAGTGTAGGGTATAGAGTGTATGGTATAGAGTGTAGGGTATAGAGTGTAGGGTATAGAGCGTAGGGTGTAGGGTATAGAGTGTAGGGTATAGAGTGTAGGGTATAAAGTGTAGAGTGTAGGGTATAGAGTGTATGGTATAGAGTTTAGGGTATAGCGAGTAGGGTATAGAGTGTAGGGTATAGAGTGTAGGGTATAGAGTGTAGGGGATAAAGTGTAGAGTGTAGGGTATAGAGTGAAGGGTATAGAGTGTAGGGTATAGAGTGTAAAGTGTAGAGTGTAGGGTGTAGAGTGTAGAGTGTAGGGTATAGAGTGTAGAGTGTAGGGTATAAAGTGTAGGGTATAGAGTGTATGGTATAGAGTGTAGGGTATAGAGTGTAGAGTGTAGGGTATAAAGTGTAGGGTATAATGTGTAGAGTGTAGGGTATAGAGTGTAAGGTATAGAGGGTAGGGTATAGAGCGTATGGTGTAGAGTGTAGAGTGTAGGGTATAGAGTGTAGGGTATAGAGTGAATGGTATAGAGTGTAGGGTATAGAGTGTAAGCTATAAAGTGTAGGGTGAAGAGTGTAGGGTATAGAGTGTAGGGTATAGAGTGTAGGTTATAGAGTGTAGGGTATAGAGTGTAGGGTTTAGAGAGTAGGGTATAGAGTGTAGAGTGTAGGGTATAGAGTGTAGGGTATAGAGTGTAGAGTGTAGCGTACAGAGTGTAGGGTGTAGAGTGTAGGGTATAGAGTGTAGGGTATAGTGTGTATGGTATAGAGCGTAGGGTATAGAGTGTAGAGTGTAGGGTATAGAGTGTAGGGTATAGAGTGTAGAGTGTAGGGTATAGAGTGTAGGCTATATAGTGTAGAGTGTATGGTATAGAGTGTTGGGTATAGAGTGTAGGTTATAGAGTGTAGAGTGTAGGGTGTAGAGTTAGGGTATAGAGTGTAAGGTATAGAGTGTAGGGTATAGAGTGTATGTTATAGAGTGTAGGGCATAGAGTGTAGGGTATAGAGTGTATGGTATAGAGTGTAGGGTATAGAGTGTAGGGTATAGAGTGTAGGGTATAGATTGTAGGGTATAGAGTGTAGAGTGTAGGGTATAGATTGTAGGGTATAGAGTGTAGAGTGTAGGGTATAGAGTGAAAGGTATAGAGTGTAGGGTATAGAGTGTATGTTATAGAGTGTAGGGCATAGAGTGTAGGGTATAGAGTGTATGGTATAGAGTGTAGGGTATAGAGTGTAGGGTATAGAGTGTAGGGTATAGATTGTAGGGTATAGAGTGTAAATAGTAGGGTATAGAGTGTAGGGTATAGAGTGTATGGTATAGAGTGTAGAGTGTAGGGTATAGAGTGTATAGTGTAGGTTATAGAGTGTAGGGTATAGAGTAAAGGGTATAGAGTGTATGGTATAGAGTGTAGGGAATAGAGTGTAGAGTGTAGGGTATAGAGTGTATAGTGTAGGTTATAGAGTGTAGGGTATAGAGTAAAGGGTATAGAGTGTATGGTATAGAGTGTAGGGAATAGAGTGTAGAGTGTAGGGCATAGAGTGTATGGTATAGAGTGTAGGGTATAGAGTGTAGAGTGTAGGGTATAGAGTGTAGGGTATAGAGTGTATTGCATAGAGTGTAGGGTTTTGAGTGTAGAGTGTAGGGTATACAGTGTAGGGTATAGAGTGTAGGGTATAGAGTGTAGGGTATAGAGTGTAGAGTGTAGGGATTAAAGTGTAGGGTATATATTGTAGGGTATAGAGTATAGAGTGTAGGGTATAGAGTGTAGGGTATAGAGTGTAGGCTATAGAGTGTAGGGTATAGAGTGTAAAGTGTAGAGTGTAAGGTATAGAGTGTAGAGTGTATGGTATAGAGTGTAGGGTATAGAGTGTATGGAATAGAGTGTAGGGTATAGAGTGTAGGGTATAGAGTGTAGGGTATAGAGTGTATGGTATAGAGTGTAGGGTATAGAGTGTAGAGTGTAGGGTATAGAGTGTAGGGTTTAGAGTGTAGGGTATAGAGTGTAGGGTATAGATTGTAGGGTATAGAGTGCAGAGTGTAGGGTATAGAGTGTAGGGTATAGAGTGTATGGTATAGAGTGTAGAGTGTAGGGTATAGAGTGTATATTGTAGGGTAAAGAGTGTAGGGTATAGAGAGTATGGTATAGAGTGTAGGGAATAGAGTGTAGAGTGTAGGGTATAGAGTGTGGAGTGTAGGGTATAGAGTGTAGGGTATAGAGTGTAGAGTGTAGGGTATAAAGTGTAGAGAGTAGGGTAAAGAGTGTAGGGTATAGAGTGTAGGTTATAGAGTGTAGGGTATAGAGTGTAGAGTGTAGGGTGTAGAGTGTAGGGTATAGATTGTAGGGTATAGAGTGCAGAGTGTAGGGTATAGAGTGTAGGGTATAGAGTGTATGGTATAGAGTGTAGAGTGTAGGGTATAGAGTGTATATTGTAGGGTAAAGAGTGTAGGGTATAGAGAGTATGGTATAGAGTGTAGGGAATAGAGTGTAGAGTGTAGGGTATAGAGTGTGGAGTGTAGGGTATAGAGTGTAGGGTATAGAGTGTAGAGTGTAGGGTATAAAGTGTAGAGAGTAGGGTAAAGAGTGTAGGGTATAGAGTGTAGGTTATAGAGTGTAGGGTATAGAGTGTAGAGTGTAGGGTGTAGAGTGTAGGGTATAGAGTGTAAGGTATAGAGTGTAGGGTATAAAGTGTATGTTATAGAGTGTAGGGTATAGAGTGTAGAGTGTAGAGTATAGAGTGTAGGGTATAGAGTGTAGGGTATAGAGTGAAGGGAGGGTATAGATTGTAGGCTATAGAGTGTAGATTGTAGGGTATAGAGTCTATGGTATAGAGTGTAGAGTGTAGGGTATAGAGTGTATAGTGTAGGGTAAAGAGTGTAGGGTATAAAGTGTATGGTATAGAGTGTAGGAAATAGAGTGTAGAGTGTAGGGTATAGAGTGTATGATATAGAGTGTAGGGTATAGAGTGTAGAGTGTAGGGTATAGAGTGTAGGGTATAGAGTGTAGAGTATAGAGTGTAGAATGTACGGTATAGAGTGTAGGGTATAGAGTGTAGAGTGTAGGGTATAGAGTGTAGGGTTTAGAGTGTAGGGTATAGAGTGTAGGGTATAGATTGTAGGGTATAGAGTGCAGAGTGTAGGGTATAGAGTGTAGGGTATAGAGTGTATGGTATAGAGTGTAGAGTGTAGGGTATAGAGTGTATATTGTAGGGTAAAGAGTGTAGGGTATAGAGAGTATGGTATAGAGTGTAGGGAATAGAGTGTAGAGTGTAGGGTATAGAGTGTGGAGTGTAGGGTATAGAGTGTAGGGTATAGAGTGTAGAGTGTAGGGTATAAAGTGTAGAGAGTAGGGTAAAGAGTGTAGGGTATAGAGTGTAGGTTATAGAGTGTAGGGTATAGAGTGTAGAGTGTAGGGTGTAGAGTGTAGGGTATAGAGTGTAAGGTATAGAGTGTAGGGTATAAAGTGTATGTTATAGAGTGTAGGGTATAGAGTGTAGAGTGTAGGGTATAGAGTGTAGGGTATAGAGTGTAGGGTATAGAGTGAAGGGTATAGATTGTAGGCTATAGAGTGTAGATTGTAGGGTATAGAGTCTATGGTATAGAGTGTAGAGTGTAGGGTATAGAGTGTATAGTGTAGGGTAAAGAGTGTAGGGTATAAAGTGTATGGTATAGAGTGTAGGAAATAGAGTGTAAAGTGTAGGGTATAGAGTGTATGATATAGAGTGTAGGGTATAGAGTGTAGAGTGTAGGGTATAGAGTGTAGGGTATAGAGTGTAGAGTATAGAGTGTAGAATGTACGGTATAGAGTGTAGGGTATAGAGTATAGAGTGTAGGGTATAGAGTGTAGGGTATAGAGTGTAGGGTATAGAGTGTAAAGTGTAGAGTGTATGGTATAGAGTGTAGAGTGTAGGGTATAGAGTGTAGGGTATAGAGTGTATGGAATAGAGTGTAGGGTATAGAGTGTAGAGTGTAGGGTATAGAGTGTAGGGTATAGAGCGTAGGGTGTAGGTTATAGAGTGTAGGGTATAGAGTGTAGGGTATAGAGTTTAGAGTGTAGGGTATAGAGGGTATGGTATAGAGTGTAGGGTGTATGGTATAGAGTGCAGGGGATAGAGTGTAGAGTGTGAGGTATAGAGTGTAGGGTATAGAGTGTATGGTATAGAGTGTATGGTATAGATTGTAATGTATAGAGTGTAGGGTATAGAGTGTAGAGTGTAGGGTATAGAGTGTAGAGTGTAGGGTATAGAGTGTAGGGTATAGAGTGTATGATATAGAGTGTATGGTATAGATTGTAGGGTATAGAGTGTAGGGTATAGAGTGTAGAGTGTAGGGTATAGAGTGTAGAGTGTAGGGTATAGAGTGTAGGGTATAGAGTGCAGAGTGTAGGGTATAGAGTGTAGGGTATAGAGTGTAGAGTGTATGGTATAGAGTGTAGGGGATAGAGTGTATGGTATAGAGTGCATGGTATAGAGTGTAGGGTATAGAGTGTAGAGTGTAGGGTATAGAGTGTAGGGTATAGAGTGTAGGGTATAGAGTGAAGGGTATAGATTGTAGGGTATAGAGTGTGGATTGTAGGGTATAGAGTCTATGGTATAGAGTGTAGAGTGTAGGGTATAGAGTGTATAGTGTAGGGTAAAGAGTGTAGGGTATAAAGTGTATGGTAAAGAGTGTAGGAAATAGACTGTAGAGTGTAGGGTATAGAGTGTATGATAAAGAGTGTAGGGTATAGAGTGTAGAGTGTAGGGTATAGAGTGTAGGGTATAGAGTGTAGGGTATAGAGTGTAAAGTGTAGAGTGTATGGTATAGAGTGTAGAGTGTAGGGTATAGAGTGTAGGGTATAGAGTGTATGGAATAGAGTGTAGGGTATAGAGTGTAGAGTGTAGGGTATAGAGTGTAGGGTATAGAGCGTAGGGTGTAGGGTATAGAGTGTAGGGTATAGAGTGTAGGGTATAGAGTTTAGAGTGTAGGGTATAGAGGGTATGGTATAGAGTGTAGGGTGTATGGTATAGAGTGCAGGGGATAGAGTGTAGAGTGTGAGGTATAGAGTGTAGGGTATAGAGTGTATGGTATAGAGTGTATGGTATAGATTGTAATGTATAGAGTGTAGGGTATAGAGTGTAGAGTGTAGGGTATAGAGTGTAGACTGTAGGGTATAGAGTGTAGGGTATAGAGTGTATGATATAGAGTGTATGGTATAGATTGTAGGGTATAGAGTGTAGGATATAGAGTGTAGAGTGTAGGGTATAGAGTGTAGAGTGTAGGGTATAGAGTGTAGGGTATAGAGTGCAGAGTGTAGGGTATAGAGTGTAGGGTATAGAGTGTAGAGTGTATGGTATAGAGTGTAGGGGATAGAGTGTATGGTATAGAGTGCATGGTATAGAGTGTAGGGTATAGAGTGTAGGGTATAGAGTGTAGAGTGTAGGGTATAGAGTGTAGGGTATAGAGTGTAGGGTATAGAGTGTAGGGAATAGAGTGTAGGGTGTAGAGTTTAGGGTATAGAGTGTAGCGTGTAGGGTATAGAGTGTATGGTATAGAGTGTAGAGTGTAGGATATAGAGTGTATGGTATAGAGTGTAGGGTGTAGAATGTATGTTATAGAGTGTAGGGTATAGAGTGTATGGTATGGAGATTAGAGTGTAGGGCATAGAGTGTATGGTATAGAGTGTATGGTATAGAGTGTATGGTATAGAGTGTAGAGTGTAGGGTATAGAGTGTATGGTATAGAGTGTAGGGTATAGAGTGTAGAGTGTAGGGTATAAAGTGTAGGGTATAGAGTGTAGGGTATAGCGTGTAGGGTATAGAGTGTAGGGTATAGAGTGTAGGGTATAGAGTGTAGGGTATAAAGTGTAGAGTGTAGGGTATAGAGTGTATGGTATAGAGTGTAGAGTGTATGGTATAGAGTGTATGGTATAGAGTGTAGGGTGTAGAATGTATGTTATAGAGTGTAGGCTATAGAGTGTATGGTATGGAGATTAGAGTGTAGGGCATAGAGTGTAGGGTATAGAGTGTATGGTATAGAGTGTAGGGTATAGAGTGTAGAGTGTAGGGTATAGATTGTATGGTATAGAGTGTAGGGTATAGAGTGTAGAGTGTAGGGTATAGAGTGTAGGGTATAGAGTGTAGGGTGTAGAGTGTATGGTATAGAGTGTAGGGTATAGTGTGTAGAGTGAAGGGTATAGAGTGTAGGGTATAGAGTGTAGGGTATAGAGTGTATGTTGTAGAGTGTAGAGTATAGAGTGTAGAGTGTAGGGTATAGAGTGCAGAGTGCAGGGTATAGAGTATAGGGTATAGAGTGTAGGGTATAGAGTGTAGAGTGTAGGGTATAGAGTGTATGGTATAAAGTGTAGGGTATAGAGTGTAGGGTATAGAGTATAGAGTGTAGGGTATAGAGTGTAGAGTGTAGCGTACAGAGTGTAGGGTGTAGAGTGTAGGGTATATAGTGTAGGGTATAGTGTGTATGGTATAGAGCGTAGGGTATAGAGTGTAGAGTGTAGGGTATAGAGTGTAAGGTATAGAGTGTAGAGTGTAGGGTATAGAGTGTAGGGTATATAGTGTAGAGTGTATGGTATAGAGTGTTGGGTATAGAGTGTAGGTTATAGAGTGTAGAGTGTAGGGTGTAGAGTTAGGGTATAGAGTGTAAGGTATAGAGTGTAGGGTATAGAGTGTATGTTATAGAGTGTAGGGCATAGAGTGTAGGGTATAGAGTGTATGGTATAGAGTGTAGGGTATAGAGTGTAGGGTATAGAGTGTAGGGTATAGATTGTAGGGTATAGAGTGTAGAGTGTAGGGTATAGATTGTAGGGTATAGAGTGTAGAGTGTAGGGTATAGAGTGAAAGGTATAGAGTGTAGGGTATAGAGTGTATGTTATAGAGTGTAGGGCATAGAGTGTAGGGTATAGAGTGTATGGTATAGAGTGTAGGGTATAGAGTGTAGGGTATAGAGTGTAGGGTATAGATTGTAGGGTATAGAGTGTAAAGTGTAGGGTATAGAGTGTAGGGTATAGAGTGTATGGTATAGAGTGTAGAGTGTAGGGTATAGAGTGTATAGTGTAGGTTATAGAGTGTAGGGTATAGAGTAAAGGGTATAGAGTGTATGGTATAGAGTGTAGGGAATAGAGTGTAGAGTGTAGGGTATAGAGTGTATAGTGTAGGTTATAGAGTGTAGGGTATAGAGTAAAGGGTATAGAGTGTATGGTATAGAGTGTAGGGAATAGAGTGTAGAGTGTAGGGCATAGAGTGTATGGTATAGAGTGTAGGGTATAGAGTGTAGAGTGTAGGGTATAGAGTGTAGGGTATAGAGTGTATTGCATAGAGTGTAGGGTTTTGAGTGTAGAGTGTAGGGTATACAGTGTAGGGTATAGATTGTAGGGTATAGAGTGTAGGGTATAGAGTGTAGAGTGTAGGGATTAAAGTGTAGGGTATATATTGTAGGGTATAGAGTATAGAGTGTAGGGTATAGAGTGTAGGGTATAGAGTGTAGGCTATAGAGTGTAGGGTATAGAGTGTAAAGTGTAGAGTGTAAGGTATAGAGTGTAGAGTGTATGGTATAGAGTGTAGGGTATAGAGTGTATGGAATAGAGTGTAGGGTATAGAGTGTAGGGTATAGAGTTTAGGGTATAGAGCGTGGGGTGTAGGGTATAGAGTGTTGGGTATAGAGTGTAGAGTGTAGGGTATAGAGTGTATGGTATAGAGTGTAGGGTGTAGAGTGTAGGGTATAGAGTGTAGAGTGTAGGGTATAGAGTGTAGGGTATAGAGTGTATGGTATACAGTGTAGAGTGTAGAGTGTAGGGTATAGAGTGTATAGTGTAGGGTATAGAGTGTCGGGTATAGAGTGTAGGTATAGAGTGTATGGTATAGAGTGTAGGTTATAGAGTGTAGAGTGTAGGGTATAGAGTGGAGGGTATGGAGTGTATGGTATAGAGTGTAGGGTATAGAGTGTAGGGTATAGAGTGTAGAGTGTAGGGTATAAAGTGTAGGGTATAGAGTGTAGGGTATAGAGTGTAGAGTATAGAGTGTAGGGTATAGAGTGTAGGGTATAGAGTGTAGAGTGTAGAGTGTAGGGTATAGAGTGTAGGGTATAGAGTGTAGCATATAGAGTGTAGAGTGTAGGGTATAGAGTGTATGGTATAGAGTGAAGGGTATAGAGTGTAGAGTGTAGGGTATAGAGTGTAGGGTATAGAGTGTAGGGTATAGAGTGTAGGGTATAGAGTGTAGAGTGTAGGGTATAGAGTGTAGGGTATAGAATGTAGGGTATAGAGTGTAGGGTATAGAGTGTAGGGTATAGAGTGTAGAGTGTAGGGTATAGAGTGTAGGGTATGGAGTGTAGGGTATAGAGTGTAGGGTATAGAGTGTAGAGTGTAGGGATTAGAGTGTAGGGCATAGAGTGTAGGGCATAGAGTGTAGAGTGTAGGGTATAGAGTGTAGGGTATAGAGTATAGAGTGTACGGTATAGAGTGTAGGGTATAGAGTGTAGAGTGTAGAGTGTAGGGTATAGAGTATAGAGTGTAGGGTATAGAGTGTAGGGTATAGAGTGTAGGGTATAGAGTGTAAAGTGTAGAGTGTATGGTATAGAGTGTAGAGTGTAGGGTATAGAGTGTAGGGTATAGAGTGTATGGAATAGAGTGTAGGGTATAGAGTGTAGAGTGTAGGGTATAGAGTGTAGGGTATAGAGCGTAGGGTGTAGGTTATAGAGTGTAGGGTATAGAGTGTAGGGTATAGAGTTTAGAGTGTAGGGTATAGAGGGTATGGTATAGAGTGTAGGGTGTATGGTATAGAGCGCAGGGGATAGAGTGTAGAGTGTGAGGTATAGAGTGTAGGGTATAGAGTGTATGGTATAGAGTGTATGGTGTAGATTGTAATGTATAGAGTGTAGGGTATAGAGTGTAGGGTGTAGAGTGTAGGGTATAGAGTGTAGAGTGTAGGGTATAGAGTGTAGGGTATAGAGTGTATGGTATACAGTGTAGAGTGTAGAGTGTAGGGTATAGAGTGTATAGTGTAGGGTATAGAGTGTCGGGTATAGAGTGTAGGGTATAGAGTGTATGGTATAGAGTGTAGGTTATAGAGTGTAGAGTGTAGGGTATAGAGTGGAGGGTATGGAGTGTATGGTATAGAGTGTAGGGTATAGAGTGTAGGGTATAGAGTGTAGAGTGTAGGGTATAAAGTGTAGGGTATAGAGTGTAGGGTATAGAGTGTAGAGTATAGAGTGTAGGGTATAGAGTGTAGGGTATAGAGTGTAGAGTGTAGAGTGTAGGGTATAGATTGTAGGGTATAGAGTGTAGCATATAGAGTGTAGAGTGTAGGGTATAGAGTGTATGGTATAGAGTGAAAGGTATAGAGTGTAGAGTGTAGGGTATAGAGTGTAGGGTATAGAGTGTAGGGTATAGAGTGTAGGGTATAGAGTGTAGAGTGTAGGGTATAGAGTGTAGGGTATAGAATGTAGGGTATAGAGTGTAGGGTATAGAGTGTAGGGTATAGAGTGTAGAGTGTAGGGTATAGAGTGTAGGGTATGGAGTGTAGGGTATAGAGTGTAGGGTATAGAGTGTAGAGTGTAGGGATTAGAGTGTAGGGCATAGAGTGTAGGGCATAGAGTGTAGAGTGTAGGGTATAGAGTGTAGGGTATAGAGTATAGAGTGTACGGTATAGAGTGTAGGGTATAGAGTGTAGAGTGTAGAGTGTAGGGTATAGAGTATAGAGTGTAGGGTATAGAGTGTAGGGTATAGAGTGTAGGGTATAGAGTGTAAAGTGTAGAGTGTATGGTATAGAGTGTAGAGTGTAGGGTATAGAGTGTATGGAATAGAGTGTAGGGTATAGAGTGTAGAGTGTAGGGTATAGAGTGTAGGGTATAGAGCGTAGGGTGTAGGTTATAGAGTGTAGGGTATAGAGTGTAGGGTATAGAGTTTAGAGTGTAGGGTATAGAGGGTATGGTATAGAGTGTAGGGTGTATGGTATAGAGCGCAGGGGATAGAGTGTAGAGTGTGAGGTATAGAGTGTAGGGTATAGAGTGTATGGTATAGAGTGTATGGTGTAGATTGTAATGTATAGAGTGTAGGGTATAGAGTGTAGAGTGTAGGGTATAGAGTGTAGAGTGTAGGGTATAGAGTGTAGGGTATAGAGTGTATGAAATAGAGTGTATGGTATAGATTGTAGGGTATAGAGTGTAGGGTATAGAGTGTAGAGTGTAGGGTATAGAGTGTAGAGTGTAGGGTATAGAGTGTAGGGTATAGAGTGCAGAGTGTAGGGTATAGAGTGTAGGGTATAGAGTGTAGAGTGTATGGTATAGAGTGTAGGGGATAGAGTGTACGGTATAGAGTGCATGGTATAGAGTGTAGAGTATAGAGTGTAGAGTGTAGGGTATAGAGTGTAGGGTATAGAGTGTAGGGTATAGAGTGAAGGGTATAGATTGTAGGGTATAGAGTGTGGATTGTAGGGTATAGAGTCTATGGTATAGAGTGTAGAGTGTAGGGTATAGAGTGTATAGTGTAGGGTAAAGAGTGTAGGGTATAAAGTGTATGGTATAGAGTGTAGGGTATAGAGTGTAGAGTGTAGGGTATAGAGTGTAGGGTATAGAGTGTAGGGTATAGAGTGTAAAGTGTAGAGTGTATGGTATAGAGTGTAGAGTGTAGGGTATAGAGTGTAGGGTATAGAGCGTAGGGTGTAGGGTATAGAGTGTAGGGTATAGAGTGTAGGGTATAGAGTGTAGGGTATAGAGCGTAGGGTGTAGGGTATAGAGTGTAGGGTATAGAGTGTAGGGTATAGAGTTTAGAGTGTAGGGTATAGAGGGTATGGTATAGAGTGTAGTGTGTATGGTATAGAGTGCAGGGGATAGAGTGTAGAGTGTGAGGTATAGAGTGTAGGGTATAGAGTGTATGGTATAGAGTGTATGGTATAGATTGTAATGTATAGAGTGTAGGGTATAGAGTGTAGAGTGTAGGGTATAGAGTGTAGAGTGTAGGGTATAGAGTGTAGGGTATAGAGTGTATGATATAGAGTGTATGGTATAGATTGTAGGGTATAGAGTGTAGGGTATAGAGTGTAGAGTGTAGGGTATAGAGTGTAGAGTGTAGGGTATAGAGTGTAGGGTATAGAGTGCAGATTGTAGGGTATAGAGTGTAGGGTATAGAGTGTAGAGTGTATAGTATAGAGTGTAGGGGATAGAGTGTATGGTATAGAGTGCATGGTATAGAGTGTAGGGTATAGAGTGTAGGGTATAGAGTGTAGAGTGTAGGGTATAGAGTGTAGGGTATAGAGTGTAGGGTATAGAGTGTAGGGAATAGAGTGTAGGGTGTAGAGTTTAGGGTATAGAGTGTAGCGTGTAGGGTATAGAGTGTATGGCATAGAGTGTAGAGTGTAGGGTATACAGTGTATGGTATAGAGTGTAGGGTGTATAATGTATGTTATAGAGTGTAGGGTATAGAGTGTATGGTATGGAGATTAGAGTGTAGGGCATAGAGTGTATGGTATAGAGTGTATGGTATAGAGTGTAGGGTATAGAGTGTAGAGTGTAGGGTATAGAGTGTATGGTATAGAGTGTAGGGTATAGAGTGTAGAGTGTAGGGTATAGAGTGTAGGGTATAGAGTGTAGGGTATAGCGTGTAGGGTATAGAGTGTAGGGTATAGAGTGTAGGGTATAGAGTGTGGGGTATAAAGTGTAGAGTGTAGGGTATAGAGTGTATGGTATAGAGTGTAGAGTGTATGGTATAGAGTGAATGGTATAGAGTGTAGGGTGTAGAATGTATGTTATAGGGTGTAGGGTATAGAGTGTATGGTATGGAGATTAGAGTGTAGGGCATAGAGTGTAGGGTATAGAGTGTATGGTATAGAGTGTAGGGTATAGAGTGTAGAGTGTAGGGTATAGATTGTATGGTATAGAGTGTAGGGTATAGAGTGTAGAGTGTAGGGTATAGAGTGTAGGGTATAGAGTGTAGGGTGTAGAGTGTATGGTATAGAGTGTAGGGTATAGTGTGTAGAGTGAAGGGTATAGAGTGTAGGGTATAGAGTGTAGGGTATAGAGTGTATGTTGTAGATTGTAGAGTATAGAGTGTAGAGTGTAGGGTATAAAGTGCAGAGTGTAGGGTATAGAGTATAGGGTATAGAGTGTAGGGTGTAGAGTGTAGGGTATAGAGTGTATGGTATAAAGTGTAGGGTATAGAGTGTAGGGTATAGAGTATAGAGTGTAGGGTATAGAGTGTAGAGTGTAGCGTACAGATTGTAGGGTGTAGAGTGTAGGGTATAGAGTGTAGGGTATAGTGTGTATGGTATAGAGCGTAGGGTATAGAGTGTAGAGTGTAGGGTATAGAGTGTAGGGTATAGAGTGTAGAGTGTAGGGTATAGAGTGTAGAGTGTATGGTATAGACTGTTGGGTATAGAGTGTAGGGTATAGAGTGTAGAGTGTAGGGTGTAGAGTGTAGGGTATAGAGTGTAAGGTATAGAGTGTAGGGTATAGAGTGTATGTTATAGAGTGTAGGGCATAGAGTGTAGGGTATAGAGTGTATGGTATAGAGTGTAGGGTGTAGAGTGTAGGGTATAGAGTGTAGGGTATAGCGTGTATGGTATAGAGTGTAGAGTGTAGGGTATAGAGTGTATAGTGTAGGTTATAGAGTGTAGGGTATAGAGTAAAGGGTATAGAGTGTATGGTATAAAGTGTAGGGAATAGAGTGTAGAGTGTAGGGTATAGAGTGTATAGTGTAGGTTATAGAGTGTAGGGTATAGAGTAAAGGGTATAGAGTGTATGGTATAGAGTGTAGGGAATAGAGTGTAGAGTGTAGGGCATAGAGTGTATGGTATAGAGTGTAGGGTATAGAGTGTAGAGTGTAGGGTAAAGAGTGTAGGGTATAGAGTGTATTGCATAGAGAGTAGGGTATAGAGTGTAGAGTGTAGGGTATACAGTGTAGGGTATAGAGTGTAGGGTATAGAGTGTAGGGTATAGAGTGTAGAGTGTAGGGATTAAAGTGTAGGGTATATATTGTAGGGTATAGAGTGTAGAGTGTAGGGTATAGAGTGTAGGGTATAGAGTGTAGGCTATAGAGTGTAGGGTATAGAGTGTAAAGTGTAGAGTGTAAGGTATAGAGTGTAGAGTGTATGGTATAGAGTGTAGGGTATAAAGTGTATGGAATAGAGTGTAGGGTATAGAGTGTAGGGTATAGAGTGTTGGGTATAGAGTGTAGAGTGTAGGGTATAGAGTGTATGGTATAGAGTGTAGGGTGTAGAGTGTAGGGTATAGAGTGTAGAGTGTAGGGTATAGAGTGTAGGGTATAGAGTGTATGGTATACAGTGTAGAGTGTAGAGTGTAGGGTATAGAGTGTATAGTGTAGGGTATAGAGTGTCGGGTATAGAGTGTAGGGTATAGAGTGTATGGTATAGAGTGTAGGTTATAGAGTGTTGAGTGTAGGGTATAGAGTGGAGGGTATGGAGTGTATGGTATAGAGTGTAGGGTATAGAGTGTAGGGTATAGAGTGTAGAGTGTAGGGTATAAAGTGTAGGGTATAGAGTGTAGGGTATAGAGTGTAGAGTATAGAGTGTAGGGTATAGAGTGTAGGGTATAGAGTGTAGAGTGTAGGGTATAGAGTGTAGGGTATAAAGTGTAGCATATAGAGTGTAGAGTGTAGGGTATAGAGTGTATGGTATAGAGTGAAGGGTATAGAGTGTAGAGTGTAGGGTATAGAGTGTAGGGTATAGAGTGTAGGGTATAGAGTGTAGGGTATAGACTGTAGAGTGTAGGGTATAGAGTGTAGGGTATAGAATGTAGGGTATAGAGTGTAGGGTATAGAGTGTAGGGTATAGAGTGTAGAGTGTAGGGTATAGAGTGTAGGGTATGGAGTGTAGGGTATAGAGTGTAGGGTATAGAGTGTAGAGTGTAGGGATTAGAGTGTAGGGCATAGAGTGTAGGGCACAGAGTGTAGAGTGTAGGGTATAGAGTGTAGGGTATAGAGTATAGAGTGTAGGGTATAGAGTGTAGGGTATAGAGTGTAGAGTGTAGAGTGTAGGGTATAGAGTGTAGAGTGTAGGGTATAGAGTGTAGGGTATAGAGTGCATGGAATAGAGTGTAGAGTGTAGGGTATAGAGTGTAGGATATAGAGTGTATGGTATAGAGTGTAGGGTATAGAGTGTAGGGTATAGTGTGTAGAGTGTAGGGATTAGAGTGTAGGGTATAGAGTGTAGGGTATAGAGCGTAGGGTTTAGGGTATAGAGTGTAGGGTATAGAGTGTAGCGTATAATGTGTAGAGTGTAGGGTATAGAGTGTATGGTATAGAGTGTAGGGTATAGAGCGTAGGGTGTAGGGTATAGAGTGTAGGGTATAGAGTGTAGGGTATAAAGTGTAGAGTGTAGGGTATAGAGTGTATGGTATAGAGTGTAGGGTATAGCGAGTAGGGTATAGAGTGTAGGGTATAGAGTGTAGGGTATAGAGTGTAGGGGATAAAGTGTAGAGTGTAGGGTATAGAATGTAGGGTATAGAGTGTAGGGTATAGAGTGTAAAGTGTAGAGTGTGGGGTGTAGAGTGTAGAGTGTAGGGTATAGAGTGTAGAGTGTAGGGTATAGAGTGTAGGGTATAAAGTGTATGGTATAGAGTGTAGGGTATAGAGTGTAGAGTGTAGGGTATATAGTGTAGGGTATAATGTGTAGAGTGTAGGGTATAGAGTGTAAGGTATAGAGGGTAGCTCTATAGCGTATGGTGTAGAGTGTAGAGTGTAGGGTATAGAGTGTAGGGTATAGAGTGAATGGTATAGAGTGTAGGGTATAGAGTGTAAGCTATAAAGTGTAGGGTGAAGAGTGTAGGGTATAGAGTGTAGGGTATAGAGTGTAGGGTGTAGACTGTAGGGTATAGAGTGTAGGGTTTAGAGAGTAGGGTATAGAGTGTAGAGTGTAGGGTATAGAGTGTAGAGTGTAGGTTATAGAGTGTAGGGTATAGAGTGTAGAGTGTAGGGTATAGAGTGTAGAGTGTAGGGTATAAAGTGTAGAGAGTAGGGTATAGAGTGTAGGGTATAGAGTGTAGGTTATAGAGTGTAGGGTATAGAGTGTAGAGTGTAGGGTGTAGATTGTAGGTTATAGAGTGTAGAGTGTAGGGTATAAAGTGTAGAGAGTAGGGTATAGAGTGTAGGGTATAGAGTGTAGGTTATAGAGTGTAGGGTATAGAGTGTAGAGTGTAGGGTGTAGATTGTAGGTTATAGAGTGTAGAGTGTAGGGTATAAAGTGTAGAGAGTAGGGTATAGAGTGTAGGGTATAGAGTGTAGGGTGCAGAGTGTAGGGTATAGAGTGTAGGGTATAAAGTGTATGTTATAGAGTGTAGGGTGTAGAGTGTAGGGTATAGAGTGTAGGGTATAGAGTGTAGGGTATAGAGTGTATGGTATAGAGTGTAGGGTATAGAGTGTAGAGTGTAGGGTATAGAGTGTAGGGTTTAGAGTGTAGGGTATAGAGTGTAGGGTATAGATTGTAGGGTATAGAGAGCAGAGTGTAGGGTATAGAGTGCAGGGTATAGAGTATGGTATAGAGTGTAGAGTGTAGGGTATAGAGTGTATATTGTAGGGTAAAGAGTGTAGGGTATAGAGAGTATGGTATAGAGTGTAGGGAATAGAGTGTAGAGTGTAGGGTATAGAGTGTAGAGTGTAGGGTATAGAGTGTAGGGTATAGAGTGTAGAGTGTAGGGTATAAAGTGTAGAGTGTAGGGTATATAGTGTAGGGTATAATGTGTAGAGTGTAGGGTATAGAGTGTAAGGTATAGAGGGTAGGGTATAGAGCGTATGGTGTAGAGTGTAGAGTGTAGGGTATAGAGTGTAGGGTATAGAGTGAATGGTATAGAGTGTAGGGTATAGAGTGTAAGCTATAAAGTGTAGGGTGAAGAGTGTAGGGTATAGAGTGTAGGGTATAGAGTGTAGGGTATAGAGTGTAGGGTATAGAGTGTAGGGTTTAGAGAGCAGGGTATAGAGTGTAGAGTGTAGGGTATAGAGTGTAGAGTGTAGGGTATAGAGTGTAGGGTATAGAGTGTAGAGTGTAGGGTATAGAGTGTAAGGTATAGAGTGTAGAGTGTAGGGTATAAAGTGTAGAGAGTAGGGTATAGAGTGTAGGGTATAGAGTGTAGGTTATAGAGTGTAGGGTATAGAGTGTAGAGTGTAGGGTGTAGAGTGTAGGGTATAGAGTGTAGGGTATACAGTGTAGAGTGTAGGGTATGAAGTGTAGAGAGTAGGGTATAGAGTGTAGGGTATAGAGTGTAGGTTATAGAGTGTAGGGTATAGAGTGTAGAGTGTAGGGTGTAGATTGTAGGTTATAGAGTGTAGAGTGTAGGGTATAAAGTGTAGAGAGTAGGGTATAGAGTGTAGGGTATAGAGTGTAGGTTATAGAGTGTAGGGTATAGAGTGTAGAGTGTAGGGTGTAGATTGTAGGTTATAGAGTGTAGAGTGTAGGGTATAAAGTGTAAAGAGTAGGGTATAGAGTGTAGGGTATAGAGTGTAGGGTGTAGAGTGTAGGGTATAGAGTGTAGGGTATAAAGTGTATGTTATAGAGTGTAGGGTGTAGAGTGTAGGGTATAAAGTGTAGGGTATAGAGTGTAGGGTATAGAGTGTATGGTATAGAGTGTAGGGTATAGAGTGTAGAGTGTAGGGTATAGAGTGTAGGGTTTAGAGTGTAGGGTATAGAGTGTAGGGTATAGATTGTAGGGTATAGAGTGCAGAGTGTAGGGTATAGAGTGTAGGGTATAGAGTGTATGGTATAGAGTGTAGAGTGTAGGGTATAGAGTGTATATTGTAGGGTAAAGAGTGTAGGGTATAGAGAGTATGGTATAGAGTGTAGGGAATAGAGTGTAGAGTGTAGGGTATAGTGTGTAGAGTGTAGGGTATAGAGTGTAGGGTATAGAGTGTAGAGTGTAGGGTATAAAGTGTAGAGTGTAGGGTATAGAGTGTAGGTTATAGAGTGTAGGGTATAGAGTGTAGAGTGTAGGGTGTATAGTGTAGGGTATAGAGTGTAAGGTATAGAGTGTAGGGTATAAAGTGTATGTTATAGAGTGTAGGGTATAGAGTGTAGAGTGTAGGGTATAGAGTGTAGGGTATAGAGTGTAGGGTATAGAGTGAAGGGTATAGATTGTAGGGTATAGAGTGTAGATTGTAGGGTATAGAGTCTATGGTATAGAGTGTAGAGTGTAGGGTATAGAGTGTATAGTGTAGGGTATAGAGTGTAGGGTATAAAGTGTATGGTATAGAGTGTAGGAAATAGAGTGTACAGTGTAGGGTATAGAGTGTATGATATAGAGTGTAGGGTATAGAGTGTAGAGTGTAGGGTATAGAGTGTAGGGTATAGAGTGTAGGGTATAGAGTGTAGAATGTACGGTTTAGAGTGTAGGGTATAGAGTATAGAGTGTAGGGTATAGAGTGTAGAGTGTAGGGTATAGAGTGTAGGGTATAGAGTGTATGGAATAGAGTGTAGGGTATAGAGTGTAGAGTGTAGGGTATAGAGTGTAGGGTATAGAGCGTAGGGTGTAGGTTATAGAGTGTAGGGTATAGAGTGTAGGGTATAGAGTTTAGAGTGTAGGGTATAGAGGGTATGGTATAGAGTGTAGGGTGTATGGTATAGAGTGCAGGGGATAGAGTGTAGAGTGTGAGGTATAGAGTGTAGGGTATAGAGTGTATGGTATAGAGTGTATGGTATAGATTGTAATGTATAGAGTGTAGGGTATAGAGTGTAGAGTGTAGGGTATAGAGTGTAGAGTGTAGGGTATAGAGTGTAGGGTATAGAGTGTATGATATAGAGTGTATGGTATAGATTGTAGGGTATAGAGTGTAGGGTATAGAGTGTAGAGTGTAGGGTATAGAGTGTAGAGTGTAGGGTATAGAGTGTAGGGTATAGAGTGCAGAGTGTAGGGTATAGAGTGTAGGGTATAGAGTGTAGAGTGTATGGTATAGAGGGTAGGGGATAGAGTGTATGGTATAGAGTGCATGGTATAGAGTGTAGGGTATAGAGTGTAGAGTGTAGGGTATAGAGTGTAGGGTATAGAGTGTAGGGTATAGAGTGAAGGGTATAGATTGTAGGGTATAGAGTGTGGATTGTAGGGTATAGAGTCTATGGTATAGAGTGTAGAGTGTAGGGTATAGAGTGTATAGTGTAGGGTAAAGAGTGTAGGGTATAAAGTGTATGGTATAGAGTGTAGGAAATAGAGTGTAGAGTGTAGGGTATAGAGTGTAGGGTATAGAGTGTAGAGTGTAGGGTATAAAGTGTATGATATAGAGTGTAGGGTATAGAGTGTAGAGTGTAGGGTATAGAGTGTAGGGTATAGAGTGTAGGGTATAGAGTGTAAAGTGTAGAGTGTATGGTATAGAGTGTAGAGTGTAGGGTATAGAGTGTAGGGTATAGAGTGTATGGAATAGAGTGTAGGGTATAGAGTGTAGAGTGTAGGGTATAGAGTGTAGGGTACAGAGCGTAGGGTGTAGGGTATAGAGTGTAGGGTATAGAGTGTAGGGTATAGAGTTTAGAGTGTAGGGTATAGAGGGTATGGTATAGAGTGTAGTGTGTATGGTATAGAGTGCAGGGGATAGAGTGTAGAGTGTGAGGTATAGAGTGTAGGGTATAGAGTGTATGGTATAGAGTGTATGGTATAGATTGTAATGTATAGAGTGTAGGGTATAGAGTGTAGAGTGTAGGGTATAGAGTGTAGAGTATAGGGTATAGAGTGTAGGGTATAGAGTGTATGATATAGAGTGTATGGTATAGATTGTAGGGTATAGAGTGTAGGGTATAGAGTGTAGAGTGTAGGGTATAGAGTGTAGAGTGTAGGGTATAGAGTGTAGGGTATAGAGTGCAGAGTGTAGGGTATAGAGTGTAGAGTGTATGGTATAGAGTGTAGGGGATAGAGTGTATGGTATAGAGTGCATGGTATAGAGTGTAGGGTATAGAGTGTAGGGTATAGAGTGTAGAGTGTAGGGTATAGAGTGTAGGGTATAGAGTGTAGGGAATAGAGTGTAGGGTGTAGAGTTTAGGGTATAGAGTGTAGCGTGTAGGGTATAGAGTGTATGGTATAGAGTGTAGAGTGTAGGGTATAGAGTGTATGGTATAGAGTGTAGGGTGTAGAATGTATGTTATAGAGTGTATGGTATAGAGTGTATGGTATGGAGATTAGAGTGTAGGGCATAGAGTGTATGATATAGAGTGTATGGTATAGAGTGTAGGGTATAGAGTGTAGAGTGTAGGGTATAGAGTGTATGGTATAGAGTGTAGGGTATAGAGTGTAGAGTGTAGGGTATAGAGTGTAGGGTATAGAGTGTAGGGTATAGCGTGTAGGGTATAGAGTGTAGGGTATAGAGTGTAGGGTATAGAGTGTAGGGTATAAAGTGTAGAGTGTAGGGTATAGAGTGTATGGTATAGAGTGTAGAGTGTATGGTATAGAGTGTATGGTATAGAGTGTAGGGTGTAGAATGTATGTTATAGAGTGTAGGGTATAGAGTGTATGGTATGGAGATTAGAGTGTAGGGCATAGAGTGTAGGGTATAGAGTGTATGGTATAGAGCTTAGGGTATAGAGTGTAGAGTGTAGGGTATAGATTGTATGGTATAGAGTGTAGGGTATAGAGTGTAGAGTGTAGGGTATAGAGTGTAGGGTATAGAGTGTAGGGTGTAGAGTGTATGGTATAGAGTGTAGGGTATAGTGTGTAGAGTGAAGGGTATAGAGTGTAGGGTATAGAGTGTAGGGTATAGAGTGTATGTTGTAGAGTGTAGAGTATAGAGTGTAGAGTGTAGGGTATAGAGTGCAGAGTGTAGGGTATAGAGTATAGGGTATAGAGTGTAGGGTATAGAGTGTAGAGTGTAGGGTAGAGAGTGTATGGTATAAAGTGTAGGGTATAGAGTGTAGGGTATAGAGTATAGAGTGTAGGGTATAGAGTGTAGAGTGTAGCGTACAGAGTGTAGGGTGTAGAGTGTAGGGTATAGAGTGTAGGGTATAGTGTGTATGGTATAGAGCGTAGGGTATAGAGTGTAGAGTGTAGGGTATAGAGTGTAGGGTATAGAGTGTAGAGTGTAGGGTATAGAGTGTAGGGTATATAGTGTAGAGTGTATGGTATAGAGTGTTGGGTATAGAGTGTAGGGTATAGAGTGTAGAGTGTAGGGTGTAGAGTGTAGGGTATAGAGTGTAAGGTATAGAGTGTAGGGTATAGAGTGTATGTTATAGAGTGTAGGGCATAGAGTGTAGGGTATAGAGTGTATGGTATAGAGTGTAGGGTATAGAGTGTAGGGTATAGATTGTAGGGTATAGAGTGTAGAGTGTAGGGTATAGAGTGTAGGGTATAGAGTGTATGGTATAGAGTGTAGAGTGTAGGGTATGGAGTGTATAGTGTAGGTTATAGAGTGTAGGGTACAGAGTAAAGGGTATAGAGTGTATGGTATAGAGTGTAGGGAATAGAGTGTAGAGTGTAGGGTATAGAGTGTATAGTGTAGGTTATAGAGTGTAGGGTATAGAGTAAAGGGTATAGAGTGTATGGTATAGAGTGTAGGGAATAGAGTGTAGAGTGTAGGGCATAGTGTGTATGGTATAGAGTGTAGGGTATAGAGTGTAGGGTATAGAGTGTAGGGTATAGAGTGTAGGGCATAGATTGTAGGGTATAGAGTGTAGAGTGTAGGGTATACAGTGTAGGGTATAGAGTGTAGGGTATAGAGTGTAGGGTATAGAGTGTAGAGTGTATGGTATAGAGTGTAGGGGATAGAGTGTATGGTATAGAGTGCATGGTATAGAGTGTAGGGTATAGAGTGTAGGGTATAGAGTGTAAATTGTAGGGTATAGAGTGTATGGTATAGAGTGTAGGGTATAGCGAGTAGGGTATAGAGTGTAGGGTATAGAGTGTAGGGTATAGAGTGTAGGGGATAAAGTGTAGAGTGTAGGGTATAGAATGTAGGGTATAGAGTGTAGGGTATAGAGTGTAAAGTGTAGAGTGTGGGGTGTAGAGTGTAGAGTGTAGGGTATAGAGTGTAGAGTGTAGGGTATAGAGTGTAGGGTATAAAGTGTATGGTATAGAGTGTAGGGTATAGAGTGTAGAGTGTAGGGTATATAGTGTAGGGTATAATGTGTAGAGTGTAGGGTATAGAGTGTAAGGTATAGAGGGTAGCTCTATAGCGTATGGTGTAGAGTGTAGAGTGTAGGGTATAGAGTGTAGGGTATAGAGTGAATGGTATAGAGTGTAGGGTATAGAGTGTAAGCTATAAAGTGTAGGGTGAAGAGTGTAGGGTATAGAGTGTAGGGTATAGAGTGTAGGGTGTAGAGTGTAGGGTATAGAGTGTAGGGTTTAGAGAGTAGGGTATAGAGTGTAGAGTGTAGGGTATAGAGTGTAGAGTGTAGGTTATAGAGTGTAGGGTATAGAGTGTAGAGTGTAGGGTATAGAGTGTAGAGTGTAGGGTATAAAGTGTAGAGAGTAGGGTATAGAGTGTAGGGTATAGAGTGTAGGTTATAGAGTGTAGGGTATAGAGTGTAGAGTGTAGGGTGTAGAGTGTAGGGTATAGAGTGTAGGGTATACAGTGTAGAGTGTAGGGTATAAAGTGTAGAGAGTAGGGTATAGAGTGTAGGGTATAGAGTGTAGGTTATAGAGTGTAGGGTATAGAGTGTAGAGTGTAGGATGTAGATTGTAGGTTATAGAGTGTAGAGTGTAGGGTATAAAGTGTAGAGAGTAGGGTATAGAGTGTAGGGTATAGAGTGTAGGTTATAGAGTGTAGGGTATAGAGTGTAGAGTGTAGGGTGTAGATTGTAGGTTATAGAGTGTAGAGTGTAGGGTATAAAGTGTAGAGAGTAGGGTATAGAGTGTAGGGTATAGAGTGTAGGGTGTAGAGTGTAGGGTATAGAGTGTAGGGTATAAAGTGTATGTTATAGAGTGTAGGGTGTAGAGTGTAGGGTATAGAGTGTAGTGTATAGAGTGTAGGGTATAGAGTGTATGGTATAGAGTGTAGGGTATAGAGTGTAGAGTGTAGGGTATAGAGTGTATGATATAGAGTGTATGGTATAGATTGTAGGGTATAGAGTGTAGGGTATAGAGTGTAGAGTGTAGGGTATAGAGTGTAGAGTGTAGGGTATAGAGTGTAGGGTATAGAGTGCAGATTGTAGGGTATAGAGTGTAGGGTATAGAGTGTAGAGTGTATAGTATAGAGTGTAGGGGATAGAGTGTATGGTATAGAGTGCATGGTATAGAGTGTAGGGTATAGAGTGTAGGGTATAGAGTGTAGAGTGTAGGGTATAGAGTGTAGGGTATAGAGTGTAGGGTATAGAGTGTAGGGAATAGAGTGTAGGGTGTAGAGTTTAGGGTATAGAGTGTAGCGTGTAGGGTATAGAGTGTATGGTATAGAGTGTAGAGTGTAGGGTATACAGTGTATGGTATAGAGTGTAGGGTGTAGAATGTATGTTATAGAGTGTAGGGTATAGAGTGTATGGTATGGAGATTAGAGTGTAGGGCATAGAGTGTATGGTATAGAGTGTATGGTATAGCATGTAGGGTATAGAGTGTAGAGTGTAGGGTATAGAGTGTATGGTATAGAGTGTAGGGTATAGAGTGTAGAGTGTAGGGTATAGAGTGTAGGGTATAGAGTGTAGGGTATAGCGTGTAGGGTATAGAGTGTAGGGTATAGAGTGTAGGGTATAGAGTGTAGGGTATAAAGTGTAGAGTGTAGGGTATAGAGTGTATGGTATAGAGTGTAGAGTGTATGGTATAGAGTGTATGGTATAGAGTGTAGGGTGTAGAATGTATGTTATAGGGTGTAGGGTATAGAGTGTATGGTATGGAGATTAGAGTGTAGGGCATAGAGTGTAGGGTATAGAGTGTATGGTATAGAGTGTAGGGTATAGAGTGTAGAGTGTAGGGTATAGATTGTATGGTATAGAGTGTAGGGTATAGAGTGTAGAGTGTAGGGTATAGAGTGTAGGGTATAGAGTGTAGGGTGTAGAGTGTATGGTATAGAGTGTAGGGTATATTGTGTAGAGTGAAGGGTATAGAGTGTAGGGTATAGAGTGTAGGGTATAGAGTGTATGTTGTAGAGTGTAGAGTATAGAGTGTAGAGTGTAGGGTATAAAGTGCAGAGTGTAGGGTATAGAGTATAGGGTATAGAGTGTAGGGTGTAGAGTGTAGGGTATAGAGTGTATGGTATAAAGTGTAGGGTATAGAGTGTAGGGTATAGAGTATAGAGTGTAGGGTATAGAGTGTAGAGTGTAGCGTACAGATTGTAGGGTGTAGAGTGTAGGGTATAGAGTGTAGGGTATAGTGTGTATGGTATAGAGCGTAGGGTATAGAGTGTAGAGTGTAGGGTATAGCGTGTAGGGTATAGAGTGTAGAGTGTAGGGTATAGAGTGTAGAGTGTATGGTATAGACTGTTGGGTATAGAGTGTAGGGTATAGAGTGTAGAGTGTAGGGTGTAGAGTGTAGGGTATAGAGTGTAAGGTATAGAGTGTAGGGTATAGAGTGTATGTTATAGAGTGTAGGGCATAGAGTGTAGGGTATAGAGTGTATGGTATAGAGTGTAGGGTGTAGAGTGTAGGGTATAGAGTGTAGGGTATAGATTGTAGGGTATAGAGTGTAGAGTGTAGGGTATAGATTGTAGGGTATAGAGTGTAGAGTGTAGGGTATAGAGTGAAAGGTAT
This sequence comes from Ranitomeya imitator, assembly GCF_032444005.1. Taxonomy (NCBI): domain Eukaryota; kingdom Metazoa; phylum Chordata; class Amphibia; order Anura; family Dendrobatidae; genus Ranitomeya; species Ranitomeya imitator. The sequence goes on from NC_091284.1 coordinate 296,567,716, forward strand.
AGAGTGTAGGGTATAGAGTGTATGTTATAGAGTGTAGGGCATAGAGTGTAGGGTATAGAGTGTATGGTATAGAGTGTAGGGTATAGAGTGTAGGGTATAGAGTGTAGGGTATAGATTGTAGGGTATAGAGTGTAAAGTGTAGGGTATAGAGTGTAGGGTATAGCGTGTATGGTATAGAGTGTAGAGTGTAGGGTATAGAGTGTATAGTGTAGGTTATAGAGTGTAGGGTATAGAGTAAAGGGTATAGAGTGTATGGTATAAAGTGTAGGGAATAGAGTGTAGAGTGTAGGGTATAGAGTGTATAGTGTAGGTTATAGAGTGTAGGGTATAGAGTAAAGGGTATAGAGTGTATGGTATAGAGTGTAGGGAATAGAGTGTAGAGTGTAGGGCATAGAGTGTATGGTATAGAGTGTAGGGTATAGAGTGTAGAGTGTAGGGTAAAGAGTGTAGGGTATAGAGTGTATTGCATAGAGAGTAGGGTATAGAGTGTAGAGTGTAGGGTATACAGTGTAGGGTATAGAGTGTAGGGAATAGAGTGTAGGGTATAGAGTGTAGAGTGTAGGGATTAAAGTGTAGGGTATATATTGTAGGGTATAGAGTGTAGAGTGTAGGGTATAGAGTGTAGGGTATAGAGTGTAGGCTATAGAGTGTAGGGTATAGAGTGTAAAGTGTAGAGTGTAAGGTATAGAGTGTAGAGTGTATGGTATAGAGTGTAGGGTATAAAGTGTATGGAATAGAGTGTAGGGTATAGAGTGTAGGGTATAGAGTGTTGGGTATAGAGTGTAGAGTGTAGGGTATAGAGTGTATGGTATAGAGTGTAGGGTGTAGAGTGTAGGGTATAGAGTGTAGAGTGTAGGGTATAGAGTGTAGGGTATAGAGTGTATGGTATACAGTGTAGAGTGTAGAGTGTAGGGTATAGAGTGTATAGTGTAGGGTATAGAGTGTCGGGTATAGAGTGTAGGGTATAGAGTGTATGGTATAGAGTGTAGGTTATAGAGTGTTGAGTGTAGGGTATAGAGTGGAGGGTATGGAGTGTATGGTATAGAGTGTAGGGTATAGAGTGTAGGGTATAGAGTGTAGAGTGTAGGGTATAAAGTGTAGGGTATAGAGTGTAGGGTATAGAGTGTAGAGTATAGAGTGTAGGGTATAGAGTGTAGGGTATAGAGTGTAGAGTGTAGGGTATAGAGTGTAGGGTATAGAGTGTAGCATATAGAGTGTAGAGTGTAGGGTATAGAGTGTATGGTATAGAGTGAAGGGTATAGAGTGTAGAGTGTAGGGTATAGAGTGTAGGGTATAGAGTGTAGGGTATAGAGTGTAGGGTATAGACTGTAGAGTGTAGGGTATAGAGTGTAGGGTATAGAATGTAGGGTATAGAGTGTAGGGTATAGAGTGTAGGGTATAGAGTGTAGAGTGTAGGGTATAGAGTGTAGGGTATGGAGTGTAGGGTATAGAGTGTAGGGTATAGAGTGTAGAGTGTAGGGATTAGAGTGTAGGGCATAGAGTGTAGGGCACAGAGTGTAGAGTGTAGGGTATAGAGTGTAGGGTATAGAGTATAGAGTGTAGGGTATAGAGTGTAGGGTATAGAGTGTAGAGTGTAGAGTGTAGGGTATAGAGTGTAGAGTGTAGGGTATAGAGTGTAGGGTATAGAGTGCATGTAATAGAGTGTAGAGTGTAGGGTATAGAGTGTAGGATATAGAGTGTATGGTATAGAGTGTAGGGTATAGAGTGTAGGGTATAGAGCGTAGGGTGTAGGGTATAGAGTGTAGGGTATAGAGTGTAGCGTATAAAGTGTAGAGTGTAGGGTATAGAGTGTATGGTATAGAGTGTAGGGTATAGAGCGTAGGGTGTAGGGTATAGAGTGTAGGGTATAGAGTGTAGGGTATAAAGTGTAGAGTGTAGGGTATAGAGTGTATGGTATAGAGTGTAGGGTATAGCGAGTAGGGTATAGAGTGTAGGGTATAGAGTGTAGGGTATAGAGTGTAGGGGATAAAGTGTAGAGTGTAGGGTATAGAATGTAGGGTATAGAGTGTAGGGTATAGAGTGTAAAGTGTAGAGTGTGGGGTGTAGAGTGTAGAGTGTAGGGTATAGAGTGTAGAGTGTAGGGTATAGAGTGTAGGGTATAAAGTGTATGGTATAGAGTGTAGGGTATAGAGTGTAGAGTGTAGGGTATATAGTGTAGGGTATAATGTGTAGAGTGTAGGGTATAGAGTGTAAGGTATAGAGGGTAGCTCTATAGCGTATGGTGTAGAGTGTAGAGTGTAGGGTATAGAGTGTAGGGTATAGAGTGAATGGTATAGAGTGTAGGGTATAGAGTGTAAGCTATAAAGTGTAGGGTGAAGAGTGTAGGGTATAGAGTGTAGGGTATAGAGTGTAGGGTGTAGAGTGTAGGGTATAGAGTGTAGGGTTTAGAGAGTAGGGTATAGAGTGTAGAGTGTAGGGTATAGAGTGTAGAGTGTAGGTTATAGAGTGTAGGGTATAGAGTGTAGAGTGTAGGGTATAGAGTGTAGAGTGTAGGGTATAAAGTGTAGAGAGTAGGGTATAGAGTGTAGGGTATAGAGTGTAGGTTATAGAGTGTAGGGTATAGAGTGTAGAGTGTAGGGTGTAGAGTGTAGGGTATAGAGTGTAGGGTATACAGTGTAGAGTGTAGGGTATAAAGTGTAGAGAGTAGGGTATAGAGTGTAGGGTATAGAGTGTAGGTTATAGAGTGTAGGGTATAGAGTGTAGAGTGTAGGGTGTAGATTGTAGGTTATAGAGTGTAGAGTGTAGGGTATAAAGTGTAGAGAGTAGGGTATAGAGTGTAGGGTATAGAGTGTAGGTTATAGAGTGTAGGGTATAGAGTGTAGAGTGTAGGGTGTAGATTGTAGGTTATAGAGTGTAGAGTGTAGGGTATAAAGTGTAGAGAGTAGGGTATAGAGTGTAGGGTATAGAGTGTAGGGTGTAGAGTGTAGGGTATAGAGTGTAGGGTATAAAGTGTATGTTATAGAGTGTAGGGTGTAGAGTGTAGGGTATAGAGTGTAGGGTATAGAGTGTAGGGTATAGAGTGTATGGTATAGAGTGTAGGGTATAGAGTGTAGAGTGTAGGGTATAGAGTGTAGGGTTTAGAGTGTAGGGTATAGAGTGTAGGGTATAGATTGTAGGGTATAGAGAGCAGAGTGTAGGGTATAGAGTGCAGGGTATAGAGTATGGTATAGAGTGTAGAATGTAGGGTATAGAGTGTATATTGTAGGGTAAAGAGTGTAGGGTATAGAGAGTATGGTATAGAGTGTAGGGAATAGAGTGTAGAGTGTAGGGTATAGAGTGTAGAGTGTAGGGTATAGAGTGTAGGGTATAGAGTGTAGAGTGTAGGGTATAAAGTGTAGAGTGTAGGGTATATAGTGTAGGGTATAATGTGTAGAGTGTAGGGTATAGAGTGTAAGGTATAGAGGGTAGGGTATAGAGCGTATGGTGTATAGTGTAGAGTGTAGGGTATAGAGTGTAGGGTATAGAGTGAATGGTATAGAGTGTAGGGTATAGAGTGTAAGCTATAAAGTGTAGGGTGAAGAGTGTAGGGTATAGAGTGTAGGGTATAGAGTGTAGGGTATAGAGTGTAGGGTATAGAGTGTAGGGTTTAGAGAGCAGGGTATAGAGTGTAGAGTGTAGGGTATAGAGTGTAGAGTGTAGGGTATAGAGTGTAGGGTATAGAGTGTAGAGTGTAGGGTATAGAGTGTAGGGTATAGAGTGTAGAGTGTAGGGTATAAAGTGTAGAGAGTAGGGTATAGAGTGTAGGGTATAGAGTGTAGGTTATAGAGTGTAGGGTATAGAGTGTAGAGTGTAGGGTGTAGAGTGTAGGGTATAGAGTGTAGGGTATACAGTGTAGAGTGTAGGGTATGAAGTGTAGAGAGTAGGGTATAGAGTGTAGGGTATAGAGTGTAGGTTATAGAGTGTAGGGTATAGAGTGTAGAGTGTAGGGTGTAGATTGTAGGTTATAGAGTGTAGAGTGTAGGGTATAAAGTGTAGAGAGTAGGGTATAGAGTGTAGGGTATAGAGTGTAGGTTATAGAGTGTAGGGTATAGAGTGTAGAGTGTAGGGTGTAGATTGTAGGTTATAGAGTGTAGAGTGTAGGGTATAAAGTGTAAAGAGTAGGGTATAGAGTGTAGGGTATAGAGTGTAGGGTGTAGAGTGTAGGGTATAGAGTGTAGGGTATAAAGTGTATGTTATAGAGTGTAGGGTGTAGAGTGTAGGGTATAGAGTGTAGGGTATAGAGTGTAGGGTATAGAGTGTATGGTATAGAGTGTAGGGTATAGAGTGTAGAGTGTAGGGTATAGAGTGTAGGGTTTAGAGTGTAGGGTATAGAGTGTAGGGTATAGATTGTAGGGTATAGAGTGCAGAGTGTAGGGTATAGAGTGTAGGGTATAGAGTGTATGGTATAGAGTGTAGAGTGTAGGGTATAGAGTGTATATTGTAGGGTAAAGAGTGTAGGGTATAGAGAGTATGGTATAGAGTGTAGGGAATAGAGTGTAGAGTGTAGGGTATAGTGTGTAGAGTGTAGGGTATAGAGTGTAGGGTATAGAGTGTAGAGTGTAGGGTATAAAGTGTAGAGAGTAGGGTAGAGAGTGTAGGGTATAGAGTGTAGGTTATAGAGTGTAGGGTATAGAGTGTAGAGTGTAGGGTGTATAGTGTAGGGTATAGAGTGTAAGGTATAGAGTGTAGGGTATAAAGTGTATGTTATAGAGTGTAGGGTATAGAGTGTAGAGTGTAGGGTATAGAGTGTAGGGTATAGAGTGTAGGGTATAGAGTGAAGGGTATAGATTGTAGGGTATAGAGTGTAGATTGTAGGGTATAGATTCTATGGTATAGAGTGTAGAGTGTAGGGTATAGAGTGTATAGTGTAGGGTATAGAGTGTAGGGTATAAAGTGTATGGTATAGAGTGTAGGAAATAGAGTGTAGAGTGTAGGGTATAGAGTGTATGATATAGAGTGTAGGGTATAGAGTGTAGAGTGTAGGGTATAGAGTGTAGGGTATAGAGTGTAGGGTATAGAGTGTAGAGTGTAGGGTATAGAGTGTAGAGTGTAGGGTATAGAGTGTAGGTATAGAGTGTATGGAATAGAGTGTAGGGTATAGAGTGTAGAGTGTAGGGTATAGAGTGTAGGGTATAGAGCGTAGGGTGTAGGTTATAGAGTGTAGGGTATAGAGTGTAGGGTATAGAGTTTAGAGTGTAGGGTATAGAGGGTATGGTATAGAGTGTAGGGTGTATGGTATAGAGTGCAGGGGATAGAGTGTAGAGTGTGAGGTATAGAGTGTAGGGTATAGAGTGTATGGTATAGAGTGTATGGTATAGATTGTAATGTATAGAGTGTAGGGTATAGAGTGTAGAGTGTAGGGTATAGAGTGTAGAGTGTAGGGTATAGAGTGTAGGGTATAGAGTGTATGATATAGAGTGTATGGTATAGATTGTAGGGTATAGAGTGTAGGGTATAGAGTGTAGAGTGTAGGGTATAGAGTGTAGAGTGTAGGGTAGAGAGTGTAGGGTATAGAGTGCAGAGTGTAGGGTATAGAGTGTAGGGTATAGAGTGTAGAGTGTATGGTATAGAGGGTAGGGGATAGAGTGTATGGTATAGAGTGCATGGTATAGAGTGTAGGGTATAGAGTGTAGAGTGTAGGGTATAGAGTGTAGGGTATAGAGTGTAGGGTATAGAGTGAAGGGTATAGATTGTAGGGTATAGAGTGTGGATTGTAGGGTATAGAGTCTATGGTATAGAGTGTAGAGTGTAGGGTATAGAGTGTATAGTGTAGGGTAAAGAGTGTAGGGTATAAAGTGTATGGTATAGAGTGTAGGAAATAGAGTGTAGAGTGTAGGGTATAGAGTGTATGATATAGAGTGTAGGGTATAGAGTGTAGAGTGTAGGGTATAGAGTGTAGGGTATAGAGTGTAGGGTATAGAGTGTAAAGTGTAGAGTGTATGGTATAGAGTGTAGAGTGTAGGGTATAGAGTGTAGGGTATAGAGTGTATGAAATAGAGTGTAGGGTATAGAGTGTAGAGTGTAGGGTATAGAGTGTAGGGTATAGAGCGTAGGGTGTAGGCTATAGAGTGTAGGGTATAGAGTGTAGGGTATAGAGTTTAGAGTGTAGGGTATAGAGGGTATGGTATAGAGTGTAGGGTGTATGGTATAGAGTGCAGGGGATAGAGTGTAGAGTGTGAGGTATAGAGTGTAGGGTATAGAGTGTATGGTATAGAGTGTATGGTATAGATTGTAATGTATAGAGTGTAGGGTATAGAGTGTAGAGTGTAGGGTATAGAGTGTAGAGTATAGGGTATAGAGTGTAGGGTATAGAGTGTATGATATAGAGTGTATGGTATAGATTGTAGGGTATAGAGTGTAGGGTATAGAGTGTAGAGTGTAGGGTATAGAGTGTAGCGTGTAGGGTATAGAGTGTAGGGTATAGAGTGCAGAGTGTAGGGTATAGAGTGTAGGGTATAGAGTGTAGAGTGTATGGTATAGAGTGTAGGGGATAGAGTGTATGGTATAGAGTGCATGGTATAGAGTGTAGGGTATAGAGTGTAGGGTATAGAGTGTACAGTGTAGGGTATAGAGTGTAGGGTATAGAGTGTAGGGAATAGAGTGTAGGGTGTAGAGTTTAGGGTATAGAGTGTAGCGTGTAGGGTATAGAGTGTATGGTATAGAGTGTAGAGTGTAGGGTATAGAGTGTATGGTATAGAGTGTAGGGTGTAGAATGTATGTTATAGAGTGTATGGTATAGAGTGTATGGTATGGAGATTAGAGTGTAGGGCATAGAGTGTATGATATAGAGTGTATGGTATAGAGTGTAGGGTATAGAGTGTAGAGTGTAGGGTATAGAGTGTATGGTATAGAGTGTAGGGTATAGAGTGTAGAGTGTAGGGTATAGAGTGTAGGGTATAGAGTGTAGGGTATAGCGTGTAGGGTATAGAGTGTAGGGTATAGAGTGTAGGGTATAGAGTGTAGGGTATAAAGTGTAGAGTGTAGGGTATAGAGTGTATGGTATAGAGTGTAGAGTGTATGGTATAGAGTGTATGGTATAGAGTGTAGGGTGTAGAATGTATGTTATAGAGTGTAGGGTATAGAGTGTATGGTATGGAGATTAGAGTGTAGGGCATAGAGTGTAGGGTATAGAGTGTATGGTATAGAGCGTAGGGTATAGAGTGTAGAGTGTAGGGTATAGATTGTATGGTATAGAGTGTAGGGTATAGAGTGTAGAGTGTAGGGTATAGAGTGTAGGGTATAGAGTGTAGGGTGTAGAGTGTATGGTATAGAGTGTAGGGTATAGTGTGTAGAGTGAAGGGTATAGAGTGTAGGGTATAGAGTGTAGGGTATAGAGTGTATGTTGTAGAGTGTAGAGTATAGAGTGTAGAGTGTATGGTATAGAGTGTAGGGTATAGCGAGTAGGGTATAGAGTGTAGGGTATAGAGTGTAGGGTATAGAGTGTAGGGGATAAAGTGTAGAGTGTAGGGTATAGAATGTAGGGTATAGAGTGTAGGGTATAGAGTGTAAAGTGTAGAGTGTGGGGTGTAGAGTGTAGAGTGTAGGGTATAGAGTGTAGAGTGTAGGGTATAGAGTGTAGGGTATAAAGTGTATGGTATAGAGTGTAGGGTATAGAGTGTAGAGTGTAGGGTATATAGTGTAGGGTATAATGTGTAGAGTGTAGGGTATAGAGTGTAAGGTATAGAGGGTAGCTCTATAGCGTATGGTGTAGAGTGTAGAGTGTAGGGTATAGAGTGTAGGGTATAGAGTGAATGGTATAGAGTGTAGGGTATAGAGTGTAAGCTATAAAGTGTAGGGTGAAGAGTGTAGGGTATAGAGTGTAGGGTATAGAGTGTAGGGTGTAGAGTGTAGGGTATAGAGTGTAGGGTTTAGAGAGTAGGGTATAGAGTGTAGAGTGTAGGGTATAGAGTGTAGAGTGTAGGTTATAGAGTGTAGGGTATAGAGTGTAGAGTGTAGGGTATAGAGTGTAGTGTGTAGGGTATAAAGTGTAGAGAGTAGGGTATAGAGTGTAGGGTATAGAGTGTAGGTTATAGAGTGTAGGGTATAGAGTGTAGAGTGTAGGGTGTAGAGTGTAGGGTATAGAGTGTAGGGTATACAGTGTAGAGTGTAGGGTATAAAGTGTAGAGAGTAGGGTATAGAGTGTAGGGTATAGAGTGTAGGTTATAGAGTGTAGGGTATAGAGTGTAGAGTGTAGGGTGTAGATTGTAGGTTATAGAGTGTAGAGTGTAGGGTATAAAGTGTAGAGAGTAGGGTATAGAGTGTAGGGTATAGAGTGTAGGTTATAGAGTGTAGGGTGTAGAGTGTAGGGTGTAGATTGTAGATTGTAGGTTATAGAGTGTAGAGTGTAGGGTATAAAGTGTAGAGAGTAGGGTATAGAGTGTAGGGTATAGAGTGTAGGGTGTAGGGTATAGAGTGTAGGGTATAAAGTGTATGTTATAGAGTGTAGGGTGTAGAGTGTAGGGTATAGAGTGTAGGGTATAGAGTGTAGGGTATAGAGTGTATGGTATAGAGTGTAGGGTATAGAGTGTAGAGTGTAGGGTATAGAGTGTAGGGTTTAGAGTGTAGGGTATAGAGTGTAGGGTATAGATTGTAGGGTATAGAGAGCAGAGTGTAGGGTATAGAGTGCAGGGTATAGAGTATGGTATAGAGTGTAGAGTGTAGGGTATAGAGTGTATATTGTAGGGTAAAGAGTGTAGGGTATAGAGAGTATGGTATAGAGTGTAGGGAATAGAGTGTAGAGTGTAGGGTATAGAGTGTAGAGTGTAGGGTATAGAGTGTAGGGTATAGAGTGTAGAGTGTAGGGTATAAAGTGTAGAGTGTAGGGTATATAGTGTAGGGTATAATGTGTAGAGTGTAGGGTATAGAGTGTAAGGTATAGAGGGTAGGGTATAGAGCGTATGGTGTAGAGTGTAGAGTGTAGGGTATAGAGTGTAGGGTATAGAGTGAATGGTATAGAGTGTAGGGTATAGAGTGTAAGCTATAAAGTGTAGGGTGAAGAGTGTAGGGTATAGAGTGTAGGGTATAGAGTGTAGGGTATAGAGTGTAGGGTATAGAGTGTAGGGTTTAGAGAGCAGGGTATAGAGTGTAGAGTGTAGGGTATAGAGTGTAGAGTGTAGGGTGTAGAGTGTAGGGTATAGAGTGTAGAGTGTAGGGTATAGAGTGTAGGGTATAGAGTGTAGAGTGTAGGGTATAAAGTGTAGAGAGTAGGGTATAGAGTGTAGGGTATAGAGTGTAGGTTATAGAGTGTAGGGTATAGAGTGTAGAGTGTAGGGTGTAGAGTGTAGGGTATAGAGTGTAGGGTATACAGTGTAGAGTGTAGGGTATGAAGTGTAGAGAGTAGGGTATAGAGTGTAGGGTATAGAGTGTAGGTTATAGAGTGTAGGGTATAGAGTGTAGAGTGTAGGGTGTAGATTGTAGGTTATAGAGTGTAGAGTGTAGGGTATAAAGTGTAGAGAGTAGGGTATAGAGTGTAGGGTATAGAGTGTAGGTTATAGACTGTAGGGTATAGAGTGTAGAGTGTAGGGTGTAGATTGTAGGTTATAGAGTGTAGAGTGTAGGGTATAAAGTGTAAAGAGTAGGGTATAGAGTGTAGGGTATAGAGTGTAGGGTGTAGAGTGTAGGGTATAGAGTGTAGGGTATAAAGTGTATGTTATAGAGTGTAGGGTGTAGAGTGTAGGGTATAGAGTGTAGGGTATAGAGTGTAGGGTATAGAGTGTATGGTATAGAGTGTAGGGTATAGAGTGTAGAGTGTAGGGTATAGAGTGTAGGGTTTAGAGTGTAGGGTATAGAGTGTAGGGTATAGATTGTAGGGTATAGAGTGCAGAGTGTAGGGTATAGAGTGTAGGGTATAGAGTGTATGGTATAGAGTGTAGAGTGTAGGGTATAGAGTGTATATTGTAGGGTAAAGAGTGTAGGGTATAGAGAGTATGGTATAGAGTGTAGGGAATAGAGTGTAGAGTGTAGGGTATAGTGTGTAGAGTGTAGGGTATAGAGTGTAGGGTATAGAGTGTAGAGTGTAGGGTATAAAGTGTAGAGAGTAGGGTAGAGAGTGTAGGGTATAGAGTGTAGGTTATAGAGTGTAGGGTATAGAGTGTAGAGTGTAGGGTGTATAGTGTAGGGTATAGAGTGTAAGGTATAGAGTGTAGGGTATAAAGTGTATGTTATAGAGTGTAGGGTATAGAGTGTAGAGTGTAGGGTATAGAGTGTAGGGTATAGAGTGTAGGGTATAGAGTGAAGGGTATAGATTGTAGGGTATAGAGTGTAGATTGTAGGGTATAGAGTCTATGGTATAGAGTGTAGAGTGTAGGGTATAGAGTGTATAGTGTAGGGTATAGAGTGTAGGGTATAAAGTGTATGGTATAGAGTGTAGGAAATAGAGTGTAGAGTGTAGGGTATAGAGTGTATGATATAGAGTGTAGGGTATAGAGTGTAGAGTGTAGGGTATAGAGTGTAGGGTATAGAGTGTAGGGTATAGAGTGTAGAATGTACGGTATAGAGTGTAGGGTATAGAGTATAGAGTGTAGGGTATAGAGTGTAGAGTGTAGGGTATAGAGTGTAGGGTATAGAGTGTATGGAATAGAGTGTAGGGTATAGAGTGTAGAGTGTAGGGTATAGAGTGTAGGGTATAGAGCGTAGGGTGTAGGTTATAGAGTGTAGGGTATAGAGTGTAGGGTATAGAGTTTAGAGTGTAGGGTATAGAGGGTATGGTATAGAGTGTAGGGTGTATGGTATAGAGTGCAGGGGATAGTGTAGAGTGTGAGGTATAGAGTGTAGGGTATAGAGTGTATGGTATAGAGTGTATGGTATAGATTGTAATGTATAGAGTGTAGGGTATAGAGTGTAGAGTGTAGGGTATAGAGTGTAGAGTGTAGGGTATAGAGTGTAGGGTATAGAGTGTATGATATAGAGTGTATGGTATAGATTGTAGGGTATAGAGTGTAGGGTATAGAGTGTAGAGTGTAGGGTATAGAGTGTAGAGTGTAGGGTATAGAGTGTAGGGTATAGAGTGCAGAGTGTAGGGTATAGAGTGTAGGGTATAGAGTGTAGAGTGTATGGTATAGAGGGTAGGGGATAGAGTGTATGGTATAGAGTGCATGGTATAGAGTGTAGGGTATAGAGTGTAGAGTGTAGGGTATAGAGTGTAGGGTATAGAGTGTAGGGTATAGAGTGAAGGGTATAGATTGTAGGGTACAGAGTGTGGATTGTAGGGTATAGAGTCTATGGTATAGAGTGTAGAGTGTAGGGTATAGAGTGTATAGTGTAGGGTAAAGAGTGTAGGGTATAAAGTGTATGGTATAGAGTGTAGGAAATAGAGTGTAGAGTGTAGGGTATAGAGTGTATGATATAGTGTGTTGGGTATAGAGTGTAGAGTGTAGGGTATAGAGTGTAGGGTATAGAGTGTAAAGTGTAGAGTGTATGGTATAGAGTGTAGAGTGTAGGGTATAGAGTGTAGGGTATAGAGTGTATGGAATAGAGTGTAGGGTATAGAGTGTAGAGTGTAGGGTATAGAGTGTAGGGTATAGAGCGTAGGGTGTAGGGTATAGAGTGTAGGGTATAGAGTGTAGGGTATAGAGTTTAGAGTGTAGGGTATAGAGGGTATGGTATAGAGTGTAGGGTGTATGGTATAGAGTGCAGGGGATAGAGTGTAGAGTGTGAGGTATAGAGTGTAGGGTATAGAGTGTATGGTATAGAGTGTATGGTATAGATTGTAATGTATAGAGTGTAGGGTATAGAGTGTAGAGTGTAGGGTATAGAGTGTAGAGTATAGGGTATAGAGTGTAGGGTATAGAGTGTATGATATAGAGTGTATGGTATAGATTGTAGGGTATAGAGTGTAGGGTATAGAGTGTAGAGTGTAGGGTATAGAGTGTAGAGTGTAGGGTATAGAGTGTAGGGTATAGAGTGCAGAGTGTAGGGTATAGAGTGTAGGGTATAGAGTGTAGAGTGTATGGTATAGAGTGTAGGGGATAGAGTGTATGGTATAGAGTGCATGGTATAGAGTGTAGGGTATAGAGTGTAGGGTATAGAGTGTAGAGTGTAGGGTATAGAGTGTAGGGTATAGAGTGTAGGGAATAGAGTGTAGGGTGTAGAGTTTAGGGTATAGAGTGTAGCGTGTAGGGTATAGAGTGTATGGTATAGAGTGTAGAGTGTAGGGTATAGAGTGTATGGTATAGAGTGTAGGGTGTAGAATGTATGTTATAGAGTGTATGGTATAGAGTGTATGGTATGGAGATTAGAGTGTAGGGCATAGAGTGTATGATATAGAGTGTATGGTATAGAGTGTAGGGTATAGAGTGTAGAGTGTAGGGTATAGAGTGTATGGTATAGAGTGTAGGGTATAGAGTGTAGAGTGTAGGGTATAGAGTGTAGGGTATAGAGTGTAGGGTATAGCGTGTAGGGTATAGAGTGTAGGGTATAGAGTGTAGGGTATAGAGTGTAGGGTATAAAGTGTAGAGTGTAGGGTATAGAGTGTATGGTATAGAGTGTAGAGTGTATGGTATAGAGTGTATGGTATAGAGTGTAGGGTGTAGAATGTATGTTATAGAGTGTAGGGTATAGAGTGTATGGTATGGAGATTAGAGTGTAGGGCATAGAGTGTAGGGTATAGAGTGTATGGTATAGAGCGTAGGGTATAGAGTGTAGAGTGTAGGGTATAGATTGTATGGTATAGAGTGTAGGGTATAGAGTGTAGAGTGTAGGGTATAGAGTGTAGGGTATAGAGTGTAGGGTGTAGAGTGTATGGTATAGAGTGTAGGGTATAGTGTGTAGAGTGAAGGGTATAGAGTGTAGGGTATAGAGTGTAGGGTATAGAGTGTATGTTGTAGAGTGTAGAGTATAGAGTGTAGAGTGTAGGGTATAAAGTGCAGAGTGTAGGGTATAGAGTATAGGGTATAGAGTGTAGGGTATAGAGTGTAGAGTGTAGGGTATAGAGTGTATGGTATAAAGTGTAGGGTATAGAGTGTAGGGTATAGAGTATAGAGTGTAGGGTATAGAGTGTAGAGTGTAGCGTACAGAGTGTAGGGTGTAGAGTGTAGGGTATAGAGTGTAGGGTATAGTGTGTATGGTATAGAGCGTAGGGTATAGAGTGTAGAGTGTAGGGTATAGAGTGTAGGGTATAGAGTGTAGAGTGTAGGGTATAGAGTGTAGGGTATATAGTGTAGAGTGTATGGTATAGAGTGTTGGGTATAGAGTGTAGGGTATAGAGTGTAGAGTGTAGGGTGTAGAGTGTAGGGTATAGAGTGTAAGGTATAGAGTGTAGGGTATAGAGTGTATGTTATAGAGTGTAGGGCATAGAGTGTAGGGTATAGAGTGTATGGTATAGAGTGTAGGGTATAGAGTGTAGGGTATAGATTGTAGGGTATAGAGTGTAGAGTGTAGGGTATAGAGTGTAGGGTATAGAGTGTATGGTATAGAGTGTAGAGTGTAGGGTATGGAGTGTATAGTGTAGGTTATAGAGTGTAGGGTACAGAGTAAAGGGTATAGAGTGTATGGTATAGAGTGTAGGGAATAGAGTGTAGAGTGTAGGGTATAGAGTGTATAGTGTAGGTTATAGAGTGTAGGGTATAGAGTAAAGGGTATAGAGTGTATGGTATAGAGTGTAGGGAATAGAGTGTAGAGTGTAGGGCATAGTGTGTATGGTATAGAGTGTAGGGTATAGAGTGTAGGGTATAGAGTGTAGGGTATAGAGTGTAGGGCATAGATTGTAGGGTATAGAGTGTAGAGTGTAGGGTATACAGTGTAGGGTATAGAGTGTAGGGTATAGAGTGTAGGGTATAGAGTGTAGAGTGTATGGTATAGAGTGTAGGGGATAGAGTGTATGGTATAGAGTGCATGGTATAGAGTGTAGGGTATAGAGTGTAGGGTATAGAGTGTAGAGTGTAGGGTATAGAGTGTAGGGTATAGAGTGTAGGGAATAGAGTGTAGGGTGTAGAGTGTAGGGTATAGAGTGTAGGCTATAGGGTGTAGGGTATAGAGTGTAAACTGTAGAGTGTAGGGTATAGAGTGTAGAGTGTATGGTATAGAGTGTAGGGTATAGAGTGTATGGAATAGAGGGTAGGGTATAGAGTGTAGAGTGTAGGGTATAGAGTGTAGGGTATAGAGCGTAGGGTGTAGGGTATAGAGTGTAGGGTATAGAGTGTAGGGTATAGAGTGTAGAGTGTAGGGTATAGAGTGTATGGTATAGAGTGTAGGGTGTAGAGTGTAGGGTATAGAGTGTAGAGTGTAGGGTATAGAGTGTAGGGTATAGAGTGTATGGTATACAGTGTAGAGTGTAGGGTATAGAGTGTATAGTGTAGGGTATAGAGTGTTGGGTATAGAGTGTAGGGTATAGAGTGTATGGCATAGAGTGTAGTGTATAGAGTGTAGAGTGTAGGGTATAGAGTGGAGGGTATAGAGTGTAGGGTATAGAGTGTAGAGTGTAGCGTACAGAGTGTAGGGTGTAGAGTGTAGGGTATAGAGTGTAGGGTATAGTGTGTATGGTATAGAGCGTAGGGTATAGAGTGTAGAGTGTAGGGTATAGAGTGTAGGGTATAGAGTGTAGAGTGTAGGGTATAGAGTGTAGGGTATATAGTGTAGAGTGTATGGTATAGAGTGTTGGGTATAGAGTGTAGGGTATAGAGTGTAGAGTGTAGGGTGTAGAGTGTAGGGTATAGAGTGTAAGGTATAGAGTGTAGGGTATAGAGTGTATGTTATAGAGTGTAGGGCATAGAGTGTAGGGTATAGAGTGTATGGTATAGAGTGTAGGGTATAGAGTGTAGGGTATAGATTGTAGGGTATAGAGTGTAGAGTGTAGGGTATAGAGTGTAGGGTATAGAGTGTATGGTATAGAGTGTAGAGTGTAGGGTATGGAGTGTATAGTGTAGGTTATAGAGTGTAGGGTACAGAGTAAAGGGTATAGAGTGTATGGTATAGAGTGTAGGGAATAGAGTGTAGAGTGTAGGGTATAGAGTGTATAGTGTAGGTTATAGAGTGTAGGGTATAGAGTAAAGGGTATAGAGTGTATGGTATAGAGTGTAGGGAATAGAGTGTAGAGTGTAGGGCATAGTGTGTATGGTATAGAGTGTAGGGTATAGAGTGTAGGGTATAGAGTGTAGGGTATAGAGTGTAGGGCATAGATTGTAGGGTATAGAGTGTAGAGTGTAGGGTATACAGTGTAGGGTATAGAGTGTAGGGTATAGAGTGTAGGGTATAGAGTGTAGAGTGTATGGTATAGAGTGTAGGGGATAGAGTGTATGGTATAGAGTGCATGGTATAGAGTGTAGGGTATAGAGTGTAGGGTATAGAGTGTAGAGTGTAGGGTATAGAGTGTAGGGTATAGAGTGTAGGGAATAGAGTGTAGGGTGTAGAGTGTAGGGTATAGAGTGTAGGCTATAGGGTGTAGGGTATAGAGTGTAAACTGTAGAGTGTAGGGTATAGAGTGTAGAGTGTATGGTATAGAGTGTAGGGTATAGAGTGTATGGAATAGAGGGTAGGGTATAGAGTGTAGAGTGTAGGGTATAGAGTGTAGGGTATAGAGCGTAGTGTGTAGGGTATAGAGTGTAGGGTATAGAGTGTAGGGTATAGAGTGTAGAGTGTAGGGTATAGAGTGTATGGTATAGAGTGTAGGGTGTAGAGTGTAGGGTATAGAGTGTAGAGTGTAGGGTATAGAGTGTAGGGTATAGAGTGTATGGTATACAGTGTAGAGTGTAGGGTATAGAGTGTATAGTGTAGGGTATAGAGTGTTGGGTATAGAGTGTAGGGTATAGAGTGTATGGCATAGAGTGTAGTGTATAGAGTGTAGAGTGTAGGGTATAGAGTGGAGGGTATAGAGTGTAGGGTATAGAGTGTAGGGTGTAGAGTGTAGGGTATAGAGTGTAGGGTATAGAGTGTAGAGTGTAGGGTATAGAGTGTATGGTATAGAGTGTAGGGTATAGAGTGTAGAGTGTAGGGTA
This sequence comes from Ranitomeya imitator, assembly GCF_032444005.1. Classification (NCBI taxonomy): domain Eukaryota; kingdom Metazoa; phylum Chordata; class Amphibia; order Anura; family Dendrobatidae; genus Ranitomeya; species Ranitomeya imitator. The sequence goes on from NC_091284.1 coordinate 296,583,645, forward strand.
TAGAGTATATAGTATAGAGTGTAGGGTATAGAGTGTAGAGTGTAGGGTCTAGAGTGTAGGGTGTAGAGTGTAGGGTGTAGGGTTTAAAGTGTGGGGTATAGAGTGTAGGATATAGAGTGTAGAGTGTAGGGTATAGAGTGTAGGGTATAGAGTATATGGTATAGAGTGTAGGGTATAGAGTGTAGGGTATAGCGAGTAGGGTATAGAGTGTAGAGTGTAGGGTATAGAGTGTAGGGTATAGAGTGTAGGGTATAGAGTGTAGAATGTACGGTATAGAGTGTAGGGTATATAGTATAGAGTGTAGGGTATAGAGTGTAAAGTGTAGAGTGTATGGTATAGAGTGTAGAGTGTAGGGTATAGAGTGTAGGGTATAGAGTGTATGGAATAGAGTGTAGGGTATAGAGTGTAGAGTGTAGGGTATAGAGTGTAGGGTATAGAGCGTAGGGTGTAGGGTATAGAGTGTAGGGTATAGAGTGTAGGGTATAGAGTTTAGAGTGTAGGGTATAGAGGGTATGGTATAGAGTGTAGGGTGTATGGTATAGAGTGCAGGGGATAGAGTGTAGAGTGTGAGGTATAGAGTGTAGGGTATAGAGTGTATGGTATAGAGTGTATGGTATAGATTGTAATGTATAGAGTGTAGGGTATAGAGTGTAGAGTGTAGGGTATAGAGTGTAGAGTGTAGGGTATAGAGTGTAGGGTATAGAGTGTATGATATAGAGTGTATGGTATAGATTGTAGGGTATAGAGTGTAGGGTATAGAGTGTAGAGTGTAGGGTATAGAGTATAGAGTGTAGGGTATAGAGTGTAGGGTATAGAGTGCAGAGTGTAGGGTATAGAGTGTAGGGTATAGAGTGTAGAGTGTATGGTATAGAGTGTAGGGGATAGAGTGTATGGTATAGAGTGCATGGTATAGAGTGTAGGGTATAGAGTGTAGGGTATAGAGTGTAGAGTGTAGGGTATAGAGTGTAGGGTATAGAGTGTAGGGTATAAAGTGTAGGGTATAGAGTGTAGGGTGTAGAGTTTAGGGTATAGAGTGTAGCGTGTAGGGTATAGAGTGTATGGTATAGAGTGTAGAGTGTAGGGTATAGAGTGTATGGTATAGAGTGTAGGGTGTAGAATGTATGTTATAGAGTGTAGGGTATAGAGTGTATGGTATGGAGATTAGAGTGTAGGGCATAGAGTGTATGGTATAGGGTGTATGGTATAGAGTGTAGGGTATAGAGTGTAGAGTGTAGGGTATAGAGTGTATGGTATAGAGTGTAGGGTATAGAGTGTAGAGTGTAGGGTATAGAGTGTAGAGTATAGAGTGTAGGGTATAGCGTGTAGGGTATAGAGTGTAGGGTATGGAGTGTATGGTATAGAGTGTAGGGTATAAAGTGTAGAGTGTAGGGTATAGAGTGTATGGTATAGAGTGTAGAGTGTATGGTATAGAGTGTATGGTATAGAGTGTAGGGTGTAGAATGTATGTTATAGAGTGTAGGGTATAGAGTGTATGGTATGGAGATTAGAGTGTAGGGCATAGAGTGTAGGGTATAGAGTGTATGGTATAGAGTGTAGGGTATAGAGTGTAGAGTGTAGGGTATAGATTGTATGGTATAGAGTGTAGGGTATAGAGTGTAGAGTGTAGGGTATATAGTGTAGGGTATAGAGTGTAGGGTGTAGAGTGTATGGTATAGAGTGTAGGGTATAGTGTGTAGAGTGAAGGGTATAGAGTGTAGGGTATAGAGTGTAGGGTATAGAGTAGTGTTGAGCGATACCGTCCGATACTTGAAAGTATCGGTATCGGATAGTATCGGCCGATACCCGAAAAATATCGGATATCGCCGATACCGATATCCGATACCAATACAAGTCAATGGGACATCAAGTATCGGAATGTATCCTCATGGATCCCAGGGTCTGAAGGAGAGGAAACTCTCCTTCAGGCCCTGGGATCCATATTAAAGTGTAAAATAAAGAATTAAAATAAAAAATATTGTTATATTCACCTCTCCGGCGGCCCCTGGACATCAGCGGGAGGATCCGGCGTCCGGCACGGCTTCTTTCTTCAAAATGCGCGCCTTCAGGACCTGTGGAATGACGTCCCGGCTTCTGATTGGTCGCGTGCCGCCCATGTGACCGCCACGTGACCAATCAGAAGCCGCGACGTCATTCCTCAGGTCCTAAAAGGCGCTCATTCTAGGACTTTAGCTGAGGAATGACGTCGCGGCTTCTGATTGGTCGCGTGGCGGTCACATGGGCGGCACGCGACCAATCAGAAGCCGGGACGTCATACCACAGGTCCTGAAGGCGCGCATTTTGAAGAAAGAAGCCGTGCCGGACGCCGGATCCTCCCGCTGATGTCCAGGGGCCGCCGGAGAGGTGAATATAACAATATTTTTTATTTTAATTCTTTATTTTACACTTCCGATACCGATACCCGATATCACAAAAATATCGGATCTCGGTATCGGAATTCCGATACCGCAAGTATCGGCCGATACCCGATACTTGCGGTATCGGAATGCTCAACACTAGTATAGAGTGTATGTTGTAGAGTGTAGAGTATAGAGTGTAGAGTGTAGGGTATAGAGTGCAGAGTGTAGGGAATAGAGTATAGGGTATAGAGTGTAGGGTATAGAGTGTAGGGTATAGAGTGTATGGTATAAAGTGTAGGGTATAGAGTGTAGGGTATAGAGTATAGAGTATAGAGTGTAGGGTATAGAGTGTAGAGTGTAGCGTATAGAGTGTAGGGTATAGAGTGTAGGGTATAGAGTGTAGGGTATAGTGTGTATGGTATAGAGCGTAGGGTATAGAGTGTATAGTGTAGGGTATATAGTGTAGGGTATAGAGTGTAGAGTGTAGGGTATAGAGTGTAGGGTATATAGTGTAGAGTGTATGGTATAGAGTGTAGGGTATAGAGTGTAGGGTATAGAGTGTAGAGTGTAGGATGTAGAGTGTAGGGCATAGAGTGTAGGGTATAGAGTGTAGGGTATAGAGTGTATAGTGTAGGTTATAGAGTGTAGGGTATAGAGTAAAGGGTATAGAGTGTATGGTATAGAGTGTAGGGAATAGAGTGTAGAGTGTAGGGTATAGAGTGTATAGTGTAGGTTATAGAGTGTAGGGTATAGAGTAAAGGGTATAGAGTGTATGGTATAGAGTGTAGGGAATAGAGTGTAGAGTGTAGGGTATAGAGTGTAGGGTATAGAGTGTAGGGTATAGAGTGTAGAGTGTAGGATGTAGAGTGTAGGGCATAGAGTGTAGGGTATAGAGTGTAGAGTGTAGGGTATAGAGTGTATAGTGTAGGTTATAGAGTGTAGGGTATAGAGTAAAGGGTATAGAGTGTATGGTATAGAGTGTAGGGAATAGAGTGTAGAGTGTAGGGTATAGAGTGTGTAGTGTAGGTTATAGAGTGTAGGGTATAGAGTAAAGGGTATAGAGTGTATGGTATAGAGTGTAGGGAATAGAGTGTAGAGCGTAGGGCATAGTGTGTATGGTATAGAGTGTAGGGTATAGAGTGTAGAGTGTAGGGTATAGAGTGTAGGGTATAGAGTGTAGGGCATAGAGTGTAGGGTATAGAGTGTAGAGTGTAGGGTATACAGTGTAGGGTATAGAGTGTAGGGTATAGAGTGTAGGGTATAGAGTGTAGAGTGTAGGGATTAAAGTGTAGGGTATATAATGTAGGGTATAGAGTGTAGAGTGTAGGGTATAGAGTGTAGGCTATAGAGTGTAGGGTATAGAGTGTAAACTGTAGAGTGTAGGGTATAGAGTGTAGAGTGTAGGGTATAGAGTGTAGGGTATAGAGCGTAGGGTGTAGGGTATAGAGTGTAGGGTATAGAGTGTAGGGTATAGAGTGTAGAGTGTAGGGTATAGAGTGTATGGTATAGAGTGTAGGGTGTAGAGTGTAGGGTATAGAGTGTAGAGTGTAGGGTATAGAGTGTAGGGTATAGAGTGTATGGTATACAGTGTAGAGTGTAAGGTATAGAGTGTATAGTGTAGGGTATAGAGTGTCGGGAATAGAGTGTAGGGTATAGCGTGTATGGCATAGAGTGTAGTGTATAGAGTGTAGAGTGTAGGGTATAGAGTGGAGGGTATGGAGTGTAGGGTATAGAGTGTAGGGTATAGAGTGTAGGGTATAGAGTGTAGAGTGTAGTGTATAGAGTGTAGGGTATAGAGTGTAGGGTATAGAGTGTAGAGTATAGAGTGTAGGGTATAGAGTGTAGGGTGTAGAGTGTAGGGTATAGAGTGTAGGGTATAGAGTGTAGAGTGTAGGGTATAGAGTGTATGGTATAGAGTGTAGGGTATAGAGTGTAGAGTGTAGGGTATAGAGTGTATAGTATAGAGTGTAGGGTACAGAGTGTAGAGTGTAGGGTCTAGAGTGTAGGGTGTAGAGTGTAGGGTGTAGGGTTTAAAGTGTGCGGTATAGAGTGTAGGATATAGAGTGTAGAGTGTAGGGTATAGAGTGTAGGGTATAGCGTGTAGGGTATAGAGTGTAGAGTGTAGGCTATAGAGTGTAGGGTATAGAGTGTAGGGTATAGAGTGTAGGGTATAGAGTGTAAAGTGTATGGTATAGAGTGTAGGGTATAGAGTGTAGGGTATAGATTGTAGAGTGTAGGATATAGAGTGTAGGGCATAGTGTATAGAGTGTAGGGTATAGAGTGTAGGGTATAGAGTGTAAAGTGTAGAGTGTAGGGTATAGAGTGTAGAGTGTAGGGTATAGACTGTTGGGTATAGAGTGTATGGAATAGAGTGTAGGGTATAGAGTGTAGAGTGTAGGTTATAGAGTGTAGGGTATAGAGCGTAGGGTGCAGGGTGCAGGGTATAGAGTGTAGGGTATAGAGTGTAGAGTGTAGGGTATAGAGTGTAGGGTATAGAGTGTAGGGTGTAGGGTATAGAGTGTAGGGTATAGAGTGTAGGGTATAGAGTGTAGGGTATAGAGTGTAGAGTGTAGGGTATAGAGCGTAGGGTATAGAGTGTAAAGTGCAGAATGTAGGGTATAGAGTGTAGAGTGTAGGGTATAGAGTGTATGATATAGAGTGTAGGGTATAGAGTGTAGGGTGTAGGGTATAGAGTGTAGGGTATAGAGTGTAGGGTATAGAGTGTAGGGTATAGAGTGTAGAGTGTAGGGTATAGAGCGTAGGGTATAGAGTGTAAAGTGCAGAGTGTAGGGTATAGAGTGTAGAGTGTAGGGTATAGAGTGTATGATATAGAGTGTAGGGTATATAGTGTAGAGTGTAGGGTATAGAGTGTATGGTATAGAGTGTAGGGTATAGAGTGTAGAGTGTAGGGTATAGAGTGTAGGGTATAGAGTGTAGGGTGTAGAGTGTATGGTATAGAGTGTAGGGTATAGTGTGTAGAGTGTAGGGTATAGAGTGTAGGGTATAGAGTGTAGGGTATAGAGTGTATGTTGTAGAGTGTAGAGTATAGAGTGTAGAGTGTAGGGTGTAGAGTGTAGGGTATAGAGTGTACGGTATAGAGTGTACGGTATAGAGTGTAGAGTGTAGGGTATAGAGTGTATGGTATAGAGTGTAGGGTATAGAGTGTAGGGTATAGAGTGTAGAGTATAGAGTGTAGGGTATAGAGTGTAGAGTGTAGCGTATAGAGTGTAGGGTATAGAGTGTAGGGTATAGAGTGTAGGGTATAGTGTGTATGGTATAGAGTGTAGGGTATAGATTGTATGGTATAGAGCGTAGGGTATAGAGTGTAGGGTATAGAGTGTAAACTGTAGAGTGTAGGGTATAGAGTGTAGAGTGTAGGGTATAGAGTGTAAGGTATAGAGCGTAGGGTGCAGGGTGCAGGGTATAGAGTGTAGGGTATAGAGTGTAGAGTGTAGGGTATAGAGTGTAGGGTATAGAGTGTAGGGTGTAGGGTATAGAGTGTAGGGTATAGAGTGTAGGGTATAGAGTGTAGGGTATAGAGTGTAGAGTGTAGGGTATAGAGCGTAGGGTATAGAGTGTAAAGTGCAGAATGTAGGGTATAGAGTGTAGAGTGTAGGGTATAGAGCGTATGATATAGAGTGTAGGGTATAGAGTGTAGGGTGTAGGGTATAGAGTGTAGGGTATAGAGTGTAGGGTATAGAGTGTAGAGTGTAGGGTATAGAGCGTAGGGTATAGAGTGTAAAGTGCAGAGTGTAGGGTATAGAGTGTAGAGTGTAGGGTATAGAGTGTATGATATAGAGTGTAGGGTATATAGTGTAGAGTGTAGGGTATAGAGTGTATGGTATAGAGTGTAGGGTATAGAGTGTAGAGTGTAGGGTATAGAGTGTAGGGTATAGAGTGTAGGGTGTAGAGTGTATGGTATAGAGTGTAGGGAAGTGTGTGTAGAGTGTAGGGTATAAAGTGTAGGGTATAGAGTGTAGGGTATAGAGTGTATGTTGTAGAGTGTAGAGTATAGAGTGTAGATTGTAGGGTATAGAGTGTAGAGTGTAGGGTATAGAGTGTACGGTATAGAGTGTACGGTATAGAGTGTAGAGTGTAGGGTATAGAGTGTATGGTATAGAGTGTAGGGTATAGAGTGTAGGGTATAGAGTGTAGAGTATAGAGTGTAGGGTATAGAGTGTAGAGTGTAGCGTATAGAGTGTAGGGTATAGAGTGTAGGGTATAGAGTGTAGGGTATAGTGTGTATGGTATAGAGTGTAGGGTATAGATTGTATGGTATAGAGCGTAGGGTATAGAGTGTAGGGTATAGAGTGTATACTGTAGAGTGTAGGGTATAGAGTGTAGAGTGTAGGGTATAGAGTGTAGAGTGTAGGGTATAGAGTGTAGGGTATAGAGTGTATGGTATACAGTGTAGAGTGTAAGGTATAGAGTGTATAGTGTAGGGTATAGAGTGTCGGGAATAGAGTGTAGGGTATAGCGTGTATGGCATAGAGTGTAGTGTATAGAGTGTAGAGTGTAGGGTATAGAGTGGAGGGTATGGAGTGTAGGGTATAGAGTGTAGGGTATAGAGTGTAGGGTATAGAGTGTAGGGTATAGAGTGTAGAGTGTAGTGTATAGAGTGTAGGGTATAGAGTGTAGGGTATAGAGTGTAGAGTATAGAGAGTAGGGTATAGAGTGTAGGGTGTAGAGTGTAGGGTATAGAGTGTAGGGTATAGAGTGTAGAGTGTAGGGTATAGAGTGTATAGTATAGAGTGTAGGGTACAGAGTGTAGAGTGTAGGGTCTAGAGTGTAGGGTGTAGAGTGTAGGGTGTAGGGTTTAAAGTGTGCGGTATAGAGTGTAGGATATAGAGTGTAGAGTGTAGGGTATAGAGTGTAGGGTATAGCGTGTAGGGTATAGAGTGTAGAGTGTAGGCTATAGAGTGTAGGGTATAGAGTGAAGGGTATAGAGTGTAGGGTATAGAGTGTAAAGTTTATGGTATAGAGTGTAGGGTATAGAGTGTAGGGTATAGATTGTAGCGTGTAGGGTATAGAGCGTAGGGTATAGAGTGTAAAGTGCAGAATGTAGGGTATAGAGTGTAGAGTGTAGGGTATAGAGTGTATGATATAGAGTGTAGGGTATAGAGTGTAGGGTGTAGGGTATAGAGTGTAGGGTATAGAGTGTAGGGTATAGAGTGTAGAGTGTAGGGTATAGAGCGTAGGGTATAGAGTGTAAAGTGCAGAGTGTAGGGTATAGAGTGTAGAGTGTAGGGTATAGAGTGTATGATATAGAGTGTAGGTTATATAGTGTAGAGTGTAGGGTATAGAGTGTATGGTATAGAGTGTAGGGTATAGAGTGTAGAGTGTAGGGTATAGAGTGTAGGGTATAGAGTGTAGGGTGTAGAGTGTATGGTATAGAGTGTAGGGTATAGTGTGTAGAGTGTAGGGTATAGAGTGTAGGGTATAGAGTGTAGGGTATAGAGTGTATGTTGTAGAGTGTAGAGTATAGAGTGTAGAGTGTAGGGTATAGAGTGTAGAGTGTAGGGTATAGAGTGTACGGTATAGAGTGTACGGTATAGAGTGTAGAGTGTAGGGTATAGAGTGTATGGTATAGAGTGTAGGGTATAGAGTGTAGGGTATAGAGTGTAGAGTATAGAGTGTAGGGTATAGAGTGTAGAGTGTAGCGTATAGAGTGTAGGGTATAGAGTGTAGGGTATAGAGTGTAGGGTATAGTGTGTATGGTATAGAGTGTAGGGTATAGATTGTATGGTATAGAGCGTAGGGTATAGAGTGTAGGGTATAGAGTGTAAACAGTAGAGTGTAGGGTATAGAGTGTAGAGTGTAGGGTATAGAGTGTAGGGTATAGAGCGTAGGGTGTAGGGTATAGAGTGTAGGGTATAGAGTGTAGGGTATAGAGTGTAGAGTGTAGGGTATAGAGTGTATGGTATAGAGTGTAGGGTGTAGAGTGTAGGGTATAGAGTGTAGAGTGTAGGGTATAGAGTGTAGGGTATAGAGTGTATGGTATACAGTGTAGAGTGTAAGGTATAGAGTGTATAGTGTAGGGTATAGAGTGTCGGGAATAGAGTGTAGGGTATAGCGTGTATGGCATAGAGTGTAGTGTATAGAGTGTAGAGTGTAGGGTATAGAGTGGAGGGTATGGAGTGTAGGGTATAGAGTGTAGGGTATAGAGTGTAGGGTATAGAGTGTAGGGTATAGAGTGTAGAGTGTAGTGTATAGAGTGTAGGGTATAGAGTGTAGGGTATAGAGTGTAGAGTATAGAGTGTAGGGTATAGAGTGTAGGGTGTAGAGTGTAGGGTATAGAGTGTAGGGTATAGAGTGTAGAGTGTAGGGTATAGAGTGTATAGTATAGAGTGTAGGGTACAGAGTGTAGAGTGTAGGGTCTAGAGTGTAGGGTGTAAAGTGTAGGGTGTAGGGTTTAAAGTGTGCGGTATAGAGTGTAGGATATAGAGTGTAGAGTGTAGGGTATAGAGTGTAGGGTATAGCGTGTAGGGTATAGAGTGTAGAGTGTAGGCTATAGAGTGTAGGGTATAGAGTGTAGGGTATAGAGTGTAGGGTATAGAGTGTAAAGTTTATGGTATAGAGTGTAGGGTATAGAGTGTAGGGTATAGATTGTAGAGTGTAGGATATAGAGTGTAGGGCATAGTGTATAGAGTGTAGGGTATAGAGTGTAGGGTATAGAGTGTAAAGTGTAGAGTGTAGGGTATAGAGTGTAGAGTGTAGGGTATAGACTGTTGGGTATAGAGTGTAGAGTGTATGGTATAGAGTGTAGGGTATAGAGTGTAGGGTATAGAGTGTAGAGTGTAGGATGTAGAGTGTAGGGCATAGAGTGTAGGGTATAGAGTGTAGGGTATAGAGTGTATAGTGTAGGTTATAGAGTGTAGGGTATAGAGTAAAGGGTATAGAGTGTATGGTATAGAGTGTAGGGAATAGAGTGTAGAGTGTAGGGTATAGAGTGTATAGTGTAGGTTATAGAGTGTAGGGTATAGAGTAAAGGGTATAGAGTGTATGGTATAGAGTGTAGGGAATAGAGTGTAGAGTGTAGGGTGTAGAGTGTAGGGTATAGAGTGTAGGGTATAGAGTGTAGAGTGTAGGATGTAGAGTGTAGGGCATAGAGTGTAGGGTATAGAGTGTAGAGTGTAGGGTATAGAGTGTATAGTGTAGGTTATAGAGTGTAGGGTATAGAGTAAAGGGTATAGAGTGTATGGTATAGAGTGTAGGGAATAGAGTGTAGAGTGTAGGGTATAGAGTGTATAGTGTAGGTTATAGAGTGTAGGGTATAGAGTAAAGGGTATAGAGTGTATGGTATAGAGTGTAGGGAATAGAGTGTAGAGCGTAGGGCATAGTGTGTATGGTATAGAGTGTAGGGTATAGAGTGTAGAGTGTAGGGTATAGAGTGTAGGGTATAGAGTGTAGGGCATAGAGTGTAGGGTATAGAGTGTAGAGTGTAGGGTATACAGTGTAGGGTATAGAGTGTAGAGTATAGAGTGTAGGGTATAGAGTGTAGAGTGTAGGGATTAAAGTGTAGGGTATATAATGTAGGGTATAGAGTGTAGAGTGTAGGGTATAGAGTGTAGGCTATAGAGTGTAGGGTATAGAGTGTAAACTGTAGAGTGTAGGGTATAGAGTGTAGAGTGTAGGGTATAGAGTGTAGGGTATAGAGCGTAGGGTGTAGGGTATAGAGTGTAGGGTATAGAGTGTAGGGTATAGAGTGTAGAGTGTAGGGTATAGAGTGTATGGTATAGAGTGTAGGGTGTAGAGTGTAGGGTATAGAGTGTAGAGTGTAGGGTATAGAGTGTAGGGTATAGAGTGTATGGTATACAGTGTAGAGTGTAAGGTATAGAGTGTATAGTGTAGGGTATAGAGTGTCGGGAATAGAGTGTAGGGTATAGCGTGTATAGCATAGAGTGTAGTGTATAGAGTGTAGAGTGTAGGGTATAGAGTGGAGGGTATGGAGTGTAGGGTATAGAGTGTAGGGTATAGAGTGTAGGGTATAGAGTGTAGAGTGTAGTGTATAGAGTGTAGGGTATAGAGTGTAGGGTATAGAGTGTAGAGTATAGAGTGTAGGGTATAGAGTGTAGGGTGTAGAGTGTAGGGTATAGAGTGTAGGGTATAGAGTGTAGAGTGTAGGGTATAGAGTGTATGGTATAGAGTGTAGGGTATAGAGTGTAGAGTGTAGGGTATAGAGTGTATAGTATAGAGTGTAGGGTACAGAGTGTAGAGTGTAGGGTCTAGAGTGTAGGGTGTAGAGTGTAGGGTGTAGGGTTTAAAGTGTGCGGTATAGAGTGTAGGATATAGAGTGTAGAGTGTAGGGTATAGAGTGTAGGGTATAGCGTGTAGGGTATAGAGTGTAGAGTGTAGGCTATAGAGTGTAGGGTATAGAGTGTAGGGTATAGATTGTAGAGTGTAGGATATAGAGTGTAGGGCATAGTGTATAGAGTGTATGGTATAGAGTGTAGGGTATAGAGTGTAAAGTGTAGAGTGTAGGGTATAGAGTGTAGAGTGTAGGGTATAGACTGTTGGGTATAGAGTGTATGGAATAGAGTGTAGGGTATAGAGTGTAGAGTGTAGGTTATAGAGTGTAGGGTATAGAGCGTAGGGTGCAGGGTGCAGGGTATAGAGTGTAGGGTATAGAGTGTAGAGTGTAGGGTATAGAGTGTAGGGTATAGAGTGTAGGGTGTAGGGTATAGAGTGTAGGGTATAGAGTGTAGGGTATAGAGTGTAGGGTATAGAGTGTAGAGTGTAGGGTATAGAGCGTAGGGTATAGAGTGTAAAGTGCAGAATGTAGGGTATAGAGTGTAGAGTGTAGGGTATAGAGTGTATGATATAGAGTGTAGGGTATAGAGTGTAGGGTGTAGGGTATAGAGTGTAGGGTATAGAGTGTAGGGTATAGAGTGTAGGGTATAGAGTGTAGAGTGTAGGGTATAGAGCGTAGGGTATAGAGTGTAAAGTGCAGAGTGTAGGGTATAGAGTGTAGAGTGTAGGGTATAGAGTGTATGATATAGAGTGTAGGGTATATAGTGTAGAGTGTAGGGTATAGAGTGTATGGTATAGAGTGTAGGGTATAGAGTGTAGAGTGTAGGGTATAGAGTGTAGGGTATAGAGTGTAGGGTGTAGAGTGTATGGTATAGAGTGTAGGGTATAGTGTGTAGAGTGTAGGGTATAGAGTGTAGGGTATAGAGTGTAGGGTATAGAGTGTATGTTGTAGAGTGTAGAGTATAGAGTGTAGAGTGTAGGGTGTAGAGTGTATGGTATAGAGTGTAGGGTATAGAGTGTAGGGTATAGAGTGTAGAGTATAGAGTGTAGGGTATAGAGTGTAGAGTGTAGCGTATAGAGTGTAGGGTATAGAGTGTAGGGTATAGAGTGTAGGGTATAGTGTGTATGGTATAGAGTGTAGGGTATAGATTGTATGGTATAGAGCGTAGGGTGCAGGGTGCAGTGTATAGAGTGTAGGGTATAGAGTGTAGAGTGTAGGGTATAGAGTGTAGGGTATAGAGTGTAGGGTGTAGGGTATAGAGTGTAGGGTATAGAGTGTAGGGTATAGAGTGTATGGTATAGAGTGTAGAGTGTAGGGTATAGAGCGTAGGGTATAGAGTGTAAAGTGCAGAATGTAGGGTATAGAGTGTAGAGTGTAGGGTATAGAGCGTATGATATAGAGTGTAGGGTATAGAGTGTAGGGTGTAGGGTATAGAGTGTGGGGTATAGAGTGTAGGGTATAGAGTGTAGAGTGTAGGGTATAGAGCGTAGGGTATAGAGTGTAAAGTGCAGAGTGTAGGGTATAGAGTGTAGAGTGTAGGGTATAGAGTGTATGATATAGAGTGTAGGGTATATAGTGTAGAGTGTAGGGTATAGAGTGTATGGTATAGAGTGTAGGGTATAGAGTGTAGAGTGTAGGGTATAGAGTGTAGGGTATAGAGTGTAGGGTGTAGAGTGTATGGTATAGAGTGTAGGGTATAGTGTGTAGAGTGTAGGGTATAAAGTGTAGGGTATAGAGTGTAGGGTATAGAGTGTATGTTGTAGAGTGTAGAGTATAGAGTGTAGAGTGTAGGGTATAGAGTGTAGAGTGTAGGGTATAGAGTGTACGGTATAGAGTGTACGGTATAGAGTGTAGAGTGTAGGGTATAGAGTGTATGGTATAGAGTGTAGGGTATAGAGTGTAGGGTATAGAGTGTAGAGTATAGAGTGTAGGGTATAGAGTGTAGAGTGTAGCGTATAGAGTGTAGGGTATAGAGTGTAGGGTATAGAGTGTAGGGTATAGTGTGTATGGTATAGAGTGTAGGGTATAGATTGTATGGTATAGAGCGTAGGGTATAGAGTGTAGGGTATAGAGTGTAAACTGTAGAGTGTAGGGTATAGAGTGTAGAGTGTAGGGTATAGAGTGTAGGGTATAGAGCGTAGGGTGTAGGGTATAGAGTGTAGGGTATAGAGTGTAGGGTATAGAGTGTAGAGTGTAGGGTATAGAGTGTATGGTATAGAGTGTAGGGTGTAGAGTGTAGGGTATAGAGTGTAGAGTGTAGGGTATAGAGTGTAGGGTATAGAGTGTATGGTATACAGTGTAGAGTGTAAGGTATAGAGTGTATAGTGTAGGGTATAGAGTGTCGGGAATAGAGTGTAGGGTATGGCGTGTATGGCATAGAGTGTAGTGTATAGAGTGTAGAGTGTAGGGTATAGAGTGGAGGGTATGGAGTGTAGGGTATAGAGTGTAGGGTATAGAGTGTAGGGTATAGAGTGTAGGGTATAGAGTGTAGAGTGTAGTGTATAGAGTGTAGGGTATAGAGTGTAGGGTATAGAGTGTAGAGTATAGAGAGTAGGGTATAGAGTGTAGGGTGTAGAGTGTAGGGTATAGAGTGTAGGGTATAGAGTGTAGAGTGTAGGGTATAGAGTGTATAGTATAGAGTGTAAGGTACAGAGTGTAGAGTGTAGGGTCTAGAGTGTAGGGTGTAGAGTGTAGGGTGTAGGGTTTAAAGTGTGCGGTATAGAGTGTAGGATATAGAGTGTAGAGTGTAGGGTATAGAGTGTAGGGTATAGCGTGTAGGGTATAGAGTGTAGAGTGTAGGCTATAGAGTGTAGGGTATAGAGTGTAGGGTATAGAGTGTAGGGTATAGAGTGTAAAGTTTATGGTATATAGTGTAGGGTATAGAGTGTAGGGTATAGATTGTAGAGTGTAGGGTATAGAGCGTAGGGTATAGAGTGTAAAGTGCAGAATGTAGGGTATAGAGTGTAGAGTGTAGGGTATAGAGTGTATGATATAGAGTGTAGGGTATAGAGTGTAGGGTGTAGGGTATAGAGTGTAGGGTATAGAGTGTAGGGTATAGAGTGTAGAGTGTAGGGTATAGAGCGTAGGGTATAGAGTGTAAAGTGCAGAGTGTAGGGTATAGAGTGTAGAGTGTAGGGTATAGAGTGTATGATATAGAATGTAGGTTATATAGTGTAGAGTGTAGGGTATAGAGTGTATGGTATAGAGTGTAGGGTATAGAGTGTAGAGTGTAGGGTATAGAGTGTAGGGTATAGAGTGTAGGGTGTAGAGTGTATGGTATAGAGTGTAGGGTATAGTGTGTAGAGTGTAGGGTATAGAGTGTAGGGTATAGAGTGTAGGGTATAGAGTGTATGTTGTAGAGTGTAGAGTATAGAGTGTAGAGTGTAGGGTATAGAGTGTAGAGTGTAGGGTATAGAGTGTACGGTATAGAGTGTACGGTATAGAGTGTAGAGTGTAGGGTATAGAGTGTATGGTATAGAGTGTAGGGTATAGAGTGTAGGGTATAGAGTGTAGAGTATAGAGTGTAGGGTATAGAGTGTAGAGTGTAGCGTATAGAGTGTAGGGTATAGAGTGTAGGGTATAGAGTGTAGGGTATAGTGTGTATGGTATAGAGTGTAGGGTATAGATTGTATGGTATAGAGCGTAGGGTATAGAGTGTAGGGTATAGAGTGTAAACTGTAGAGTGTAGGGTATAGAGTGTAGAGTGTAGGGTATAGAGTGTAGGGTATAGAGCGTAGGGTGTAGGGTATAGAGTGTAGGGTATAGAGTGTAGGGTATAGAGTGTAGAGTGTAGGGTATAGAGTGTATGGTATAGAGTGTAGGGTGTAGAGTGTAGGGTATAGAGTGTAGAGTGTAGGGTATAGAGTGTAGGGTATAGAGTGTATGGTATACAGTGTAGAGTGTAAGGTATAGAGTGTATAGTGTAGGGTATAGAGTGTCGGGAATAGAGTGTAGGGTATAGCGTGTATGGCATAGAGTGTAGTGTATAGAGTGTAGAGTGTAGGGTATAGAGTGGAGGGTATGGAGTGTAGGGTATAGAGTGTAGGGTATAGAGTGTAGGGTATAGAGTGTAGGGTATAGAGTGTAGAGTGTAGTGTATAGAGTGTAGGGTATAGAGTGTAGGGTATAGAGTGTAGAGTATAGAGTGTAGGGTATAGAGTGTAGGGTGTAGAGTGTAGGGTATAGAGTGTAGGGTATAGAGTGTAGAGTGTAGGGTATAGAGTGTATAGTATAGAGTGTAGGGTACAGAGTGTAGAGTGTAGGGTCTAGAGTGTAGGGTGTAGAGTGTAGGGTGTAGGGTTTAAAGTGTGCGGTATAGAGTGTAGGATATAGAGTGTAGAGTGTAGGGTATAGAGTGTAGGGTATAGCGTGTAGGGTATAGAGTGTAGAGTGTAGGCTATAGAGTGTAGGGTATAGAGTGTAGGGTAGAGAGTGTAGGGTATAGAGTGTAAAGTTTATGGTATAGAGTGTAGGGTATAGAGTGTAGGGTATAGATTGTAGAGTGTAGGATATAGAGTGTAGGGCATAGTGTATAGAGTGTAGGGTATAGAGTGTAGTGTATAGAGTGTAAAGTGTAGAGTGTAGGGTATAGAGTGTAGAGTGTAGGGTATAGACTGTTGGGTATAGAGTGTATGGAATAGAGTGTAGGGTATAGAGTGTAGAGTGTAGGTTATAGAGTGTAGGGTATAGATCGTAGGGTGCAGGGTGCAGGGTATAGAGTGTAGGGTATAGAGTGTAGAGTGTAGGGTATAGAGTGTAGGGTATAGAGTGTAGGGTGTAGGGTATAGAGTGTAGGGTATAGAGTGTAGGGTATAGAGTGTAGGGTATAGAGTGTAGAGTGTAGGGTATAGAGCGTAGGGTATAGAGTGTAAAGTGCAGAATGTAGGGTATAGAGTGTAGAGTGTAGGGTATAGAGTGTATGAGATAGAGTGTAGGGTATAGAGTGTAGGGTGTAGGGTATAGAGTGTAGGGTATAGAGTGTAGGGTATAGAGTGTAGGGTATAGAATGTAGAGTGTAGGGTATAGAGCGTAGGGTATAGAGTGTAAAGTGCAGAGTGTAGGGTATAGAGTGTAGAGTGTAGGGTATAGAGTGTATGATATAGAGTGTAGGGTATATAGTGTAGAGTGTAGGGTATAGAGTGTATGGTATAGAGTGTAGGGTATAGAGTGTAGAGTGTAGGGTATAGAGTGTAGGGTATAGAGTGTAGGGTGTAGAGTGTATGGTATAGAGTGTAGGGTATAGTGTGTAGAGTGTAGGGTATAGAGTGTAGGGTATAGAGTGTAGGGTATAGATTGTATGTTGTAGAGTGTAGAGTATAGAGTGTAGAGTGTAGGGCATAGAGTGTAGAGTGTAGGGTATAGAGTGTACGGTATAGAGTGTACGGTATAGAGTGTAGAGTGTAGGGTATAGAGTGTATGGTATAGAGTGTAGGGTATAGAGTGTAGGGTATAGAGTGTAGAGTATAGAGTGTAGGGTATAGAGTGTAGAGTGTAGCGTATAGAGTGTAGGGTATAGAGTGTAGGGTATAGAGTGTAGGGTATAGTGTGTATGGTATAGAGTGTAGGGTATAGATTGTATGGTATAGAGCGTAGGGTATAGATTGTAGAGTGTAGGGTATAGATTGTAGGGTATAGAGTGTAGAGTGTAGGGTATAGAGTGTAGGGTATATAGTGTAGAGTGTATGGTATAGAGTGTAGGGTATAGAGTGTAGGGTATAGAGTGTAGGGTGTAGAGTGTAGGGTATAGAGTGTAAGGTATAGAGTGTAGGGTATAGAGTGTATGTTATAGAGTGTAGGGCATAGAGTGTAGGGTATAGAGTGTATGGTATAGAGTGTAGGGTATAGAGTGTAGAGTATAGATTGTAGGGTATAGAGTGTAGAGCGTAGGGTATAGAGTGTAGGGTATAGAGTGTATGGTATAGAGTGTAGAGTGTAGGGTATACAGTGTATAGTGTAGGTTGTAGAGTGTAGGGTATAGAGTAAAGGGTATAAAGTGTATGGTATAGAGTGTAGGGTATAGTGTGTAGAGTGTAGGGTATAGAGTGTAGGGTATAGAGTGTATGTTGTAGAGTGTAAAGTATAGAGTGTAGAGTGTAGGGTACAGAGTGTAGGGTATAGAGTGTAGGGTATAGAGTGTAGAGTGTAGGGTATAGAGTGTATGGTATAGAGTGTAGGGTATAGAGTGTAGGGTATAGAGTGTAGAGTATAGAGTGTAGGGTATAGAGTGTAGAGTGTAGCGTATAGAGTGTAGGGTATAGAGTGTAGGGTATAGAGTGTAGGGTATAGAGTGTAGGGTATAGAGTGTAGAGTGTAGGGTATAGAGTGTAGGGTATAGAGTGTAAAGTGCAGAGTGTAGGGTATAGAGTGTAGAGTGTAGGGTATAGAGTGTATGATATAGAGTGTAGGGTATATAGTGTAGAGTGTAGGGTATAGAGTGTATGGTATAGAGTGTAGGGTATAGAGTGTAGAGTGTAGGGTATAGAGTGTAGGGTATAGAGTGTAGGGTGTAGAGTGTATGGTATAGAGTGTAGGGTATAGTGTGTAGAGTGTAGGGTATAGAGTGTAGGGTATAGAGTGTAGGGTATAGAGTGTATGTTGTAGAGTGTAGAGTATAGAGTGTAGAGTGTAGGGTATAGAGTGTAGAGTGTAGGGTATAGAGTGTACGGTATAGAGTGTACGGTATAGAGTGTAGAGTGTAGGGTATAGAGTGTATGGTATAGAGTGTAGGGTATAGAGTGTAGGGTATAGAGTGTAGAGTATAGAGTGTAGGGTATAGAGTGTAGAGTGTAGCGTATAGAGTGTAGGGTATAGAGTGTAGGGTATAGAGTGTAGGGTATAGTGTGTATGGTAAAGAGTGTAGGGTATAGATTGTATGGTATAGAGCGTAGGGTATAGAATGTAGAGTGTAGGGTATAGATTGTAGGGTATAGAGTGTAGAGTGTAGGGTATAGAGTGTAGGGTATATAGTGTAGAGTGTATGGTATAGAGTGTAGGGTATAGAGTGTAGGGTATAGAGTGTAGGGTGTAGAGTGTAGGGTATAGAGTGTAAGGTATAGAGTGTAGGGTATAGAGTGTATGTTATAGAGTGTAGAGCATAGAGTGTAGGGTATAGAGTGTATGGTATAGAGTGTAGGGTATAGAGTGTAGGGTATAGAGTGTAGGGTATAGATTGTAGGGTATAGAGTGTAGAGCGTAGGGTATAGAGTGTAGGGTATAGAGTGTATGGTATAGAGTGTAGAGTGTAGGGTATAGAGTGTATAGTGTAGGTTATAGAGTGTAGGGTATAGAGTAAAGGGTATAGAGTGTATGGTATAGAGTGTAGGGTATAGTGTGTAGAGTGTAGGGTATAGAGTGTAGGGTATAGAGTGTATGTTGTAGAGTGTAAAGTATAGAGTGTAGAGTGTAGGGTACAGAGTGTAGGGTATAGAGTGTAGGGTATAGAGTGTAGAGTGTAGGGTATAGAGTGTATGGTATAGAGTGTAGGGTATAGAGTGTAGGGTATAGAGTGTAGAGTATAGAGTGTAGGGTATAGAGTGTAGAGTGTAGCGTATAGAGTGTAGGGTATAGAGTGTAGGGTATAGAGTGTAGGGTATAGTGTGTATGGTACAGAGTGTAGGGTATAGAGTGTATGGTATAGAGCGTAGGGTATAGAGTGTAGAGTGTAGGGTATAGAGTGTAGGGTATAGAGTGTAGAGTGTAGGGTATAGAGTGTAGGGTATATAGTGTAGAGTGTATGGTATAGAGTGTAGGGTATAGAGTGTAGAATATAGAGTGTAGAGTGTAGGGTGTAGAGTGTAGGGTATACAGTGTAAGGTATAGAGTGTAGGGTATAGAGTGTATGTTATAGAGTGTAGGGCATAGAGTGTAGGGTATAGAGTGTATGGTATAGAGTGTAGGGTATAGATTGTAGGGTATAGAGTATAAAGTGCAGGGTATAGAGTGTATAGTGTAGGTTATAGAGTGTAGGGTATAGAGTAAAGGGTATAGAGTGTAGAGTGTAGCGTATAGAGTGTAGGGTATAGAGTGTAGGGTATAGAGTGTAGGGTATAGTGTGTATGGTATAGAGTGTAGGGTATAGATTGTATGGTATAGAGCGTAGGGTATAGAGTGTAGGGTATAGAGTGTATACTGTAGAGTGTAGGGTATAGAGTGTAGAGTGTAGGGTATAGAGTGTAGAGTGTAGGGTATAGAGTGTAGGGTATAGAGTGTATGGTATACAGTGTAGAGTGTAAGGTATAGAGTGTATAGTGTAGGGTATAGAGTGTCGGGAATAGAGTGTAGGGTATAGCGTGTATGGCATAGAGTGTAGTGTATAGAGTGTAGAGTGTAGGGTATAGAGTGGAGGGTATGGAGTGTAGGGTATAGAGTGTAGGGTATAGAGTGTAGGGTATAGAGTGTAGGGTATAGAGTGTAGAGTGTAGTGTATAGAGTGTAGGGTATAGAGTGTAGGGTATAGAGTGTAGAGTATAGAGAGTAGGGTATAGAGTGTAGGGTGTAGAGTGTAGGGTATAGAGTGTAGGGTATAGAGTGTAGAGTGTAGGGTATAGAGTGTATAGTATAGAGTGTAGGGTACAGAGTGTAGAGTGTAGGGTCTAGAGTGTAGGGTGTAGAGTGTAGGGTGTAGGGTTTAAAGTGTGCGGTATAGAGTGTAGGATATAGAGTGTAGAGTGTAGGGTATAGAGTGTAGGGTATAGCGTGTAGGGTATAGAGTGTAGAGTGTAGGCTATAGAGTGTAGGGTATAGAGTGTAGGGTATAGAGTGTAGGGTATAGAGTGTAAAGTTTATGGTATAGAGTGTAGGGTATAGAGTGTAGGGTATAGATTGTAGAGTGTAGGGTATAGAGCGTAGGGTATAGAGTGTAAAGTGCAGAATGTAGGGTATAGAGTGTAGAGTGTAGGGTATAGAGTGTATGATATAGAGTGTAGGGTATAGAGTGTAGGGTGTAGGGTATAGAGTGTAGGGTATAGAGTGTAGGGTATAGAGTGTAGAGTGTAGGGTATAGAGCGTAGGGTATAGAGTGTAAAGTGCAGAGTGTAGGGTATAGAGTGTAGAGTGTAGGGTATAGAGTGTATGATATAGAGTGTAGGTTATATAGTGTAGAGTGTAGGGTATAGAGTGTATGGTATAGAGTGTAGGGTATAGAGTGTAGAGTGTAGGGTATAGAGTGTAGGGTATAGAGTGTAGGGTGTAGAGTGTATGGTATAGAGTGTAGGGTATAGTGTGTAGAGTGTAGGGTATAGAGTGTAGGGTATAGAGTGTAGGGTATAGAGTGTATGTTGTAGAGTGTAGAGTATAGAGTGTAGAGTGTAGGGTATAGAGTGTAGAGTGTAGGGTATAGAGTGTACGGTATAGAGTGTACGGTATAGAGTGTAGGGTATAGAGTGTATGGTATAGAGTGTAGGGTATAGAGTGTAGGGTATAGAGTGTAGAGTATAGAGTGTAGGGTATAGAGTGTAGAGTGTAGCGTATAGAGTGTAGGGTATAGAGTGTAGGGTATAGAGTGTAGGGTATAGTGTGTATGGTATAGAGTGTAGGGTATAGATTGTATGGTATAGAGCGTAGGGTATAGAGTGTAGGGTATAGAGTGTAAACTGTAGAGTGTAGGGTATAGAGTGTAGAGTGTAGGGTATAGAGTGTAGGGTATAGAGCGTAGGGTGTAGGGTATAGAGTGTAGGGTATAGAGTGTAGGGTATAGAGTGTAGAGTGTAGGGTATAGAGTGTATGGTATAGAGTGTAGGGTGTAGAGTGTAGGGTATAGAGTGTAGAGTGTAGGGTATAGAGTGTAGGGTATAGAGTGTATGGTATACAGTGTAGAGTGTAAGGTATAGAGTGTATAGTGTAGGGTATAGAGTGTCGGGAATAGAGTGTAGGGTATAGCGTGTATGGCATAGAGTGTAGTGTATAGAGTGTAGAGTGTAGGGTATAGAGTGGAGGGTATGGAGTGTAGGGTATAGAGTGTAGGGTATAGAGTGTAGGGTATAGAGTGTAGGGTATAGAGTGTAGAGTGTAGTGTATAGAGTGTAGGGTATAGAGTGTAGGGTATAGAGTGTAGAGTATAGAGTGTAGGGTATAGAGTGTAGGGTGTAGAGTGTAGGGTATAGAGTGTAGGTTATAGAGTGTAGAGTGTAGGGTATAGAGTGTATAGTATAGAGTGTAGGGTACAGAGTGTAGAGTGTAGGGTCTAGAGTGTAGGGTGTAAAGTGTAGGGTGTAGGGTTTAAAGTGTGCGGTATAGAGTGTAGGATATAGAGTGTAGAGTGTAGGGTATAGAGTGTAGGGTATAGCGTGTAGGGTATAGAGTGTAGAGTGTAGGCTATAGAGTGTAGGGTATAGAGTGTAGGGTATAGAGTGTAGGGTATAGAGTGTAAAGTTTATGGTATAGAGTGTAGGGTATAGAGTGTAGGGTATAGATTGTAGAGTGTAGGATATAGAGTGTAGGGCATAGTGTATAGAGTGTAGGGTATAGAGTGTAGGGTATAGAGTGTAAAGTGTAGAGTGTAGGGTATAGAGTGTAGAGTGTAGGGTATAGACTGTTGGGTATAGAGTGTAGAGTGTATGGTATAGAGTGTAGGGTATAGAGTGTAGGGTATAGAGTGTAGAGTGTAGGATGTAGAGTGTAGGGCATAGAGTGTAGGGTATAGAGTGTAGGGTATAGAGTGTATAGTCTAGGTTATAGAGTGTAGGGTATAGAGTAAAGGGTATAGAGTGTATGGTATAGAGTGTAGGGAATAGAGTGTAGAGTGTAGGGTATAGAGTGTATAGTGTAGGTTATAGAGTGTAGGGTATAGAGTAAAGGGTATAGAGTGTATGGTATAGAGTGTAGGGAATAGAGTGTAGAGTGTAGGGTATAGAGTGTAGGGTATAGAGTGTAGGGTATAGAGTGTAGAGTGTAGGATGTAGAGTGTAGGGCATAGAGTGTAGGGTATAGAGTGTAGAGTGTAGGGTATAGAGTGTATAGTGTAGGTTATAGAGTGTAGGGTATAGAGTAAAGGGTATAGAGTGTATGGTATAGAGTGTAGGGAATAGAGTGTAGAGTGTAGGGTATAGAGTGTATAGTGTAGGTTATAGAGTGTAGGGTATAGAGTAAAGGGTATAGAGTGTATGGTATAGAGTGTAGGGAATAGAGTGTAGAGCGTAGGGCATAGTGTGTATGGTATAGAGTGTAGGGTATAGAGTGTAGAGTGTAGGGTATAGAGTGTAGGGTATAGAGTGTAGGGCATAGAGTGTAGGGTATAGAGTGTAGAGTGTAGGGTATACAGTGTAGGGTATAGAGTGTAGAGTATAGAGTGTAGGGTATAGAGTGTAGAGTGTAGGGATTAAAGTGTAGGGTATATAATGTAGGGTATAGAGTGTAGAGTGTAGGGTATAGAGTGTAGGCTATAGAGTGTAGGGTATAGAGTGTAAACTGTAGAGTGTAGGGTATAGAGTGTAGAGTGTAGGGTATAGAGTGTAGGGTATAGAGCGTAGGGTGTAGGGTATAGAGTGTAGGGTATAGAGTGTAGGGTATAGAGTGTAGAGTGTAGGGTATAGAGTGTATGGTATAGAGTGTAGGGTGTAGAGTGTAGGGTATAGAGTGTAGAGTGTAGGGTATAGAGTGTAGGGTATAGAGTGTATGGTATACAGTGTAGAGTGTAAGGTATAGAGTGTATAGTGTAGGGTATATTGTGTCGGGAATAGAGTGTAGGGTATAGCGTGTATAGCATAGAGTGTAGTGTATAGAGTGTAGAGTGTAGGGTATAGAGTGGAGGGTATGGAGTGTAGGGTATAGAGTGTAGGGTATAGAGTGTAGGGTATAGAGTGTAGAGTGTAGTGTATAGAGTGTAGGGTATAGAGTGTAGGGTATAGAGTGTAGAGTATAGAGTGTAGGGTATAGAGTGTAGGGTGTAGAGTGTAGGGTATAGAGTGTAGGGTATAGAGTGTAGAGTGTAGGGTATAGAGTGTATGGTATAGAGTGTAGGGTATAGAGTGTAGAGTGTAGGGTATAGAGTGTATAGTATAGAGTGTAGGGTACAGAGTGTAGAGTGTAGGGTCTAGAGTGTAGGGTGTAGAGTGTAGGGTGTAGGGTTTAAAGTGTGCGGTATAGAGTGTAGGATATAGAGTGTAGAGTGTAGGGTATAGAGTGTAGGGTATAGCGTGTAGGGTATAGAGTGTAGAGTGTAGGCTATAGAGTGTAGGGTATAGAGTGTAGGGTATAGATTGTAGAGTGTAGGATATAGAGTGTAGGGCATAGTGTATAGAGTGTATGGTATAGAGTGTAGGGTATAGAGTGTAAAGTGTAGAGTGTAGGGTATAGAGTGTAGAGTGTAGGGTATAGACTGTTGGGTATAGAGTGTATGGAATAGAGTGTAGGGTATAGAGTGTAGAGTGTAGGTTATAGAGTGTAGGGTATAGAGCGTAGGGTGCAGGGTGCAGGGTATAGAGTGTAGGGTATAGAGTGTAGAGTGTAGGGTATAGAGTGTAGGGTATAGAGTGTAGGGTGTAGGGTATAGAGTGTAGGGTATAGAGTGTAGGGTATAGAGTGTATGGTATAGAGTGTAGAGTGTAGGGTATAGAGCGTAGGGTATAGAGTGTAAAGTGCAGAATGTAGGGTATAGAGTGTAGAGTGTAGGGTATAGAGTGTATGATATAGAGTGTAGGGTATAGAGTGTAGGGTGTAGGGTATAGAGTGTAGGGTATAGAGTGTAGGGTATAGAGTGTAGGGTATAGAGTGTAGAGTGTAGGGTATAGAGCGTAGGGTATAGAGTGTAAAGTGCAGAGTGTAGGGTATAGAGTGTAGAGTGTAGGGTATAGAGTGTATGATATAGAGTGTAGGGTATATAGTGTAGAGTGTAGGGTATAGAGTGTATGGTATAGAGTGTAGGGTATAGAGTGTAGAGTGTAGGGTATAGAGTGTAGGGTATAGAGTGTAGGGTGTAGAGTGTATGGTATAGAGTGTAGGGTATAGTGTGTAGAGTGTAGGGTATAGAGTGTAGGGTATAGAGTGTAGGGTATAGAGTGTATGTTGTAGAGTGTAGAGTATAGAGTGTAGAGTGTAGGGTGTAGAGTGTAGAGTGTAGGGTATAGAGTGTACGGTATAGAGTGTACGGTATAGAGTGTAGAGTGTAGGGTATAGAGTGTATGGTATAGAGTGTAGGGTATAGAGTGTAGGGTATAGAGTGTAGAGTATAGAGTGTAGGGTATAGAGTGTAGAGTGTAGCGCATAGAGTGTAGGGTATAGAGTGTAGGGTATAGAGTGTAGGGTATAGTGTGTATGGTATAGAGTGTAGGGTATAGATTGTATGGTATAGAGCGTAGGGTGCAGGGTGCAGTGTATAGAGTGTAGGGTATAGAGTGTAGAGTGTAGGGTATAGAGTGTAGGGTATAGAGTGTAGGGTGTAGGGTATAGAGTGTAGGGTATAGAGTGTAGGGTATAGAGTGTATGGTATAGAGTGTAGAGTGTAGGGTATAGAGTGTAGGGTATAGAGTGTAGGGTATAGAGTGTATGGTATAGAGTGTAGAGTGTAGGGTATAGAGCGTAGGGTATAGAGTGTAAAGTGCAGAATGTAGGGTATAGAGTGTAGAGTGTAGGGTATAGAGCGTATGATATAGAGTGTAGGGTATAGAGTGTAGGGTGTAGGGTATAGAGTGTAGGGTATAGAGTGTAGGGTATAGAGTGTAGAGTGTAGGGTATAGAGCGTAGGGTATAGAGTGTAAAGTGCAGAGTGTAGGGTATAGAGTGTAGAGTGTAGGGTATAGAGTGTATGATATAGAGTGTAGGGTATATAGTGTAGAGTGTAGGGTATAGAGTGTATGGTATAGAGTGTAGGGTATAGAGTGTAGAGTGTAGGGTATAGAGTGTAGGGTATAGAGTGTAGGGTGTAGAGTGTATGGTATAGAGTGTAGGGTATAGTGTGTAGAGTGTAGGGTATAAAGTGTAGGGTATAGAGTGTAGGGTATAGAGTGTATGTTGTAGAGTGTAGAGTATAGAGTGTAGAGTGTAGGGTATAGAGTGTAGAGTGTAGGGTATAGAGTGTACGGTATAGAGTGTACGGTATAGAGTGTAGAGTGTAGGGTATAGAGTGTATGGTATAGAGTGTAGGGTATAGAGTGTAGGGTATAGAGTGTAGAGTATAGAGTGTAGGGTATAGAGTGTAGAGTGTAGCGTATAGAGTGTAGGGTATAGAGTGTAGGGTATAGAGTGTAGGGTATAGTGTGTATGGTATAGAGTGTAGGGTATAGATTGTATGGTATAGAGCGTAGGGTATAGAGTGTAGGGTATAGAGTGTAAACTGTAGAGTGTAGGGTATAGAGTGTAGAGTGTAGGGTATAGAGTGTAGGGTATAGAGCGTAGGGTGTAGGGTATAGAGTGTAGGGTATAGAGTGTAGGGTATAGAGTGTAGAGTGTAGGGTATAGAGTGTATGGTATAGAGTGTAGGGTGTAGAGTGTAGGGTATAGAGTGTAGAGTGTAGGGTATAGAGTGTAGGGTATAGAGTGTATGGTATACAGTGTAGAGTGTAAGGTATAGAGTGTATAGTGTAGGGTATAGAGTGTCGGGAATAGAGTGTAGGGTATAGCGTGTATGGCATAGAGTGTAGTGTATAGAGTGTAGAGTGTAGGGTATAGAGTGAAGGGTATGGAGTGTAGGGTATAGAGTGTAGGGTATAGAGTGTAGGGTATAGAGTGTAGGGTATAGAGTGTAGAGTGTAGTGTATAGAGTGTAGGGTATAGAGTGTAGGGTATAGAGTGTAGAGTATAGAGAGTAGGGTATAGAGTGTAGGGTGTAGAGTGTAGGGTATAGAGTGTAGGGTATAGAGTGTAGAGTGTAGGGTATAGAGTGTATAGTATAGAGTGTAAGGTACAGAGTGTAGAGTGTAGGGTCTAGAGTGTAGGGTGTAGAGTGTAGGGTGTAGGGTTTAAAGTGTGCGGTATAGAGTGTAGGATATAGAGTGTAGAGTGTAGGGTATAGAGTGTAGGGTATAGCGTGTAGGGTATAGAGTGTAGAGTGTAGGCTATAGAGTGTAGGGTATAGAGTGTAGGGTATAGAGTGTAGGGTATAGAGTGTAAAGTTTATGGTATATAGTGTAGGGTATAGAGTGTAGGGTATAGATTGTAGAGTGTAGGGTATAGAGCGTAGGGTATAGAGTGTAAAGTGCAGAATGTAGGGTATAGAGTGTAGAGTGTAGGGTATAGAGTGTATGATATAGAGTGTAGGGTATAGAGTGTAGGGTGTAGGGTATAGAGTGTAGGGTATAGAGTGTAGGGTATAGAGTGTAGAGTGTAGGGTATAGAGCGTAGGGTATAGAGTGTAAAGTGCAGAGTGTAGGGTATAGAGTGTAGAGTGTAGGGTATAGAGTGTATGATATAGAATGTAGGTTATATAGTGTAGAGTGTAGGGTATAGAGTGTATGGTATAGAGTGTAAAGTGCAGAGTGTAGGGTATAGAGTGTAAAGTGTAGGGTATAGAGTGTATTATATAGAGTGTAGGGTATAGAGTGTAGAGTGTAGGGTATAGAGTGTATGGTATAGAGTGTAGGGTATAGAGTGTAGAGTGTAGGGTATAGAGTGTAGGGTATAGAGTGTAGGGTGTAGAGTGTATGGTATAGAGTGTAGGGTATAGTGTGTAGAGTGTAGGGTATAGAGTGTAGGGTATAGAGTGTAGGGTATAGAGTGTATGTTGTAGAGTGTAGAGTATAGAGTGTAGAGTGTAGGGTATAGAGTGTAGAGTGTAGGGTATAGAGTGTACGGTATAGAGTGTACGGTATAGAGTGTAGAGTGTAGGGTATAGAGTGTATGGTATAGAGTGTAGGGTATAGAGTGTAGGGTATAGAGTGTAGAGTATAGAGTGTAGGGTATAGAGTGTAGAGTGTAGTGTATAGAGTGTAGGGTATAGAGTGTAGGGTATAGAGTGTAGGGTATAGTGTGTATGGTATAGAGTGTAGGGTATAGATTGTATGGTATAGAGCGTAGGGTATAGAGTGTAGGGTATAGAGTGTAAACTGTAGAGTGTAGGGTATAGAGTGTAGAGTGTAGGGTATAGAGTGTAGGGTATAGAGCGTAGGGTGTAGGGTATAGAGTGTAGGGTATAGAGTGTAGGGTATAGAGTGTAGAGTGTAGGGTATAGAGTGTATGGTATAGAGTGTAGGGTGTAGAGTGTAGGGTATAGAGTGTAGAGTGTAGGGTATAGAGTGTAGGGTATAGAGTGTATGGTATACAGTGTAGAGTGTAAGGTATAGAGTGTATAGTGTAGGGTATAGAGTGTCGGGAATAGAGTGTAGGGTATAGCGTGTATGGCATAGAGTGTAGTGTATAGAGTGTAGAGTTTAGGGTATAGAGTGGAGGGTATGGAGTGTAGGGTATAGAGTGTAGGGTATAGAGTGTAGGGTATAGAGTGTAGGGTATAGAGTGTAGAGTGTAGTGTATAGAGTGTAGGGTATAGAGTGTAGGGTATAGAGTGTAGAGTATAGAGTGTAGGGTATAGAGTGTAGGGTGTAGAGTGTAGGGTATAGAGTGTAGGGTATAGAGTGTAGAGTGTAGGGTATAGAGTGTATAGTATAGAGTGTAGGGTACAGAGTGTAGGGTGTAGAGTGTAGGGTGTAGGGTTTAAAGTGTGCGGTATAGAGTGTAGGATATAGAGTGTAGAGTGTAGGGTATAGAGTGTAGGGTATAGCGTGTAGGGTATAGAGTGTAGAGTGTAGGCTATAGAGTGTAGGGTATAGAGTGTAGGGTAGAGAGTGTAGGGTATAGAGTGTAAAGTTTATGGTATAGAGTGTAGGGTATAGAGTGTAGGGTATAGATTGTAGAGTGTAGGATATAGAGTGTAGGGCATAGTGTATAGAGTGTAGGGTATAGAGTGTAGGGTATAGAGTGTAAAGTGTAGAGTGTAGGGTATAGAGTGTAGAGTGTAGGGTATAGACTGTTGGGTATAGAGTGTATGGAATAGAGTGTAGGGTATAGAGTGTAGAGTGTAGGTTATAGAGTGTAGGGTATAGATCGTAGGGTGCAGGGTGCAGGGTATAGAGTGTAGGGTATAGAGTGTAGAGTGTAGGGTATAGAGTGTAGGGTATAGAGTGTAGGGTGTAGGGTATAGAGTGTAGGGTATAGAGTGTAGGGTATAGAGTGTAGGGTATAGAGTGTAGAGTGTAGGGTATAGAGCGTAGGGTATAGAGTGTAAAGTGCAGAATGTAGGGTATAGAGTGTAGAGTGTAGGGTATAGAGTGTATGAGATAGAGTGTAGGGTATAGAGTGTAGGGTGTAGGGTATAGAGTGTAGGGTATAGAGTGTAGGGTATAGAGTGTAGGGTATAGAGTGTAGAGTGTAGGGTATAGAGCGTAGGGTATAGAGTGTAAAGTGCAGAGTGTAGGGTATAGAGTGTAGAGTGTAGGGTATAGAGTGTATGATATAGAGTGTAGGGTATATAGTGTAGAGTGTAGGGTATAGAGTGTATGGTATAGAGTGTAGGGTATAGAGTGTAGAGTGTAGGGTATAGAGTGTAGGGTATAGAGTGTAGGGTGTAGAGTGTATGGTATAGAGTGTAGGGTATAGTGTGTAGAGTGTAGGGTATAGAGTGTAGGGTATAGAGTGTAGGGTATAGAGTGTATGTTGTAGAGTGTAGAGTATAGAGTGTAGAGTGTAGGGCATAGAGTGTAGAGTGTAGGGTATAGAGTGTACGGTATAGAGTGTACGGTATAGAGTGTAGAGTGTAGGGTATAGAGTGTATGGTATAGAGTGTAGGGTGTAGAGTGTAGGGTATAGAGTGTAGAGTGTAGGGTATAGAGTGTAGGGTATAGAGTGTATGGTATACAGTGTAGAGTGTAAGGTATAGAGTGTATAGTGTAGGGTATAGAGTGTCGGGAATAGAGTGTAGGGTATAGCGTGTATGGCATAGAGTGTAGTGTATAGAGTGTAGAGTTTAGGGTATAGAGTGGAGGGTATGGAGTGTAGGGTATAGAGTGTAGGGTATAGAGTGTAGGGTATAGAGTGTAGGGTATAGAGTGTAGAGTGTAGTGTATAGAGTGTAGGGTATAGAGTGTAGGGTATAGAGTGTAGAGTATAGAGTGTAGGGTATAGAGTGTAGGGTGTAGAGTGTAGGGTATAGAGTGTAGGGTATAGAGTGTAGAGTGTAGGGTATAGAGTGTATAGTATAGAGTGTAGGGTACAGAGTGTAGGGTGTAGAGTGTAGGGTGTAGGGTTTAAAGTGTGCGGTATAGAGTGTAGGATATAGAGTGTAGAGTGTAGGGTATAGAGTGTAGGGTATAGCGTGTAGGGTATAGAGTGTAGAGTGTAGGCTATAGAGTGTAGGGTATAGAGTGTAGGGTAGAGAGTGTAGGGTATAGAGTGTAAAGTTTATGGTATAGAGTGTAGGGTATAGAGTGTAGGGTATAGATTGTAGAGTGTAGGATATAGAGTGTAGGGCATAGTGTATAGAGTGTAGGGTATAGAGTGTAGGGTATAGAGTGTAAAGTGTAGAGTGTAGGGTATAGAGTGTAGAGTGTAGGGTATAGACTGTTGGGTATAGAGTGTATGGAATAGAGTGTAGGGTATAGAGTGTAGAGTGTAGGTTATAGAGTGTAGGGTATAGATCGTAGGGTGCAGGGTGCAGGGTATAGAGTGTAGGGTATAGAGTGTAGAGTGTAGGGTATAGAGTGTAGGGTATAGAGTGTAGGGTGTAGGGTATAGAGTGTAGGGTATAGAGTGTAGGGTATAGAGTGTAGGGTATAGAGTGTAGAGTGTAGGGTATAGAGCGTAGGGTATAGAGTGTAAAGTGCAGAATGTAGGGTATAGAGTGTAGAGTGTAGGGTATAGAGTGTATGAGATAGAGTGTAGGGTATAGAGTGTAGGGTGTAGGGTATAGAGTGTAGGGTATAGAGTGTAGGGTATAGAGTGTAGGGTATAGAGTGTAGAGTGTAGGGTATAGAGCGTAGGGTATAGAGTGTAAAGTGCAGAGTGTAGGGTATAGAGTGTAGAGTGTAGGGTATAGAGTGTATGATATAGAGTGTAGGGTATATAGTGTAGAGTGTAGGGTATAGAGTGTATGGTATAGAGTGTAGGGTATAGAGTGTAGAGTGTAGGGTATAGAGTGTAGGGTATAGAGTGTAGGGTGTAGAGTGTATGGTATAGAGTGTAGGGTATAGTGTGTAGAGTGTAGGGTATAGAGTGTAGGGTATAGAGTGTAGGGTATAGAGTGTATGTTGTAGAGTGTAGAGTATAGAGTGTAGAGTGTAGGGCATAGAGTGTAGAGTGTAGGGTATAGAGTGTACGGTATAGAGTGTACGGTATAGAGTGTAGAGTGTAGGGTATAGAGTGTATGGTATAGAGTGTAGGGTATATAGTGTAGGGTATAGAGTGTAGAGTATAGAGTGTAGGGTATAGAGTGTAGAGTGTAGCGTATAGAGTGTAGGGTATAGTGTGTATGGTATAGAGTGTAGGGTATAGATTGTATGGTATAGAGCGTAGGGTATAGATTGTAGAGTGTAGGGTATAGATTGTAGGGTATAGAGTGTAGAGTGTAGGGTATAGAGTGTAGGGTATATAGTGTAGAGTGTATGGTATAGAGTGTAGGGTATAGAGTGTAGGGTATAGAGTGTAGGGTGTAGAGTGTAGGGTATAGAGTGTAAGGTATAGAGTGTAGGGTATAGAGTGTATGTTATAGAGTGTAGGGCATAGAGTGTAGGGTATAGAGTGTATGGTATAGAGTGTAGGGTATAGAGTGTAGGGTATAGATTGTAGGGTATAGAGTGTAGAGCGTAGGGTATAGAGTGTAGGGTATAGAGTGTATGGTATAGAGTGTAGAGTGTAGGGTATACAGTGTATAGTGTAGGTTGTAGAGTGTAGGGTATAGAGTAAAGGGTATAAAGTGTATGGTATAGAGTGTAGGGTATAGTGTGTAGAGTGTAGGGTATAGAGTGTAGGGTATAGAGTGTATGTTGTAGAGTGTAAAGTATAGAGTGTAGAGTGTAGGGTACAGAGTGTAGGGTATAGAGTGTAGGGTATAGAGTGTAGAGTGTAGGGTATAGAGTGTATGGTATAGAGTGTAGGGTATAGAGTGTAGGGTATAGAGTGTAGAGTATAGAGTGTAGGGTATAGAGTGTAGAGTGTAGCGTATAGAGTGTAGGGTATAGAGTGTAGGGTATAGAGTGTAGGGTATAGAGTGTAGGGTATAGAGTGTAGAGTGTAGGGTATAGAGTGTAGGGTATAGAGTGTAAAGTGCAGAGTGTAGGGTATAGAGTGTAGAGTGTAGGGTATAGAGTGTATGATATAGAGTGTAGGGTATATAGTGTAGAGTGTAGGGTATAGAGTGTATGGTATAGAGTGTAGGGTATAGAGTGTAGAGTGTAGGGTATAGAGTGTAGGGTATAGAGTGTAGGGTGTAGAGTGTATGGTATAGAGTGTAGGGTATAGTGTGTAGAGTGTAGGGTATAGAGTGTAGGGTATAGAGTGTAGGGTATAGAGTGTATGTTGTAGAGTGTAGAGTATAGAGTGTAGAGTGTAGGGTATAGAGTGTAGAGTGTAGGGTATAGAGTGTACGGTATAGAGTGTACGGTATAGAGTGTAGAGTGTAGGGTATAGAGTGTATGGTATAGAGTGTAGGGTATAGAGTGTAGGGTATAGAGTGTAGAGTATAGAGTGTAGGGTATAGAGTGTAGAGTGTAGCGTATAGAGTGTAGGGTATAGAGTGTAGGGTATAGAGTGTAGGGTATAGTGTGTATGGTAAAGAGTGTAGGGTATAGATTGTATGGTATAGAGCGTAGGGTATAGAGTGTAGAGTGTAGGGTATAGATTGTAGGGTATAGAGTGTAGAGTGTAGGGTATAGAGTGTAGGGTATATAGTGTAGAGTGTATGGTATAGAGTGTAGGGTATAGAGTGTAGGGTATAGAGTGTAGGGTGTAGAGTGTAGGGTATAGAGTGTAAGGTATAGAGTGTAGGGTATAGAGTGTATGTTATAGAGTGTAGAGCATAGAGTGTAGGGTATAGAGTGTATGGTATAGAGTGTAGGGTATAGAGTGTAGGGTATAGAGTGTAGGGTATAGATTGTAGGGTATAGAGTGTAGAGCGTAGGGTATAGAGTGTAGGGTATAGAGTGTATGGTATAGAGTGTAGAGTGTAGGGTATAGAGTGTATAGTGTAGGTTATAGAGTGTAGGGTATAGAGTAAAGGGTATAGAGTGTATGGTATAGAGTGTAGGGTATAGTGTGTAGAGTGTAGGGTATAGAGTGTAGGGTATAGAGTGTATGTTGTAGAGTGTAAAGTATAGAGTGTAGAGTGTAGGGTACAGAGTGTAGGGTATAGAGTGTAGGGTATAGAGTGTAGAGTGTAGGGTATAGAGTGTATGGTATAGAGTGTAGGGTATAGAGTGTAGGGTATAGAGTGTAGAGTATAGAGTGTAGGGTATAGAGTGTAGAGTGTAGCGTATAGAGTGTAGGGTATAGAGTGTAGGGTATAGAGTGTAGGGTATAGTGTGTATGGTACAGAGTGTAGGGTATAGAGTGTATGGTATAGAGCGTAGGGTATAGAGTGTAGAGTGTAGGGTATAGAGTGTAGGGTATAGAGTGTAGAGTGTAGGGTATAGAGTGTAGGGTATATAGTGTAGAGTGTATGGTATAGAGTGTAGGGTATAGAGTGTAGAATATAGAGTGTAGAGTGTAGGGTGTAGAGTGTAGGGTATACAGTGTAAGGTATAGAGTGTAGGGTATAGAGTGTATGTTATAGAGTGTAGGGCATAGAGTGTAGGGTATAGAGTGTATGGTATAGAGTGTAGGGTATAGATTGTAGGGTATAGAGTATAAAGTGCAGGGTATAGAGTGTATAGTGTAGGTTATAGAGTGTAGGGTATAGAGTAAAGGGTATAGAGTGTTTGGTATAGAGTGTAGGGAATAGAGTGTAGAGTGTAGGGTATAGAGTGTATAGTGTAGGTTATAGAGTGTATACCAGCGCAACAGTGGCGTACAGACCCCAGAGCGAGTAACTGCAGGACGGCGGGACCTATCCTCCATGCTGTGAATTGGGGACATAAAGGCAGTAGCGTCACTTGCCGCGCCCCACGTTCTGTGGTGACGAATAAACTCTTCCAGGGTTATAACACAGGCACTTCCAAGTTGCACTAATCTGGTACAATCCCGTTAATTTTCTAATGCCCTAGAATGGTTTCCTGTAACACGTGGCCACATTCCTTACTGCTCGACGTTTGTGCTATTCCCTTATTATTTTGTTTTACCAGCTGTAGTTGTATTTATAATGCCGACAAACGTCGAGCAGTAAGGAATGTGGCCACGTGTTACAGGAAACCATTCTAGGGCATTAGAAAATTAACGGGATTGTACCAGATGATATCCCGCCCACCATTCCTAGGAGTAAGAAGCACTGAACATGAGCTCCTGAATTTCCATCACTTTATACCTTGTAATGAGTCAACTGTAAGACAAAACCTGGAAAAACTCAACTCCGTGGAACATAAAAGTGATCTGGACCGAACTGGACTTTACATTTTATGAAAAAAGGAAGAATTGGAGGATTTAAAGGACAAAACAAGAATCTCCTGGAGGACACAGACTGGAAGCAGCCGACATCATACATCTGACATCCTGATACCTGGACCTATAGAAGGTAGGAGAATTCTTTAACTACAACACAACCTATAGACTTGCTACAAATTAATCTTCTTAGAAACAAGGATTATAATTAACATATAACTACAAAATGGAAAACACAAATTTAGAACATGTAAATGAACAAAGCCCGGAGCCAGAGACACAGGAATGCTGGGGGCCAGATCTGGAGATAACACAGGGGGGCAATAAATCCAAGATGGACTACGTTAGAGAGAATCCAGAGACTCTTTATGCAGATTTCACAAAGAAAGAACCAAAAAGAAAAACCAATGTATTATTCTATACAGACCACCCCTCAGCTTGGCGCACTGCGCTGTGCAAACGATACAAACATGTATCTAAAACCAACGATAAAGGTGTCCAGCAGATTAAAATTACCAGCCAAGCAGATGATGACACCAATGCGCTCACCATACTCCTATACAAAACTGGCACAGTCATGGCGCAGGGGACGGAGGAGATTCTGCAGCAATTTGAAAATTGTTTCTCCGATATCAAAGAGCAGGCACAAACCTATAAAGGACTACAAGCCCCAGCAGCTACCTCTAATGCTCACATAGGGATTCCCAGACAGAGCCGCCTAACCCCCGACACTTCACACCTCTCGCCTGATAACATCAGAGACTTCTTATCTCAACTAGAAAGAGACTTGGCCCAACTGAAATTTGAATGTGAAAGAAACTCACAAAGCAACGCAAATTACCAAGCAGCAAATGACACAGCCACACAGAAAATAAGGGCCGAAATGTGTGAAATGAAGTGTCAATACAAGGCAGCACTACAGGAAATGGGGGAGCTGAAAAAAGACAATGATCAACTCCGAAAGGAGATTAGAGAATTAAAAGCCCATAGCCCTGGTCATCTGAACCAGCAGGGGGCAACGAAAACATGCCAGAGAGCAGACAATATGGCCACCACTGAACCCCATCAGCAGCACCGTAGCCCACCCAAGACATCACAAAGTCCTGATACTGTCCTAATAATGGACTCAAATCCTGAAACCAGAGAGATGGAAGAGAGAACAGAACCAGCCACCAGCAAAGCCAGCACCACAGACCCTCGTCAGCAGCACCGTAGCCCACCCAAGACATCACAAAGTCCTGATACTGTCCTAATAATGGACTCAAATCCTGAAACCAGAGAGATGGAAGAGAGAACAGAACCAGCCACCAGCAAAGCCAGCACCACAGACCCTCGTCAGCAGCACCGTAGCCCACCCAAGACATCACAAAGTCCTGATATTGTCCTAATAATGGACTCAAATGGGAAGTACCTAAATACACAGCGGCTATTCCCAGGAAAACAGGTCCGTACAATCCGCTGTGCAAGTATTGAACAGGTGACAGAGGTCATCAGTAGACCACGGTTTACCAACCCAAAGCACATTATTATACACACGGGTACAAACAATCGGCCAGACCAGCAGATCGCAGAACAACTGATCAACCTGGCAAAGATGGCAAACCTAAAATTCCGGGACAGTAAAATCATTCTGTCATCGCTGCTTCCAAGAAAGGACATACCCAGGCAAACCACCCAAGCCATCAATGCAGAACTGACTGAAAAGATCAAGACTGTGCCAAACGTGACCCTGGCACAACACCTCTCCATAAACAACAGTCACCTGCACGATGATAAACACCTCAACAAACAAGGGGTCAGCCTCCTGGCCAAAGAGCTGAAGGACATCGTGCTAAACAGAGACCCCGGGCCTGGATTCAACAGTGGCCATAATTACACTGAAAGACCCCCGAGAACGATAAAGCAGAAAACCCCAAGGCTACCTCCCGGAGCTGGAAACAAAGCTCTTCACCCAGTGTCAGACCATCGGAGGTGGAGACCTCCACCGAGGAGACCACCAAGCCCACACAGACACATGCAGAGCAGAGATAGGGATGAGATAATAAACCTACTCAATGAACTGCGCAGAATAATAATGTGACTGGATGGAACCAAGCACCGCTATAAAACTGTCAGAAATCCAGTTTGTCCCACACAGCCATACTCATTACAAGGTATATACACACAAACCACACAGAAGAATGTCTTCACTTACAATCAGCAGCTGGAATATCCAGGGTCTCAACGCCTCAACCTTTGGATCTAAAACAAAGGACCCTGATTTTATACAAAGTATGAAAAATATAGACATTCAGATCCTCCTGGAAACATGGACCAGAGCCGAAAACGAATCCCTGGTGCCTATTGGATACAAGGAATTCTTGGTCCATGCCCAGAAAAATAAAAACATCAAACAGGGCCGGGGCTCAGGAGGAGTAGCGATCTGGTATAAAGAGGAGCTCCACCAGTACATCAAACCGGTGAAGAAAGGAGGCAGCCACATATGGATCAGAATCAGCAGCTCCATCCTCACCTGTCAGTCTGATGTCCACCTCTGTGCCACCTATATACCACCGCCAGAGTCCCCCTACTTCAATCCAGACTGCTTCGAAATCTTACAAAGAGAAGCCGCCCATTATCAGGCCCTGGGCAAAGTTCTCATCTTTGGAGACCTCAATGCAAGAACAGGGAGAGAGAGAGACTTCCTGACCACAGATGGAAACATCTACATACTTGGAGCAGAGAATGACGGCCAAGACCCTGTACACACTGAGAGAAACAGCTATGACAGTACAGTCAACAAAAGTGGCAGAAAGCTCCTGAACGTATGTAAAAGTTTAGGACTTCATATCCTTAATGGACGATGCAAGGGTGACTCCTTAGGAAGGTATACACTAAACTCCCATGTAGGGAGGAGTGTAGTTGATTACGCCATTACAGACATGAACCTGGCAGATGTCAGCGCCTTCATAGTCACCCCACAAACGCACCTGTCAGACCACAGCCAACTTCTTCTGTACATGAAATCTACAGAGAAACCATCCACTCAGAAGCCACAGCAGAGCGGCCTCTTCACCCGGCCTCCATCCTATAAATGGTCCAAAATATCGGCACTAAGATATAAAGAAGCTTCCAGAAGACCTGAAATACAGCGGATGCTCCACCACTTCTACAACCTTGAGTACATGCCAAACCCAGAGGGAGTGAACCAAGCAGCAAAGGACCTCAACAATATATTCTACGCAATGGCCAGACTGTCCGACCTTAAAAAAGTCGACTACAAGAGACCAAAAGAAACACAGGTCAATGGCTGGTTTGACAGAGAATGTAAAGCTGTACGGAAGACCCTGAGAACAGCCTCCAACAAGAAACACAGAGACCCCAACCACCTGGGTCTGAGGGAAGCCTATGACTCCATACAAAAGCAGTACAAAACCATCCTCAGGAGGAAGAAGCAGAGTTACATCTCTACGAAGCTCAATCAACTCCAAGACGCCCTCCAAGACCACTCCTTCTGGGAACTATGGAACCACATGGACACCAAAGACAAGAAAAACAACAACCATATCCAAAATGGCAACCTCTGGCTCCAATACTTCAGAGACCTCTATAAAGACATTCCAAAGGAAGGACTAAGCCAAGAACAGGAAAACATAATGGCGAAACTAAAAGCAATGGAGGAAAAAATCAAAAACTTCCAAAACCCGGTGGATACACCTATAACACTACAGGAAGTAACCGAGAGACTCTCCTCCATAAGAAGTAGAAAAGCCGGTGGCCTAGATGGAATCCTACCAGAAATGCTGAAGTACAGCCCACCAGAAATACAGGCTGCAATGGTTAAACTCTTCAATATTGTACTGAGTGCCGGCTACTTCCCTCGTACCTGGAACCAAGGCCTCATCACACCCATCCACAAGAGTGGGGACAGGTATGACCCAGCCAACTACAGAGGCATATGCGTCAGCAGCAACCTGGGAAAACTGTTCAACAGTATCCTGAACAAGAGGATCCTCACCTTCCTCACCGAGCACAACGTCCTCAACAAGAGCCAAGCAGGGTTCATGCCGAACCACCGCACCACTGACCACATCTATACTCTGCACAGCCTCATTCAGAGACACATCTACAATACAAAGAATGGGAAGATATACGCCTGCTTTGTGGACTTTAAAAAGGCCTTTGATTCAGTGTGGCACCCGGGCTTATTCCTGAAACTGCTGGAGAGTGGAATAGGAGGAAAGACCTACGATGTCATCAAAAGCTCCTACACCGAGAGCAGCTGCAGCGTGAGTGTGAGCGGCAAAAGAACGGCTTTTTTCCAGCAGAGCCGCGGAGTAAGACAAGGCTGCAGCCTAAGCCCAACGCTCTTCAACATCTACATCAACGAGCTGGCTACCGCCCTGGAATCCTCCTCAGCACCAGGACTCACCCTCCACGACGCTCAGGTGAAATTCCTGCTGTATGCAGATGACCTGCTGCTGCTGTCACCAACCGAGAAAGGCCTCCAGGACAACCTGAAAATCCTAGAGAAATTCAGCTCCACCTGGGCCCTACCGGTCAACCTAAAGAAAACCAACACCATGGTGTTCCAGAGGAGAAAGAGAAGATCAGACCAACACCCATCATTTATCCTCAACAACTGCGACCTCACAGGAACGGACAAATATACCTACCTGGGCCTAGAGATTCACCGGTCAGGGAACTTCAAACAAGCCATAGAGACCCTGAAAGACAAGGCCTGCAAAACCTTCTATGCCATCCGAAGGACACTCTACCATCTGAAGCCACCAGTGAGGGTCTGGCTAAAAATCTTCGACTCCATCATCGCCCCAATCCTCCTGTATGGCAGCGAAGTCTGGGGTCCTCACACCTACCCAGACTGGTCAAAGTGGGACTCCAGTCCAACAGAAATATTCCACCTGGAATTCTGCAAGCACCTTCTCCAGGTCCATCGGAGCACCTCCAACAGTGCTTGTCGGGCCGAGCTGGGCAGATTCCCTCTACACCTGACAGTTCTAAAGAGGGCGCTGTCATTCCGGGCTCACCTGCATAGGAGCAATCCAAGCTCCCATCACCATAAAGCCCTGATACATGAAGGTGAAACAGAAAAACCAGAACCCCCGGAACAGCCCAGCCAAACCCAACCGGAGCAGAACACCAATCACAACAACCTGACAAAAGCCGGAATTAGGAAGATGGCAGATGAAGGCCAGGAGAGGTATGTCAGTGACTGGAAGAATGATATCATCAGCTCACAGAAACTGACCATGTACCGGAGCCTACAGAGAGACTACAGACTGGCCCCATATCTGGAGAAACTCCCGGACCCCAGAGACCGCCAGATCCTGAGCCGATATAGACTCAGCGCCCACAGTCTGGCCATCGAATGTGGCCGACACAGGCAGAGCTACAAGCCCAGGGAGGAAAGACTGTGCCAACACTGTGACCAGGAGGCCATAGAGGACGAAACCCACTTCCTGCTACACTGCTCCAAATACTCAGCAGTGAGGGACACTCACTTCAGGAGACTCTCACATCTCTTCCCAGACTTCATCACCATGAAGGAGGAAGAGAAAACATATATCTTGCTGGGAGAAGAAGAGAGAGCGGTGGAGATAGCAGCGCGGTATGTGAGCGAATGCCATAGACTGCGAGAAAGAGAACTATGATGCCATGGACTATAGCCCCCAACCTGGATCTGCCCCATCCACCTCCCCTATGCCATGGACTATAGCCCCCACAATGGACCTGCCCCATCCACCTCCCCTATGCCATGGACTATAGCCCCCAACCTGAACCTGCCCCATCCACCTCCCCTATGCCATGGACTATAGCCCCCAACCTGGATCTGCCCCATCCACCTCCCCTATGCCATGGACTATAGCCCCCAACCTGGATCTGCCCCATCCACCTCCCCCCACAGCTCCTACCCAACATCCCCTCAGTCCCTATCCCTATTGCCTCTATACACTTGCTTTGGCAAAACTGATGGGTATTTGGTCCTGCCAATAAAGCTTCTTTGAATCTTGAGTGTAGGGTATAGAGTAAAGGGTATAGAGTGTATGGTATAGAGTGTAGGGTATAGTGTGTAGAGTGTAGGGTATAGAGTGTAGGGTATAGAGTGTATGTTGTAGAGTGTAGAGTATAAAGTGTAGAGTGTAGGGTATAGAGTGTAGGGTATAGAGTGTAGGGTATAGAGTGTAGAGTGTAGGGTATAGAGTGTATGGTATAGAGTGTAGGGTATAGAGTGTAGGGTATAGAGTGTAGAGTATAGAGTGTAGGGTATAGAGTGTAGAGTGTAGCGCATAGAGTGTAGGGTATAGAGTGTAGGGTATAGAGTGTAGGGTATAGTGTGTATGGTATAGAGTGTAGGGTATAGAGTGTATGGTATAGAGCGTAGGGTATAGAGTGTAGAGTGTAGGGTATAGAGTGTAGGGTATAGAGTGTAGAGTGTAGGGTATAGAGTGTAGGGTATATAGTGTAGAGTGTATGGTATAGAGTGTAGGGTATAGAGTGTAGGGCATAGAGTGTAGAGTGTAGGGTGTAGAGTGTAGGGTATAGAGTGTAAGGTATAGAGTGTAGGGTATAGCGTGTATGTTATAGAGTGTAGGGCATAGAGTGTAGGGTATAGAGTGTATGGTATAGAGTGTAGGGTATAGAGTGTAGGGTATAGATTGTAGGGTATAGAGTGTAAAGTGTAGGGTATAGAGTGTAGGGTATAGAGTGTATGGTATAGAGTGTAGAGTGTAGGGTATAGAGTGTATAGTGTAGGTTATAGAGTGTAGGGTATAGAGTAAAGGGTATAGAGTGTATGGTATAGAGTGTAGGGAATAGAGTGTAGAGTGTAGGGTATAGAGTGTATAGTGTAGGTTATAGAGTGTAGGGTATAGAGTAAAGGGTATAGAGTGTATGGTATAGAGTGTAGGGAATAGAGTGTAGAGTGTAGGGCATAGAGTGTATGGTATAGAGTGTAGGGTATAGAGTGTAGAGTGTAGGGTATAGAGTGTAGGGTATAGAGTGTAGTGCATAGAGTGTAGGGTATAGAGTGTAGAGTGTAGGGTATACAGTGTAGGGTATAGAGTGTAGGGTATAGAGTGTAGGGTATAGAGTGTAGAGTGTAGGGATTAAAGTGTAGGGTATATAATGTAGGGTGTAGAGTGTAGGGTATAGAGTGTAGGGTATAGAGTGTAGGCTATAGAGTGTAGGGTATAGAGTGTAAAGTGTAGAGTGTAGGGTATAGAGTGTAGAGTGTATGGTATAGAGTGTAGGGTATAGATTGTATGGAATAGAGTGTAGGGTATAGAGTGTAGAGTGTAGGGTATAGAGTGTAGGGTATGGAGCGTAGGGTGTAGGGTATAGATTGTAGGGTATAGAGTGTAGGGTATAGAGTGTAGAGTGTAGGGTATAGAGTGTATGGTACAGAGTGTAGGGTGTAGAGTGTAGGGTATAGAGTGTAGAGTGTAGGGTATAGAGTGTAGGGTATAGAGTGTATGGTATACAGTGTAGAGTGTAGAGTGTAGGGTATAGAGTGTATAGTGTAGGGTATAGAGTGTCGGGTATAGAGTGTAGGGTATAGAGTGTATGGTATAAAGTGTAGGTTATAGAGTGTAGAGTGTAGGGTATAGAGTGGAGGGTATGGAGTGGAGGCTATAGAGTGTAGGGTATAGAGTGTAGGGTATAGAGTGTAGGGTATAGAGTGTAGAGTGTAGGGTATAGAGTGTAGGGTATAGAGTGTAGGGTATAGAGTGTAGAGTATAGAGTGTAGGGTATAGAGTGTAGGGTATAGAGTGTAGAGTGTAGGGTATAGAGTGTAGGGTATAGAGTGTAGCGTATAGAGTGTAGAGTGTAGGGTATAGAGTGTATGGTATAGAGTGAAGGGTATAGAGTGTAGAGTGTATGGTATAGAGTGTAGGGTATAGATTGTATGGAATAGAGTGTAGGGTATAGAGTGTAGAGTGTAGGGTATAGAGTGTAGGGTATGGAGCGTAGGGTGTAGGGTATAGATTGTAGGGTATAGAGTGTAGGGTATAGAGTGTAGAGTGTAGGGTATAGAGTGTATGGTACAGAGTGTAGGGTGTAGAGTGTAGGGTATAGAGTGTAGAGTGTAGGGTATAGAGTGTAGGGTATAGAGTGTATGGTATACAGTGTAGAGTGTAGAGTGTAGGGTATAGAGTGTATAGTGTAGGGTATAGAGTGTCGGGTATAGAGTGTAGGGTATAGAGTGTATGGTATAAAGTGTAGGTTATAGAGTGTAGAGTGTAGGGTATAGAGTGGAGGGTATGGAGTGGAGGCTATAGAGTGTAGGGTATAGAGTGTAGGGTATAGAGTGTAGGGTATAGAGTGTAGAGTTTAGGGTATAGAGTGTAGGGTATAGAGTGTAGGGTATAGAGTGTAGAGTATAGAGTGTAGGGTATAGAGTGTAGGGTATAGAGTGTAGAGTGTAGGGTATAGAGTGTAGGGTATAGAGTGTAGCGTATAGAGTGTAGAGTGTAGGGTATAGAGTGTATGGTATAGAGTGAAGGGTATAGAGTGTAGAGTGTATGGTATAGAGTGTAGGGTATAGATTGTAGGGTATAGAGTGTAGGGTATAGAGTGTAGAGTGTAGGGTATAGAGTGTAGGGTATAGAGTGTAGGGTATGGAGTGTAGGGTATAAAGTGTAGGGTATAGAGTGTAGAGTGTAGGGATTAGAGTGTAGGGCATAGAGTGTAGGGCATAGAGTGTAGAGTGTAGGGTATAGAGTGTAGGGTATAGAGTGCATGGAACAGAGTGTAGAGTGTAGGGTATAGAGTGTAGGATATAGAGTGTATGGTATAGAGTGTAGGGTATAGAGTGTAGGGTATAGAGTGTAGAGTGTAGGGTATAGAGTGTAGGATATAGAGTGTATGGTATAGAGTGTAGGGTATAGAGTGTAGGGTATAGAGTGTAGAGTGTAGGGATTAGAGTGTAGGGTATAGAGTGTAGGGTATAGAATGTATGGAATAGAGTGTAGGGTATAGAGTATAGAGTGTGTGGTATAGAGTGTAGGGTTTAGAGTGTAGGGTATAGAGTGTAAGGTATAGAGTGTATAGTGTAGGGTATAGAGTGTAGGGTGTAGAGTGTATGGTATAGAGTGTAGAGTATAGAGTGTATGGTATAGAGTTTAGAGTGTAGGGTATAGACTGTTGGGTATAAAGTGTATGGTATAGAGTGTAGGGTATAGAGTGTAGAGTGTAGGGTATAGAGTGCATAGTATAGAGTGTAGGGCATAGAGTGTAGAGTGTAGGGTATAGAGTGTAGGGTATAGAGTGTAGGGTGTAGGGTATAATGTGTAGGGTATAGAGTGTAGGGTACAGAGTGTAGAGAGTAGGGCATAGAGTGTAGGGTATAGAGTATATGGTATACAGTGTAGAGTGTAGAGTGTATGGTATAGAGTGTATAGTGTAGGGTATAGAGTGTCGGTTTTAGAGTGTAGGGTATAGAGTGTATGGTATAGAGTGTAGGGTATAGAGTGTAGAGTGTAGGGTATAGAGTGGAGGGTATGGAGTGTAGGGTATAGAGTGTAAAGTGTAGGGTATAGAGTAGGGTATAGAGTGTAGGGTATAGAGTGTAGAGTATAGAGTGTAGGGTATAGAGTGTAGGGTATAGAGTGTAGAGCGTAGAGTGTAGGGTAAAGAGTGTATAGTATAGAGTGTAGGGTATAGAGTGTAGAGTGTAGGGTATAGAGTGTAGGGTATAGAGTGTAGAGTGTAGGGTATAGAGTGTAGGGTATAGAGTGTAGAGTGTAGGGTATAGAGTGTAGGGTATAGATTGTATGGTATAGAGTGTAGGGTATAGAGTGTAGAGTGTAGGCTATAGAATGTAGGGTATACTGGGTAGAGTGTAGGGTATAGAGTGTAAGGTATAGAGGGTAGGGTATAGAGTGTATGGTGTAGAGTGTAGGGTATAGAGTGTAGGGTATAGAGTGTAGGGTATAAAGTGTAGAGTGTAGGGTATAGAGTGTAGGGTATAGAGTGTAGGGTATAGAGTGTAGAGTGTAGGGTATAGCGTGTAGGGTATAGAGTGTAGGGTATAGAGTGTAGGGTATAGAGTGTAGGGTGTAGAGTGTAGGGTATAGAGTGTAGGGTATAGGGTGTAGGGTATAGA
Organism: Ranitomeya imitator; assembly: GCF_032444005.1. Classification (NCBI taxonomy): domain Eukaryota; kingdom Metazoa; phylum Chordata; class Amphibia; order Anura; family Dendrobatidae; genus Ranitomeya; species Ranitomeya imitator. Next base: position 296,626,804 of record NC_091284.1, read on the forward strand.
GTGTAGGGTGTAGAGTGTAGGGTATAGAGTGTAGGGTATAGAGTGTAGGGTGTAGGGTATAGTGTGTAGGGTATAGAGTGTAGAGTGTAGGGTATAGAGTGTAGGGTATATAGTGTAGAGTGTATGGTATAGATTGTAGGGTATAGAGTGTAGGGTATAGAGTGTAGAGTGTAGGGTGTAGAGTGTAGGGTATAGAGTGTAAGGTATAGAGTGTAGGGTATAGCGTGTATGTTATAGAGTGTAGGGCATAGAGTGTAGGGTATAGAGTGTATGGTATAGTGTAGGGTATAGAGTGTAGGGTATAGATTGTAGGGTATAGAGTGTAAAGTGTAGGGTATAGAGTGTAGGGTATAGAGTGTATGGTATAGAGTGTAGAGTGTAGGGTATAGAGTGTATAGTGTAGGTTATAGAGTGTAGGGTATAGAGTAAAGGGTATAGAGTGTATGGTATAGAGTGTAGGGAATAGAGTGTAGAGTGTAGGGTATAGAGTGTATAGTGTAGGTTATAGAGTGTAGGGTATAGAGTAAAGGGTATAGAGTGTATGGTATAGAGTGTAGGGAATAGAGTGTAGAGTGTAGGGCATAGAGTGTATGGTATAGAGTGTAGGGTATAGAGTGTAGAGTGTAGGGTATAGAGTGTAGGGTATAGAGTGTAGTGCATAGAGTGTAGGGTATAGAGTGTAGAGTGTAGGGTATAGAGTGTAGGGTATAGAGTGTATGGTATACAGTGTAGAGTGTAGAGTGTAGGGTATAGAGTGTATAGTGTAGGGTATAGAGTGTCGGGTATAGAGTGTAGGGTATAGAGTGTATGGTATAAAGTGTAGGTTATAGAGTGTAGAGTGTAGGGTATAGAGTGGAGGGTATGGAGTGTAGGGTATAGAGTGTAGGGTATAGAGTGTAGGGTATAGAGTGTAGGGTATAGAGTGTAGAGTGTAGGGTATAGAGTGTAGGGTATAGAGTGTAGGGTATAGAGTGTAGAGTATAGAGTGTAGGGTATAGAGTGTAGGGTGTAGAGTGTAGAGTGTAGGGTATAGAGTGTAGGGTATAGAGTGTAGCGTATAGAGTGTAGAGTGTAGGGTATAGAGTGTATGGTATAGAGTGAAGGGTATAGAGTGTAGAGTGTATGGTATAGAGTGTAGGGTATAGAGTGTAGGGTATAGAGTGTAGGGTATAGAGTGTAGAGTGTAGGGTATAGAGTGTAGGGTATAGAATGTAGGGTATAGAGTGTAGGGTATAGAGTGTAGGGTATAGAGTGTAGGGTATAGAGTGTAGGGTATGGAGTGTAGGGTATAAAGTGTAGGGTATAGAGTGTAGAGTGTAGGGATTAGAGTGTAGGGCATAGAGTGTAGGGCATAGAGTGTAGAGTGTAGGGTATAGAGTGTAGGGTATAGAGTGCATAGAACAGAGTGTAGAGTGTAGGGTATAGAGTGTAGGATATAGAGTGTATGGTATAGAGTGTAGGGTATAGAGTGTAGGGTATAGAGTTTAGAGTGTAGGGATTAGAGTGTAGGGTATAGAGTGTAGGGTATAGAATGTATGGAATAGAGTGTAGGGTATAGAGTATAGAGTGTAGGGTATAGAGTGTAGGGTATAGAGTGCAGGGTATAGATTGTAGGGTATAGAGTGTAGAGTGTAGGGTGTAGAGTGTATGGTATAGAGTGTAGAGTATAGAGTGTATGGTATAGAGTTTAGAGTGTAGGGTATAGACTGTAGGGTATAAAGTGTATGGTATAGAGTGTACTGTATAGAGTGTAGAGTGTAGGGTATAGAGTGCATAGTATAGAGTGTAGGGCATAGAGTGTAGAGTGTAGGGTATAGAGTGTAGGGTATAGAGTGTAGGGTGTAGGGTATAATGTGTAGGGTATAGAGTGTAGGGTACAGAGTGTAGAGAGTAGGGCATAGAGTGTAGGGTATAGAGTATATGGTATACAGTGTAGAGTGTAGAGTGTATGGTATAGAGTGTATAGTGTAGGGTATAGAGTGTCGGTTTTAGAGTGTAGGGTATAGAGTGTATGGTATAGAGTGTAGGGTATAGAGTGTAGAGTGTAGGGTATAGAGTGGAGGGTATGGAGTGTAGGGTATAGAGTGTAAAGTGTAGGGTATAGAGTAGGGTATAGAGTGTAGGGTATAGAGTGTAGAGTATAGAGTGTAGGGTATAGAGTGTAGGGTATAGAGTGTAGAGCGTAGAGTGTAGGGTAAAGAGTGTATAGTATAGAGTGTAGGGTATAGAGTGTAGAGTGTAGGGTATAGAGTGTAGGGTATAGAGTGTAGAGTGTAGGGTATAGAGTGTAGGGTATAGAGTGTAGAGTGTAGGGTATAGAGTGTAGGGTATAGATTGTATGGTATAGAGTGTAGGGTATAGAGTGTAGAGTGTAGGCTATAGAATGTAGGGTATACTGGGTAGAGTGTAGGGTATAGAGTGTAAGGTATAGAGGGTAGGGTATAGAGTGCATGGTGTAGAGTGTAGGGTATAGAGTGTAGGGTATAGAGTGTAGGGTATAAAGTGTAGAGTGTAGGGTATAGAGTGTAGGGTATAGAGTGTAGGGTATAGAGTGTAGAGTGTAGGGTATAGCGTGTAGGGTATAGAGTGTAGGGTATAGAGTGTAGGGTATAGAGTGTAGGGTGTAGAGTGTAGGGTATAGAGTGTAGGGTATAGGGTGTAGGGTATAGAGTGTAGGGTGTAGAGTGTAGGGTATAGAGTGTAGGGTATAGAGTGTAGGGTGTAGGGTATAGTGTGTAGGGTATAGAGTGTAGAGTGTAGGGTATAGAGTGTAGGGTATATAGTGTAGAGTGTATGGTATAGATTGTAGGGTATAGAGTGTAGGGTATAGAGTGTAGAGTGTAGGGTGTAGAGTGTAGGGTATAGAGTGTAAGGTATAGAGTGTAGGGTATAGCGTGTATGTTATAGAGTGTAGGGCATAGAGTGTAGGGTATAGAGTGTATGGTATAGTGTAGGGTATAGAGTGTAGGGTATAGATTGTAGGGTATAGAGTGTAAAGTGTAGGGTATAGAGTGTAGGGTATAGAGTGTATGGTATAGAGTGTAGAGTGTAGGGTATAGAGTGTATAGTGTAGGTTATAGAGTGTAGGGTATAGAGTAAAGGGTATAGAGTGTATGGTATAGAGTGTAGGGAATAGAGTGTAGAGTGTAGGGTATAGAGTGTATAGTGTAGGTTATAGAGTGTAGGGTATAGAGTAAAGGGTATAGAGTGTATGGTATAGAGTGTAGGGAATAGAGTGTAGAGTGTAGGGCATAGAGTGTATGGTATAGAGTGTAGGGTATAGAGTGTAGAGTGTAGGGTATAGAGTGTAGGGTATAGAGTGTAGTGCATAGAGTGTAGGGTATAGAGTGTAGAGTGTAGGGTATAGAGTGTAGGGTATAGAGTGTATGGTATACAGTGTAGAGTGTAGAGTGTAGGGTATAGAGTGTATAGTGTAGAGTATAGAGTGTCGGGTATAGAGTGTAGGGTATAGAGTGTATGGTATAAAGTGTAGGTTATAGAGTGTAGAGTGTAGGGTATAGAGTGGAGGGTATGGAGTGTAGGGTATAGAGTGTAGGGTATAGAGTGTAGGGTATAGAGTGTAGGGTATAGAGTGTAGAGTGTAGGGTATAGAGTGTAGGGTATAGAGTGTAGGGTATAGAGTGTAGAGTATAGAGTGTAGGGTATAGAGTGTAGGGTGTAGAGTGTAGAGTGTAGGGTATAGAGTGTAGGGTATAGAGTGTAGCGTATAGAGTGTAGAGTGTAGGGTATAGAGTGTATGGTATAGAGTGAAGGGTATAGAGTGTAGAGTGTATGGTATAGAGTGTAGGGTATAGAGTGTAGGGTATAGAGTGTAGGGTATAGAGTGTAGAGTGTAGGGTATAGAGTGTAGGGTATAGAATGTAGGGTATAGAGTGTAGGGTATAGAGTGTAGGGTATAGAGTGTAGGGTATAGAGTGTAGGGTATGGAGTGTAGGGTATAAAGTGTAGGGTATAGAGTGTAGAGTGTAGGGATTAGAGTGTAGGGCATAGAGAGTAGGGCATAGAGTGTAGAGTGTAGGGTATAGAGTGTAGGGTATAGAGTGCATAGAACAGAGTGTAGAGTGTAGGGTATAGAGTGTAGGATATAGAGTGTATGGTATAGAGTGTAGGGTATAGAGTGTAGGGTATAGAGTTTAGAGTGTAGGGATTAGAGTGTAGGGTATAGAGTGTAGGGTATAGAATGTATGGAATAGAGTGTAGGGTATAGAGTATAGAGTGTAGGGTATAGAGTGTAGGGTATAGAGTGCAGGGTATAGATTGTAGGGTATAGAGTGTAGGGTATAGAGTGTGTGGTATAGAGTGTAGGGTTTAGAGTGTAGGGTATAGAGTGTAAGGTATAGAGTGTATAGTGTAGGGTATAGAGTGTAGGGTGTAGAGTGTATGGTATAGAGTGTAGAGTATAGAGTGTATGGTATAGAGTTTAGAGTGTAGGGTATAGACTGTAGGGTATAAAGTGTTTGGTATAGAGTGTAGGGTATAGAGTGTAGAGTGTAGGGTATAGAGTGCATAGTATAGAGTGTAGGGCATAGAGTGTAGAGTGTAGGGTATAGAGTGTAGGGTATAGAGTGTAGGGTGTAGGGTATAATGTGTAGGGTATAGAGTGTAGGGTACAGAGTGTAGAGAGTAGGGTATAGAGTGTAGGGTATAGAGTATATGGTATACAGTGTAGAGTGTAGAGTGTATGGTATAGAGTGTATAGTGTAGGGTATAGAGTGTCGGTTTCAGATTGTAGGGTATAGAGTGTATGGTATAGAGTGTAGGGTATAGAGTGTAGAGTGTAGGGTATAGAGTGGAGGGTATGGAGTGTAGGGTATAGAGTGTAGAGTGTAGGGTATAGAGTAGGGTATAGAGTGTAGGGTATAGAGTGTAGAGTATAGAGTGTAGGGTATAGAGTGTAGGGTATAGAGTGTAGAGCGTAGAGTGTAGGGTATAGAGTGTATAGTATAGGGTATAGAGTGTAGGGTATAGAGTGTATGGTATAGAGTGTAGGGTATAGAGTGTAGAGTGTAGGCTATAGAGTGTAGGGTATACTGGGTAGAGTGTAGGGTATAGAGTGTAAGGTATAGAGGGTAGGGTATAGAGTGTATGGTGTAGAGTGTAGGGTATAGAGTGTAGGGTATAGAGTGTAGGGTATAAAGTGTAGAGTGTAGGGTATAGAGTGTAGGGTATAGAGTGTAGGGTATAGAGTGTAGAGTGTAGGGTATAGCGTGTAGGGTATAGAGTGTAGGGTATAGAGTGTAGGGTATAGAGTGTAGGGTGTAGAGTGTAGGGTATAGAGTGTAGGGTATAGAGTGTAGGGTATAGCGTGTAGGGTATAGAGTGTAGGGTATAGAGTGTAGGGTATAGAGTGTAGGGTATAAAGTGTAGAGTGTTGGGTATAGAGTGTAGGGTATAGAGTGTAAAGTGTAGAGTGTAGGGTGTAGAGTGTAGGGTATAGAGTGTAGGGTATAGAGTGTAGGGTATAGAGTGTAGGGTATAAAGTGTAGAGAGTAGGGTATAGAGTGTAGGGTATAGAGTGTAGGGTATAGAGTGTAGAGTGTAGGGTATAGAGTGTAGGGTATAGAGTGTATGGTATAGAGTGTAGGGTATAGAGTGTAGTCGGTAGGGTATAGAGTGTAGGGTATAATGTGTAGAGTGTAGGGTATAGAGTGTAGGGTATAGAGTGTATGGTATAGAGTGTAGGGAATAGAGTGTAGAGTGTAGGGTATAGAATGTATGGTATAGAGTGTAGGGTATAGAGTGTAGAGTTTAGGGTATAGAGTGTAGGGTATAGAGTGTAGAGTGTAGGGATTAGAGTGTAGGGTATAGAGTGTGGGGTATAGAGTGTAGAATGTACGGTATAGAGTGTAGGGTATAGAGTATAGAGTGTAGGGTAAAGAGTGTAGGGTATAGAGTGTAAAGTGTAGAGTGTAGGGTATAGAGTGTAGAGTGTAGGGTATAGAGTGTAGGGTATAGAGTGTATGGAATAGAGTGTAAAGTATAGAGTTTAGAGTGTAGGGTATAGAGTGTGAGGTATAGAGCGTAGGGTGTAGGGTATAGAGTGTAGGGTATAGAGTGTAAGGTATAAAGTGAAGGGTGTAGAGTGTAGGGGATAGAGTGTAGGGTATAGAGTGTAGGGTATAGAGGGTAGGGTATAGAGTGTAGAGTGTAGAGTGTAGGGTATAGAGTGTAGGGTATAGAGTGTATGGTATAGAGTGTAGGGTATAGAGTGTAAGGTATAAAGTGTAGGGTGTAGAGTGTAGGGTATAGAGTGTAGGGTATAGAGTGTAGGGTATAGAGTGTAGGGTATAGAGTGTAGGGTATAGAGTGTAGGGTATAGAGTGTAAGGTATAGAGTGTAGGGTTTAGAGAGTAGGGTATAGAGTGTAGAGTGTAGGGTATAGAGTGTAGAGTGTAGGGTATAGAGTGTAGAGTGTAGGGTATAGAGTGTAGGGTTTAGAGAGTAGGGTATAGAGTGCAGAGTGTGGGGTATAGAGTGTAGAGTGTAGGGTATAGAGTGTTGGGTACAGAGTGTAGAGTGTAGGGTATAAAGTGTAGAGAGTTGGGTATAGAGTGTAGGGTATAGAGTGTAGGTTATAGAGTGTAGGGTATAGAGTATAGAGTGTAGGGTGTAGAGTGTAGGGTATAGAGTGTATGTTATAGAGTGTAGGGTATAGAGTGTAGAGTGTAGGGTATAGTGTGTAGGGTATAGAGTGTAGGGTATAGAGTGTAGGGTATAGATTGTAGGGTATAGCGTGTAGAGTATAGGGTATAGAGTGTAGGGTATAGAGTGTATGGTATAGAGTGTAGAGTGTAGGGTATAGAGTGTATAATGTAGGGTATAGAGTGTATGGTATAGAGTGTAGGGAATAGAGTGTAGAGTGTAGGGTATAGAGTGTATGGTATAGAGTGTAGGGTATAGAGTGTAGAGTGTAGGGTATAGAGTGTAGGGTATAGAGTGTAGAATATAGAGTGTAGAGCGTAGGGTATAGAGTGTAGGGTATAGAGTGTAGGGTATAGAGTGTAGAGTGTAGGGATTAGAGTGTAGGGTATAGAGTGTAGGGTATAGAGTGTAGAATGTACGGTATAGAGTGTAGGGTATAGAGTATAGAGTGTAGGGTATAGAGTGTAGGGTATAGAGTGTAAAGTGTATAGTGTAGGGTATAGAGTGTAGAGTGTAGGGTATAGAGTGTAGGGTATAGAGTGTTTGGAATAGAGTGTAGGGTATAGAGTTTAGAGTGCAGAGTGTAGAGTGTAGGGTATAGAGTGTAAGGTATAGAGGGTAGGGTATAGAGTGTATGGTATAGAGTGTAGGGAATAGAGTGTAGAGTGTAGGGTATAGAATGTATGGTATAGAGTGTAGGGTATAGAGTGTAGAATGTAGGGTATAGAGTGTAGGGTATAGAGTGTAGGGTATAGAGTGTAGAGTGTAGGGTATAGAGTGTAGAGTGTAGGGTATAGAGTGTTGGGTACAGAGTGTAGAGTGTAGGGTATAAAGTGTAGAGAGTTGGGTATAGAGTGTAGGGTATAGAGTGTAGGTTATAGAGTGTAGGGTATAGAGTATAGAGTGTAGGGTGTAGAGTGTAGGGTATAGAGTGTATGTTATAGAGTGTAGGGTATAGAGTGTAGAGTGTAGGGTATAGTGTGTAGGGTATAGAGTGTAGGGTATAGAGTGTAGGGTATAGATTGTAGGGTATAGCGTGTAGGGTATAGGGTATAGAGTGTAGGGTATAGAGTGTATGGTATAGAGTGTAGAGTGTAGGGTATAGAGTGTATAGTGTAGGGTATAGAGTGTATGGTATAGAGTGTAGGGAATAGAGTGTAGAGTGTAGGGTATAGAGTGTAGGGTATAGAGTGTAGAATATAGAGTGTAGAGTGTAGGGTATAGAGTGTAGGGTATAGAGTGTAGGGTATAGAGTGTAGAGTGTAGGGATTAGAGTGTAGGGTATAGAGCGTAGGGTATAGAGTGTAGAATGTACGGTATAGAGTGTAGGGTATAGAGTATAGAGTGTAGGGTATAGAGTGTAGGGTATAGAGTGTAAAGTGTATAGTGTAGGGTATAGAGTGTAGAGTGTAGGGTATAGAGTGTAGGGTATAGAGTGTATGGAATAGAGTGTAGGGTATAGAGTTTAGAGTGCAGAGTGTAGAGTGTAGGGTATAGAGTGTAAGGTATAGAGGGTAGGGTATAGAGTGTATGGTATAGAGTGTAGGGAATAGAGTGTAGAGTGTAGGGTATAGAATGTATGGTATAGAGTGTAGGGTATAGAGTGTAGAATGTAGGGTATAGAGTGTAGGGTATAGAGTGTAGGGTATAGAGTGTAGAGTGTAGGGTATAGAGTGTAGGGTATAGAGTGTAGGATATAGAGTGTAGAGTGTAGGGATTAGAGTGTAGGGTATAGAGTGTGGGGTATAGAGTGTAGAATGTACGGTATAGAGTGTAGGGTATAGAGTGTAGGGTATAGAGTGTAGGGTATAGAGTGTAAAGTGTAGAGTGTAGGGTATAGAGTGTAGAGTGTAGGGTATAGAGTGTAGGGTATAGAGTGTATGGAATAGAGTGTAGGGTATAGAGTTTAGAGTGTAGGGTATAGAGTGTGAGGTATAGAGCGTAGGGTGTAGGGTATAGAGTGTAGGGTATAGAGTGTAAGGTATAAAGTGAAGGGTGTAGAGTGTAGGGTGTAGAGTGTAGGGTATAGAGTGTAGGGTATAGAGTGTATGGTATAGAGTGTAGGGTATAGAGTGTAAGGTATAAAGTGTAGGGTGTAGAGTGTAGGGTATAGAGTGTAGGGTATAGAGTGTAGGGTATAGAGTGTAGGGTATAGAGTGTAGGGTATAGAGTCTAGAGTGTAGGGTATAGAGTGTAAGGTATAGAGTGTAGGGTTTAGAGAGTAGGGTATAGAGTGTAGAGTGTAGGGTATAGAGTGTAGAGTGTAGGGTATAGAGTGTAGGGTATAGAGTGTAGAGTGTAGGGTATAGAGTGTAGGGTTTAGAGAGTAGGGTATAGAGTGCAGAGTGTAGGGTATAGAGTGTAGAGTGTAGGGTATAGAGTGTAGGGTATAGAGTGTAGAGTGTAGGGTATAAAGTGTAGAGAGTTGGGTATAGAGTGTAGGGTATAGAGTGTAGGTTATAGAGTGTAGGGTATAGAGTGTAGGGTATAGAGTGTAGGGTATAGAGTGTAGGGTATAGAGTGTAGGGTATAGAGTGTAGAGTGTAGGGATTAGAGTGTAGGGTATAGAGTGTAGGGTATAGAGTGTAGAATGTACGGTATAGAGTGTAGGGTATAGAGTATAGAGTGTAGGGTATAGAGTGTAGGGTATAGAGTGTAAAGTGTATAGTGTAGGGTATAGAGTGTAGAGTGTAGGGTATAGAGTGTAGGGTATAGAGTGTATGGAATAGAGTGTAGGGTATAGAGTGTAGAGTGTAGGGTATAGTGTGTAGGGTATAGAGTGTAGGGTATAGAGTGTAGGATATAGATTGTAGGGTATAGCGTGTAGAGTATAGGGTATAGAGTGTAGGGTATAGAGTGTATGGTATAGAGTGTAGAGTGTAGGGTATAGAGTGTATAGTGTAGGGTATAGAGTGTATGGTATAGAGTGTAGGGAATAGAGTGTAGAGTGTAGGGTATAGAGTGTAGGGTATAGAGTGTAGAATATAGAGTGTAGAGTGTAGGGTATAGAGTGTAGGGTATAGAGTGTAGGGTATAGAGTGTAGAGTGTAGGGATTAGAGTGTAGGGTATAGAGTGTAGGGTATAGAGTGTAGAATGTACGGTATAGAGTGTAGGGTATAGAGTATAGAGTGTAGGGTATAGAGTGTAGGGTATAGAGTGTAAAGTGTATAGTGTAGGGTATAGAGTGTAGAGTGTAGGGTATAGAGTGTAGGGTATAGAGTGTATGGAATAGAGTGTAGGGTATAGAGTTTAGAGTGCAGAGTGTAGAGTGTAGGGTATAGAGTGTAAGGTATAGAGGGTAGGGTATAGAGTGTATGGTATAGAGTGTAGGGAATAGAGTGTAGAGTGTAGGGTATAGAATGTATGGTATAGAGTGTAGGGTATAGAGTGTAGAATGTAGGGTATAGAGTGTAGGGTATAGAGTGTAGGGTATAGAGTGTAGAGTGTAGGGTATAGAGTGTAGGGTATAGAGTGTAGGATATAGAGTGTAGAGTGTAGGGATTAGAGTGTAGGGTATAGAGTGTGGGGTATAGAGTGTAGAATGTACGGTATAGAGTGTAGGGTATAGAGTGTAGGGTATAGAGTGTAGGGTATAGAGTGTAAAGTGTAGAGTGTAGGGTATAGAGTGTAGAGTGTAGGGTATAGAGTGTAGGGTATAGAGTGTATGGAATAGAGTGTAGGGTATAGAGTTTAGAGTGTAGGGTATAGAGTGTGAGGTATAGAGCGTAGGGTGTAGGGTATAGAGTGTAGGGTATAGAGTGTAAGGTATAAAGTGAAGGGTGTAGAGTGTAGGGGATAGAGTGTAGGGTATAGAGTGTAGGGTGTAGAGTGTAGGGTATAGAGTGTAGGGTATAGAGTGTATGGTATAGAGTGTAGGGTATAGAGTGTAAGGTATAAAGTGTAGGGTGTAGAGTGTAGGGTATAGAGTGTAGGGTATAGAGTGTAGGGTATAGAGTGTAGGGTATAGAGTGTAGGGTATAGAGTCTAGAGTGTAGGGTATAGAGTGTAAGGTATAGAGTGTAGGGTTTAGAGAGTAGGGTATAGAGTGTAGAGTGTAGGGTATAGAGTGTAGAGTGTAGGGTATAGAGTGTAGGGTATAGAGTGTAGAGTGTAGGGTATAGAGTGTAGGGTTTAGAGAGTAGGGTATAGAGTGCAGAGTGTAGGGTATAGAGTGTAGAGTGTAGGGTATAGAGTGTAGGGTATAGAGTGTAGAGTGTAGGGTATAAAGTGTAGAGAGTTGGGTATAGAGTGTAGGGTATAGAGTGTAGGTTATAGAGTGTAGGGTATAGAGTGTAGGGTATAGAGTGTAGGGTATAGAGTGTAGGGTATAGAGTGTAGGATATAGAGTGTAGAGTGTAGGGATTAGAGTGTAGGGTATAGAGTGTGGGGTATAGAGTGTAGAATGTACGGTATAGAGTGTAGGGTATAGAGTGTAGGGTATAGAGTGTAGGGTATAGAGTGTAAAGTGTAGAGTGTAGGGTATAGAGTGTAGAGTGTAGGGTATAGAGTGTAGGGTATAGAGTGTATGGAATAGAGTGTAGGGTATAGAGTTTAGAGTGTAGGGTATAGAGTGTGAGGTATAGAGCGTAGGGTGTAGGGTATAGAGTGTAGGGTATAGAGTGTAAGGTATAAAGTGAAGGGTGTAGAGTGTAGGGGATAGAGTGTAGGGTATAGAGTGTAGGGTGTAGAGTGTAGGGTATAGAGTGTAGGGTATAGAGTGTATGGTATAGAGTGTAGGGTATAGAGTGTAAGGTATAAAGTGTAGGGTGTAGAGTGTAGGGTATAGAGTGTAGGGTATAGAGTGTAGGGTATAGAGTGTAGGGTATAGAGTGTAGGGTATAGAGTCTAGAGTGTAGGGTATAGAGTGTAAGGTATAGAGTGTAGGGTTTAGAGAGTAGGGTATAGAGTGTAGAGTGTAGGGTATAGAGTGTAGGGTATAGAGTGTAGAGTGTAGGGTATAGAGTGTAGGGTTTAGAGAGTAGGGTATAGAGTGCAGAGTGTAGGGTATAGAGTGTAGAGTGTAGGGTATAGAGTGTAGGGTATAGAGTGTAGAGTGTAGGGTATAAAGTGTAGAGAGTTGGGTATAGAGTGTAGGGTATAGAGTGTAGGTTATAGAGTGTAGGGTATAGAGTGTAGGGTATAGAGTGTAGGGTATAGAGTGTAGGGTATAGAGTGTAGGGTATAGAGTGTAGAGTGTAGGGATTAGAGTGTAGGGTATAGAGTGTAGGGTATAGAGTGTAGAATGTACGGTATAGAGTGTAGGGTATAGAGTATAGAGTGTAGGGTATAGAGTGTAGGGTATAGAGTGTAAAGTGTATAGTGTAGGGTATAGAGTGTAGAGTGTAGGGTATAGAGTGTAGGGTATAGAGTGTATGGAATAGAGTGTAGGGTATAGAGTTTAGAGTGCAGAGTGTAGAGTGTAGGGTATAGAGTGTAAGGTATAGAGGGTAGGGTATAGAGTGTATGGTATAGAGTGTAGGGAATAGAGTGTAGAGTGTAGGGTATAGAATGTATGGTATAGAGTGTAGGGTATAGAGTGTAGAATGTAGGGTATAGAGTGTAGGGTATAGAGTGTAGGGTATAGAGTGTAGAGTGTAGGGTATAGAGTGTAGGGTATAGAGTGTAGGATATAGAGTGTAGAGTGTAGGGATTAGAGTGTAGGGTATAGAGTGTGGGGTATAGAGTGTAGAATGTACGGTATAGAGTGTAGGGTATAGAGTGTAGGGTATAGAGTGTAGGGTATAGAGTGTAAAGTGTAGAGTGTAGGGTATAGAGTGTAGAGTGTAGGGTATAGAGTGTAGGGTATAGAGTGTATGGAATAGAGTGTAGGGTATAGAGTTTAGAGTGTAGGGTATAGAGTGTGAGGTATAGAGCGTAGGGTGTAGGGTATAGAGTGTAGGGTATAGAGTGTAAGGTATAAAGTGAAGGGTGTAGAGTGTAGGGGATAGAGTGTAGGGTATAGAGTGTAGGGTGTAGAGTGTAGGATATAGAGTGTAGGGTATAGAGTGTATGGTATAGAGTGTAGGGTATAGAGTGTAAGGTATAAAGTGTAGGGTGTAGAGTGTAGGGTATAGAGTGTAGGGTATAGAGTGTAGGGTATAGAGTGTAAGGTATAGAGTGTAGGGTATAGAGTCTAGAGTGTAGGGTATAGAGTGTAAGGTATAGAGTGTAGGGTTTAGAGAGTAGGGTATAGAGTGTAGAGTGTAGGGTATAGAGTGTAGAGTGTAGGGTATAGAGTGTAGGGTATAGAGTGTAGAGTGTAGGGTATAGAGTGTAGGGTTTAGAGAGTAGGGTATAGAGTGCAGAGTGTAGGGTATAGATTGTAGAGTGTAGGGTATAGAGTGTAGGATATAGAGTGTAGAGTGTAGGGTATAAAGTGTAGAGAGTTGGGTATAGAGTGTAGGGTATAGAGTGTAGGTTATAGAGTGTAGGGTATAGAGTATAGAGTGTAGGGTGTAGAGTGTAGGGTATAGAGTGTATGTTATAGAGAGTAGGGTATAGAGTGTAGAGTGAAGGGTATAGTGTGTAGGGTATAGAGTGTAGGGTATAGAGTGTAGGGTATAGATTGTAGGGTATAGAGTGTAGAGTATAGGGTATAGAGTGTAGGGTATAGAGTGTATGGTATAGAGTGTAGAGTGTAGGGTATAGAGTGGAGGGTATGGAGTGTAGGGTATAGATTGTAGAGTGTAGGGTATAGAGTAGGGTATAGAGTGTAGGGTATAGAGTGTAGAGTATAGAGTGTAGGGTATAGAGTGTAGGGTATAGAGTGTAGAGCGTAGAGTGTAGGGTATAGAGTGTATAGTATAGAGTGTAGGGTATAGAGTGTAGAGTGTAGGGTATAGAGTGTAGGGTATAGAGTTTAGAGTGTAGGGTATAGAGTGTAGGGTATAGAGTGTAGAGTGTAGGGTATAGAGTGTAGGGTATAGAGTGTATGGTATAGAGTGTAGGGTATAGAGTGTAGAGTGTAGGGTATAGAGTGTAGGGTATACTGGGTAGAGTGTAGGGTATAGAGTGTAAGGTATAGAGGGTAGGGTATAGAGTGTATGGTGTAGAGTGTAGGGTATAGAGTGTAGGGTATAAAGTGTAGAGTGTAGGGTATAGAGTGTAGTGTATAGAGTGTAGGGTATAGAGTGTAGAGTGTAGGGTATAGCGTGTAGGGTATAGAGTGTACGGTATAGAGTGTAGGGTATAGAGTGTACGGTGTAGAGTGTAGGGTATAGAGTGTATGGTATAGAGTGTAGGGTATAGAGTGTAGAGTGTAGGGTATAGAGTGGAGGGTATGGAGTGGAGGGTATAGAGTGTAGAGTGTAGGGTATAGAGTAGGGTATAGAGTGTAGGGTATAGAGTGTAGAGTATAGAGTGTAGGATATAGAGTGTAGGGTATAGAGTGTAGAGCGTAGAGTGTAGGGTATAGAGTGTATAGTATAGGGTATAGAGTGTAGGGTATAGAGTGTATGGTATAGAGTGTAGGGTATAGAGTGTAGAGTGTAGGCTATAGAGTGTAGGGTATACTGGGTAGAGTGTAGGGTATAGAGTGTAAGGTATAGAGGGTAGGGTATAGAGTGTATTGTGTAGAGTGTAGGGTATAGAGTGTAGGGTATAGGGTGTAGGGTATAGAGTGTAGGGTGTAGAGTGTAGGGTATAGAGTGTAGGGTATAGAGTGTAGGGTATAGAGTGTAGGGTATAGCGTGTAGGGTATAGAGTGTAGGGTATAGAGTGTAGAGTGTAGGCTATAGAGTGTAGGGTATACTGGGTAGAGTGTAGGGTATAGAGTGTAGGGTATAGAGTGTAGGGTATAAAGTGTAGAGTGTAGGGTATAGAGTGTAGGGTATAGAGTGTAGGGTATAGAGTGTAGAGTGTAGGGTATAGCGTGTAGGGTATAGAGTTTAGGGTATAGAGTGTAGGGTATAGAGTGTAGGGTGTAGAGTGTAGGGTATAGAGTGTAGGGTATAGGGTGTAGGGTATAGAGTGTAGGGTATAGAGTGTAGAGTATAGAGTGTAGGATATAGAGTGTAGGGTATAGAGTGTAGAGCGTAGAGTGTAGGGTATAGAGTGAATAGTATAGGGTATAGAGTGTAGGGTATAGAGTGTATGGTATAGAGTGTAGGGTATAGAGTGTAGAGTGTAGGCTATAGAGTGTAGGGTATACTGGATAGAGTGTAGGGTGTAGAGTGTAGGGTATAGAGTGTAGGGTATAAAGTGTAGAGTGTAGGGTATAGAGTGTAGGGTATAGAGTGTAGGGTATAGAGTGTAGAGTGTAGGGTATAGCGTGTAGGGTATAGAGTGTAGGGTATAGAGTGTAGGGTATAGAGTGTAGGGTGTAGAGTGTAGGGTATAGAGTGTAGGGTATAGGGTGTAGGGTATAGAGTGTAGGGTGTAGAGTGTAGGGTATAGAGTGTAGGGTATAGAGTGTAGGGTATAGAGTGTAGGGTATAGCGTGTAGGGTATAGAGTGTAGGGTATAGAGTGTAGGGTATAGAGTGTAGGGTATAAAGTGTAGAGTGTAGGGTATAGAGTGTAGTGTATAGAGTGTAGGGTATAGAGTGTAGAGTGTAGGGTATAGCGTGTAGGGTATAGAGTGTAGGGTATAGAGTGTAGGGTATAGAGTGTATGGTGTAGAGTGTAGGGTATAGAGTGTATGGTATAGAGTGTAGGGTATAGAGTGTAGAGTGGAGGGTATAGAGTGGAGGGTATGGAGTGGAGGGTATAGAGTGTAGAGTGTAGGGTATAGAGTAGGGTATAGAGTGTAGGGTATAGAGTGTAGAGTATAGAGTGTAGTGTATAGAGTGTAGGGTATAGAGTGTAGAGCGTAGAGTGTAGGGTATAGAGTGTATAGTATAGGGTATAGAGTGTAGGGTATAGAGTGTATGGTATAGAGTGTAGGGTATAGAGTGTAGAGTGTAGGCTATAGAGTGTAGGGTATACTGGGTAGAGTGTAGGGTATAGAGTGTAAGGTATAGAGGGTAGGGTATAGAGTGTATGGTGTAGAGTGTAGGGTATAGAGTGTAGGGTATAGAGTGTAGGGTATAAAGTGTAGAGTGTAGGGTATAGAGTGTAGGGTATAGAGTGTAGGGTATAGAGTGTAGAGTGTAGGGTATAGCGTGTAGGGTATAGAGTGTAGGGTATAGAGTGTAGGGTATAGAGTGTAGGGTGTAGAGTGTAGGGTATAGAGTGTAGGGTATAGGGTGTAGGGTATAGAGTGTAGGGTGTAGAGTGTAGGGTATAGAGTGTAGGGTATAGAGTGTAGGGTATAGAGTGTAGGGTATAGCGTGTAGGGTATAGAGTGTAGGGTATAGAGTGTAGGGTATAGAGTGTAGGGTATAAAGTGTAGAGTGTAGGGTATAGAGTGTAGGGTATAGAGTGTAAAGTGTAGAGTGTAGGGTGTAGAGTGTAGGGTATAGAGTGTAGGGTATAGAGTGTAGGGTATAAAGTGTAGAGAGTAGGGTATAGAGTGTAGGGTATAGAGTGTAGGGTATAGAGTGTAGAGTGTAGGGTATAGAGTGTAGGGTATAGAGTGTATGGTATAGAGTGTAGGGTATAGAGTGTAGACGGTAGGGTATAGAGTGTAGGGTATAGAGTTTAGAGTGTAGGGTATAGAGTGTAGGGTATAGAGTGTAGAGTGTAGGGATTAGAGTGTAGGGTATAGAGTGTGGGGTATAGAGTGTAGAATGTACGGTATAGAGTGTAGGGTATAGAGTATATAGTGTAGGGTATAGAGTGTATGGTATAGAGTGTAAAGTGTAGAGTGTAGGGTATAGAGTGTAGAGTGTAGGGTATAGAGTGTAGGGTATAGAGTGTATGGAATAGAGTGTAGGGTATAGAGTTTAGAGTGTAGGGTATAGAGTGTGAGGTATAGAGCGTAGGGTGTAGGGTAAAGAGTGTAGGGTATAGAGTGTAAGGTATAAAGTGAAGGGTGTAGAGTGTAGGGGATAGAGTGTAGGGTATAGAGTGTAGGGTATAGAGGGTAGGGTATAGAGTGTAGAGTGTAGAGTGTAGGATAGAGAGTGTAGGGTATAGAGTGTATGGTATAGAGTGTAGGGTATAGAGTGTAAGGTATAAAGTGTAGGGTGTAGAGTGTAGGGTATAGAGTGTAGGGTATAGAGTGTAGGGTATAGAGTGTAGGGTATAGAGTGTAGGGTATAGAGTGTAGAGTGTAGGGTATAGAGTGTAAGGTACAGAGTGTAGGGTTTAGAGAGTAGGGTATAGAGTGTAGAGTGTAGGGTATAGAGTGTAGAGTGTAGGGTATAGAGTGTAGGGTATAGAGTGTAGAGTGTAGGGTATAGAGTGTAGGGTTTAGAGAGTAGGGTATAGAGTGCAGAGTGCGGGGTATAGAGTGTAGAGTGTAGGGTATAGAGTGTTGGGTACAGAGTGTAGAGTGTAGGGTATAAAGTGTAGAGAGTTGGGTATAGAGTGTAGGGTATAGAGTGTAGGTTATAAAGTGTAGGGTATAGAGTATAGAGTGTAGGGTGTAGAGTGTAGGGTATAGAGTGTATGTTATAGAGTGTAGGGTATAGAGTGTAGAGTGTAGGGTATAGTGTGTAGGGTATAGAGTGTAGGGTATAGAGTGTAGGGTATAGATTGTAGGGTATAGAGTGTAGAGTATAGGGTATAGAGTGTAGGGTATAGAGTGTATGGTATAGAGTGTAGAGTGTAGGGTATAGTGTGTATAGTGTAGGGTATAGAGTGTATGGTATAGAGTGTAGGGAATAGAGTGTAGAGTGTAGGGTATATTGTGTATGGTATAGAGTGTAGGGTATAGAGTGTAGAGTGTAGGGTATAGAGTGTAGGGTATGGAGTGTAGAATATAGAGTGTAGAGTGTAGGGTATAGAGTGTAGGGTATAGAGTGTAGGGTATAGAGTGTAGAGTGTAGGGATTAGAGTGTAGGGTATAGAGTGTAGGGTATAGAGTGTAGAATGTACGGTATAGAGTGTAGGGTATAGAGTATAGAGTGTAGGGTATAGAGTGTAGGGTATAGAGTGTAAAGTGTATAATGTAGGGTATAGAGTGTAGAGTGTAGGGTATAGAGTGTAGGGTATAGAGTGTATGGAATAGAGGGTAGGGTATAGAGTTTAGAGTGCAGAGTGTAGAGTGTAGGGTATAGAGTGTAAGGTATAGAGGGTAGGGTATAGAGTGTATGGTATAGAGTGTAGGGAATAGAGTGTAGAGTGTAGGGTATAGAATGTATGGTATAGAGTGTAGGGTATAGAGTGTAGGGTATAGAGTGTAGAGTGTAGGGTATAGAGTGTACTGTATAGAGTGTAGGATATAGAGTGTAGAGTGTAGGGATTAGAGTGTAGGGTATAGAGTGTGGGGTATAGAGTGTAGAATGTACGGTATAGAGTGTAGGGTATAGAGTATAGAGTGTAGGGTATAGAGTGTAGGGTATAGAGTGTAAAGTGTAGAGTGTAGGGTATAGAGTGTAGAGTGTAGGGTATAGAGTGTAGGGTATAGAGTGTATGGAATAGAGTGTAGGGTATAGAGTTTAGAGTGTAGGGTATAGAGTGTGAGGTATAGAGCGTAGGGTGTAGGGTATAGAGTGTAGGGTATAGAGTGTAAGGTATAAAGTGAAGGGTGTAGAGTGTAGGGGATAGAGTGTAGGGTATAGAGTGTAGGGTGTAGAGTGTAGGGTATAGAGTGTAGGGTATAGAGTGTATGGTATAGAGTGTAGGGTATAGAGTGTAAGGTATAAAGTGTAGGGTGTAGAGTGTAGGGTATAGAGTGTAGGGTATAGAGTGTAGGGTATAGAGTGTAGGGTATAGAGTGTAGGGTATAGAGTCTAGAGTGTAGGGTATAGAGTGTAAGGTATAGAGTGTAGGGTTTAGAGAGTAGGGTATAGAGTGTAGAGTGTAGGGTATAGAGTGTAGAGTGTAGGGTATAGAGTGTAGGGTATAGAGTGTAGAGTGTAGGGTATAGAGTGTAGGGTTTAGAGAGTAGGGTATAGAGTGCAGAGTGTGGGGTATAGAGTGTAGAGTGTAGGGTATAGAGTGTAGGGTATAGAGTGTAGAGTGTAGGGTATAAAGTGTAGAGAGTTGGGTATAGAGTGTAGGGTATAGAGTGTAGGTTATAGAGTGTAGGGTATAGAGTATAGAGTGTAGGGTGTAGAGTGTAGGGTATAGAGTGTATGTTATAGAGTGTAGGGTATAGAGTGTAGAGTGTAGGGTATAGTGTGTAGGGTATAGAGTGTAGGGTATAGAGTGTAGGGTATAGATTGTAGGGTATAGAGTGTAGAGTATAGGGTATAGAGTGTAGGGTATAGAGTGTATGGTATAGAGTGTAGAGTGTAGGGTATAGAGTAGGGTATAGAGTGTAGGGTATAGAGTGTATGGTATAGAGTGTAGAGTGTAGGGTATAGAGTAGGGTATAGAGTGTAGGGTATAGAGTGTAGAGTATAGAGTGTAGGGTATAGAGTGTAGGGTATAGAGTGTAGAGCGTAGAGTGTAGGGTATAGAGTGTATAGTATAGAGTGTAGGGTATAGAGTGTAGAGTGTAGGGTATAGAGTGTAGGGTATAGAGTGTAGATTGTAGGGTATAGAGTGTAGGGTATAGAGTGTAGAGTGTAGGGTATAGAGTGTAGGGTATAGAGTGTATGGTATAGAGTGTAGGGTATAGAGTGTAGAGTGTAGGGTATAGAGTGTAGGGTATACTGGGTAGAGTGTAGGGTATAGAGTGTAAGGTATAGAGGGTAGGGTATAGAGTGTATGGTGTAGAGTGTAGGGTATAGAGTGTAGGGTATAGAGTGTAGGGTATAAAGTGTAGAGTGTAGGGTATAGAGTGTAGGGTATAGAGTGTAGGGTATAGAGTGTAGAGTGTAGGGTATAGCGTGTAGGGTATAGAGTGTAGGGTATAGAGTGTAGGGTATAGAGTGTACGGTGTAGAGTGTAGGGTATAGAGTGTAGGGTATAGGGTGTAGGGTATAGAGTGTAGGGTGTAGAGTGTAGGGTATAGAGTGTAGGGTATAGAGTGTAGGGTATAGAGTGTAGGGTATAGCGTGTAGGGTATAGAGTGTAGGGTATAGAGTGTAGGGTATAGAGTGTAGGGTATAAAGTGTAGAGTGTAGAGTATAGAGTGTAGGGTATAGAGTGTAAAGTGTAGAGTGTAGGGTGTAGAGTGTAGGGTATAGAGTGTAGGGTATAGAGTGTAGGGTATAGAGTGTAGGGTATAAAGTGTAGAGAGTAGGGTATAGAGTGTAGGGTATAGAGTGTAGGGTATAGAGTGTAGAGTGTAGGGTATAGAGTGTAGGGTATAGAGTGTATGGTATAGAGTGTAGGGTATAGAGTGTAGAGGGTAGGGTATAGAGTGTAGGGTATAATGTGTAGAGTGTAGGGTATAGAGTGTAGGGTATAGAGTGTAGGGAATAGAGTGTAGAGTGTAGGGTATAGAATGTATGGTATAGAGTGTAGGGTATAGAGTGTAGAGTGTAGGGTATAGAGTGTAGGGTATAGAGTGTAGGGTATAGAGTGTAGAGTGTAGGGATTAGAGTGTAGGGTATAGAGTGTGTGGTATAGAGTGTAGAATGTACGGTATAGAGTGTAGGGTATAGAGTATAGAGTGTAGGGTATAGAGTGTAGGGAATAGAGTGTAAAGTGTAGAGTGTAGGGTATAGAGTGTAGAGTGTAGGGTATAGAGTGTAGGGTATAGAGTGTATGGAATAGAGTGTAGGGTATAGAGTTTAGAGTGTAGGGTATAGAGTGTGAGGTATAGAGCGTAGGGTGTAGGGTATAGAGTGTAGGGTATAGAGTGTAAGGTATAAAGTGAAGGGTGTAGAGTGTAGGGGATAGAGTGTAGGGTATAGAGTGTAGGGTATAGAGGGTAGGGTATAGAGTGTAGAGTGTAGAGTGTAGGGTATAGAGTGTAGGGTATAGAGTGTATGGTATAGAGTGTAGGGTATAGAGTGTAAGGTATAAAGTGTAGGGTATAGAGTGTAGGGTATAGAGTGTATGGTGTAGAGTGTAGGGTATAGAGTGTAGGGTATAGAGTGTAGGGTATAAAGTGTAGAGTGTAGGGTATAGAGTGTAGGGTATATAGTGTAGAGTGTATGGTATAGAGTGTAGGGTATAGAGTGTAGGGTATAGAGTGTAGGGTGTAGAGTGTAGGGTATAGAGTGTAAGGTATAGAGTGTAGGGTATAGAGTGTATGTTATAGAGTGTAGGGCATAGAGTGTAGGGTATAGAGTGTATGGTATAGAGTGTAGGGTATAGAGTGTAGGGTATAGAGTGTAGGGTATAGATTGTAGGGTATAGAGTGTAGAGCGTAGGGTATAGAGTGTAGGGTATAGAGTGTATAGTGTAGGTTGTAGAGTGTAGGGTATAGAGTAAAGGGTATAAAGTGTATGGTATAGAGTGTAGGGTATAGTGTGTAGAGTGTAGGGTATAGAGTGTAGGGTATAGAGTGTATGTTGTAGAGTGTAAAGTATAGAGTGTAGAGTGTAGGGTACAGAGTGTAGGGTATAGAGTGTAGGGTATAGAGTGTAGAGTGTAGGGTATAGAGTGTATGGTATAGAGTGTAGGGTATAGAGTGTAGGGTATAGAGTGTAGAGTATAGAGTGTAGGGTATAGAGTGTAGAGTGTAGCGTATAGAGTGTAGGGTATAGAGTGTAGGGTATAGAGTGTAGGGTATAGAGTGTAGGGTATAGAGTGTAGAGTGTAGGGTATAGAGCGTAGGGTATAGAGTGTAAAGTGCAGAGTGTAGGGTATAGAGTGTAGAGTGTAGGGTATAGAGTGTATGATATAGAGTGTAGGGTATATAGTGTAGAGTGTAGGGTATAGAGTGTATGGTATAGAGTGTAGGGTATAGAGTGTAGAGTGTAGGGTATAGAGTGTAGGGTATAGAGTGTAGGGTGTAGAGTGTATGGTATAGAGTGTAGGGTATAGTGTGTAGAGTGTAGGGTATAGAGTGTAGGGTATAGAGTGTAGGGTATAGAGTGTATGTTGTAGAGTGTAGAGTATAGAGTGTAGAGTGTAGGGTATAGAGTGTAGAGTGTAGGGTATAGAGTGTACGGTAT
Source organism: Ranitomeya imitator (assembly GCF_032444005.1). Taxonomy (NCBI): domain Eukaryota; kingdom Metazoa; phylum Chordata; class Amphibia; order Anura; family Dendrobatidae; genus Ranitomeya; species Ranitomeya imitator. Next base: position 296,648,469 of record NC_091284.1, read on the forward strand.
AGAGTGTACGGTATAGAGTGTAGAGTGTAGGGTATAGAGTGTATGGTATAGAGTGTAGGGTATAGAGTGTAGGGTATAGAGTGTAGAGTATAGAGTGTAGGGTATAGAGTGTAGAGTGTAGCGTATAGAGTGTAGTGTATAGAGTGTATGTTGTAGAGTGTAAAGTATAGAGTGTAGAGTGTAGGGTACAGAGTGTAGGGTATAGAGTGTAGGGTATAGAGTGTAGAGTGTAGGGTATAGAGTGTATGGTATAGAGTGTAGGGTATAGAGTGTAGGGTATAGAGTGTAGAGTATAGAGTGTAGGGTATAGAGTGTAGAGTGTAGCGTATAGAGTGTAGGGTATAGAGTGTAGGGTATAGAGTGTAGGGTATAGAGTGTAGGGTATAGAGTGTAGAGTGTAGGGTATAGAGCGTAGGGTATAGAGTGTAAAGTGCAGAGTGTAGGGTATAGAGTGTAGAGTGTAGGGTATAGAGTGTATGATATAGAGTGTAGGGTATATAGTGTAGAGTGTAGGGTATAGAGTGTATGGTATAGAGTGTAGGGTATAGAGTGTAGAGTGTAGGGTATTGAGTGTAGGGTATAGAGTGTAGGGTGTAGAGTGTATGGTATAGAGTGTAGGGTATAGTGTGTAGAGTGTAGGGTATAGAGTGTAGGGTATAGAGTGTAGGGTATAGAGTGTATGTTGTAGAGTGTAGAGTATAGAGTGTAGAGTGTAGGGTATAGAGTGTAGAGTGTAGGGTATAGAGTGTACGGTATAGAGTGTACGGTATAGAGTGTAGAGTGTAGGGTATAGAGTGTATGGTATAGAGTGTAGGGTATAGAGTGTAGAGTATAGAGTGTAGGGTATAGAGTGTAGAGTGTAGCGTATAGAGTGTAGGGTATAGAGTGTAGGGTATAGTGTGTATGGTATAGAGTGTAGGGTATAGATTGTATGGTATAGAGCGTAGGGTATAGAGTGTAGAGTGTAGGGTATAGATTGTAGGGTATAGAGTGTATAGTGTAGGGTATAGAGTGTAGGGTATATAGTGTAGAGTGTATGGTATAGAGTGTAGGGTATAGAGTGTAGGGTATAGAGTGTAGGGTGTAGAGTGTAGGGTATAGAGTGTAAGGTATAGAGTGTAGGGTATAGAGTGTATGTTATAGAGTGTAGGGCATAGAGTGTAGGGTATAGAGTGTATGGTATAGAGTGTAGGGTATAGAGTGTAGGGTATAGAGTGTAGGGTATAGATTGTAGGGTATAGAGTGTAGAGCGTAGGGTATAGAGTGTAGGGTATAGAGTGTATGGTATAGAGTGTAGAGTGTAGGGTATAGAGTGTATAGTGTAGGTTATAGAGTGTAGGGTATAGAGTAAAGGGTATAGAGTGTATGGTATAGAGTGTAGGGTATAGTGTGTAGAGTGTAGGGTATAGAGTGTAGGGTATAGAGTGTATGTTGTAGAGTGTAAAGTATAGAGTGTAGAGTGTAGGGTACAGAGTGTAGGGTATAGAGTGTAGGGTATAGAGTGTAGAGTGTAGGGTATAGAGTGTATGGTATAGAGTGTAGGGTATAGAGTGTAGGGTATAGAGTGTAGAGTATAGAGTGTAGGGTATAGAGTGTAGAGTGTAGCGTATAGAGTGTAGGGTATAGAGTGTAGGGTATAGAGTGTAGGGTATAGTGTGTATGGTACAGAGTGTAGGGTATAGAGTGTATGGTATAGAGCGTAGGGTATAGAGTGTAGAGTGTAGGGTATAGAGTGTAGGGTATAGAGTGTAGAGTGTAGGGTATAGAGTGTAGGGTATATAGTGTAGAGTCTATGGTATAGAGTGTAGGGTATAGAGTGTAGAATATAGAGTGTAGAGTGTAGGGTGTAGAGTGTAGGGTATACAGTGTAAGGTATAGAGTGTAGGGTATAGAGTGTATGTTATAGAGTGTAGGGCATAGAGTGTAGGGTATAGAGTGTATGGTATAGAGTGTAGGGTATAGATTGTAGGGTATAGAGTGTAAAGTGCAGGGTATAGAGTGTATAGTGTAGGTTATAGAGTGTAGGGTATAGAGTAAAGGGTATAGAGTGTTTGGTATAGAGTGTAGGGAATAGAGTGTAGAGTGTAGGGTATAGAGTGTATAGTGTAGGTTATAGAGTGTAGGGTATAGAGTAAAGGGTATAGAGTGTATGGTATAGAGTGTAGGGTATAGTGTGTAGAGTGTAGGGTATAGAGTGTAGGGTATAGAGTGTATGTTGTAGAGTGTAGAGTATAGAGTGTAGAGTGTAGGGTATAGAGTGTAGGGTATAGAGTGTAGGGTATAGAGTGTAGAGTGTAGGGTATAGAGTGTATGGTATAGAGTGTAGGGTATAGAGTGTAGGGTATAGAGTGTAGAATATAGAGTGTAGGGTGTAGAGTGTAGCGCATAGAGTGTAGGGTATAGAGTGTAGGGTATAGAGTGTAGGGTATAGAGTGTTTGGTATAGAGTGTAGGGAATAGAGTGTAGAGTGTAGGGTATAGAGTGTATAGTGTAGGTTATAGAGTGTAGGGTATAGAGTAAAGGGTATAGAGTGTATGGTTTAGAGTGTAGGGTATAGTGTGTAGAGTGTAGGGTATAGAGTGTAGGGTATAGAGTGTATGTTGTAGAGTGTAGAGTATAGAGTGTAGAGTGTAGGGTATAGAGTGTAGGGTATAGAGTGTAGGGTATAGAGTGTAGAGTGTAGGGTATAGAGTGTATGGTATAGAGTGTAGGGTATAGAGTGTAGGGTATAGAGTGTAGAGTATAGAGTGTAGGGTATAGAGTGTAGAGTGTAGCGCATAGAGTGTAGGGTATAGAGTGTAGGGTATAGAGTGTAGGGTATAGTGTGTATGGTATAGAGTGTAGGGTATAGAGTGTATGGTATAGAGCGTAGGGTATAGAGTGTAGAGTGTAGGGTATAGAGTGTAGTTTATAGAGTGTAGAGTGTAGGGTATAGAGTGTAGGGTATATAGTGTAGAGTGTATGGTATAGAGTGTAGGGTATAGAGTGTAGGGTATAGAGTGTAGAGTGTAGGGTGTAGAGTGTAGGTTATAGAGTGTAAGGTATAGAGTGTAGGGTATAGCGTGTATGTTATAGAGTGTAGGGCATAGAGTGTAGGGTATAGAGTGTATGGTATAGAGTGTAGGGTATAGAGTGTAGGGTATAGATTGTAGGGTATAGAGTGTAAAGTGTAGGGTATAGAGTGTAGGGTATAGAGTGTATGGTATAGAGTGTAGAGTGTAGGGTATAGAGTGTATAGTGTAGGTTATAGGGTGTAGGGTATAGAGTAAAGGGTATAGAGTGTATGGTATAGAGTGTAGGGAATAGAGTGTAGAGTGTAGGGTATAGAGTGTATAGTGTAGGTTATAGAGTGTAGGGTATAGAGTAAAGGGTATAGAGTGTATGGTATAGAGTGTAGGGAATAGAGTGTAGAGTGTAGGGCATAGAGTATATGGTATAGAGCGTAGGGTATAGAGTGTAGAGTGTAGGGTATAGAGTGTAGGGTATAGAGTGTAGTGCATAGAGTGTAGGGTATAGAGTGTAGAGTGTAGGGTATACAGTGTAGGGTATAGAGTGTAGGGTATAGAGTGTAGGGTATAGAGTGTAGAGTGTAGGGATTAAAGTGTAGGGTATATAATGTAGGGTATAGAGCGTAGAGTGTAGGGTATAGAGTGTAGGGTATAGAGTGAAGGCTATAGAGTGTAGGGTATAGAGTGTAAAGTGTAGAGTGTAGGGTATAGAGTGTAGAGTGTATGGTATAGAGTGTAGGGTATAGATTGTATGGAATAGAGTGTAGGGTATAGAGTGTAGAGTGTAGGGTATAGAGTGTAGGGTATGGAGCGTAGGGTGTAGGGTATAGAGTGTAGGGTATAGAGTGTAGGGTATAGAGTGTAGAGTGTAGGGTATAGAGTGTATGGTACAGAGTGTAGGGTGTAGAGTGTAGGGTATAGAGTGTAGAGTGTAGGGTATAGAGTGTAGGGTATAGAGTGTATGGTATAGAGTGTAGAGTGTAGAGTGTAGGGTATAGAGTGTATAGTGTAGGGTATAGAGTGTCGGGTATAGAGTGTAGGGTATAGAGTGTATGGTATAAAGTGTAGGTTATAGAGTGTAGAGTGTAGGGTATAGAGTGGAGGGTATGGAGTGGAGGCTATAGAGTGTAGGGTATAGAGTGTAGGGTATAGAGTGTAGGGTATAGAGTGTAGAGTGTAGGGTATAGAGTGTAGGGTATAGAGTGTAGGGTATAGAGTGTAGAGTATAGAGTGTAGGGTATAGAGTGTAGGGTATAGAGTGTAGAGTGTAGGGTATAGAGTGTAGGGTATAGAGTGTAGCGTATAGAGTGTAGAGTGTAGGGTATAGAGTGTATGGTATAGAGTGAAGGGTATAGAGTGTAGAGTGTATGGTATAGAGTGTAGGGTATAGATTGTAGGGTATAGAGTGTAGGGTATAGAGTGTAGAGTGTAGGGTATAGAGTGTAGGGTATAGAGTGTAGGGTATGGAGTGTAGGGTATAAAGTGTAGGGTATAGAGTGTAGAGTGTAGGGATTAGAGTGTAGGGCATAGAGTGTAGGGCATAGAGTGTAGAGTGTAGGGTATAGAGTGTAGGGTATAGAGTGCATGGAACAGAGTGTAGAGTGTAGGGTATAGAGTGTAGGATATAGAGTGTATGGTATAGAGTGTAGGGTATAGAGTGTAGGGTATAGAGTGTAGAGTGTAGGGATTAGAGTGTAGGGTATAGAGTGTAGGGTATAGAATGTATGGAATAGAGTGTAGGGTATAGAGTATAGAGTGTAGGGTATAGAGTGTAGGGTATAGAGCGTAGGGTGTAGGGTATAGAGTGCAGGGTATAAAGTGTAGAGTGTAGGGTATAGAGTGTAGGATATAGAGTGTATGGTATAGAGTGTAGGGTATAGAGTGTAGGGTATAGAGTGTAGAGTGTAGGGTATAGAGTGTAGGATATAGAGTGTATGGTATAGAGTGTAGGGTATAGAGTGTAGGGTATAGAGTGTAGAGTGTAGGGATTAGAGTGTAGGGTATAGAGTGTAGGGTATAGAATGTATGGAATAGAGTGTAGGGTATAGAGTATAGAGTGTGTGGTATAGAGTGTAGGGTTTAGAGTGTAGGGTATTGAGTGTAAGGTATAGAGTGTATAGTGTAGGGTATAGAGTGTAGGGTGTAGAGTGTATGGTATAGAGTGTAGAGTATAGAGTGTATGGTATAGAGTTTAGAGTGTAGGGTATAGACTGTAGGGTATAAAGTGTATGGTATAGAGTGTAGGGTATAGAGTGTAGAGTGTAGGGTATAGAGTGCATAGTATAGAGTGTAGGGCATAGAGTGTAGAGTGTAGGGTATAGAGTGTAGGGTATAGAGTGTAGGGTGTAGGGTATAATGTGTAGGGTATAGAGTGTAGGGTACAGAGTGTAGAGAGTAGGGTATAGATTGTAGGGTATAGAGTATATGGTATACAGTGTAGAGTGTAGAGTGTATGGTATAGAGTGTATAGTGTAGGGTATAGAGTGTCGGTTTTAGAGTGTAGGGTATAGAGTGTATGGTATAGAGTGTAGGGTATAGAGTGTAGAGTGTAGGGTATAGAGTGGAGGGTATGGAGTGTAGGGTATAGAGTGTAGAGTGTAGGGTATAGAGTAGGGTATAGAGTGTAGGGCATAGAGTGTAGAGTATAGAGTGTAGGGTATAGAGTGTAGGGTATAGAGTGTAGAGCGTAGAGTGTAGGGTAAAGAGTGTATAGTATAGAGTGTAGGGTATAGAGTGTAGAGTGTAGGGTATAGAGTGTAGGGTATAGAGTGTAGAGTGTAGGGTATAGAGTGTAGGGTATAGAGTGTAGAGTGTAGGGTATAGAGTGTAGGGTATAGATTGTATGGTATAGAGTGTAGGGTATAGAGTGTAGAGTGTAGGCTATAGAATGTAGGGTATACTGGGTAGAGTGTAGGGTATAGAGTGAAAGGTATAGAGGGTAGGGTATAGAGTGTATGGTGTAGAGTGTAGGGTATAGAGTGTAGGGTATAGAGTGTAGGGTATAAAGTGTAGAGTGTAGGGTATAGAGTGTAGGGTATTGAGTGTAGGGTATAGAGTGTAGAGTGTAGGGTATAGCGTGTAGGGTATAGAGTGTAGGGTATAGAGTGTAGGGTATAGAGTGTAGGGTGTAGAGTGTAGGGTATAGAGTGTAGGGTATAGGGTGTAGGGTATAGAGTGTAGGGTGTAGAGTGTAGGGTATAGAGTGTAGGGTATAGAGTGTAGGGTGTAGGGTATAGAGTGTAGGGTATAGAGTGTAGAGTGTAGGGTATAGAGTGTAGGGTATAGAGTGTAGGGTATAGAGTGTAGAGTGTAGGGTATAGAGTGTATGGTATAGAGTGTAGGGTATAGAGTGTAGGGTATAGAGTGTAGAGTATAGAGTGTAGGGTATAGAGTGTAGAGTGTAGCGCATAGAGTGTAGGGTATAGAGTGTAGGGTATAGAGTGTAGGGTATAGTGTGTATGGTATAGAGTGTAGGGTATAGAGTGTATGGTATAGAGCGTAGGGTATAGAGTGTAGAGTGTAGGGTATAGAGTGTAGTTTATAGAGTGTAGAGTGTAGGGTATAGAGTGTAGGGTATATAGTGTAGAGTGTATGGTATAGAGTGTAGGGTATAGAGTGTAGGGTATAGAGTGTAGAGTGTAGGGTGTAGAGTGTAGGTTATAGAGTGTAAGGTATAGAGTGTAGGGTATAGCGTGTATGTTATAGAGTGTAGGGCATAGAGTGTAGGGTATAGAGTGTATGGTATAGAGTGTAGGGTATAGAGTGTAGGGTATAGATTGTAGGGTATAGAGTGTAAAGTGTAGGGTATAGAGTGTAGGGTATAGAGTGTATGGTATAGAGTGTAGAGTGTAGGGTATAGAGTGTATAGTGTAGGTTATAGGGTGTAGGGTATAGAGTAAAGGGTATAGAGTGTATGGTATAGAGTGTAGGGAATAGAGTGTAGAGTGTAGGGTATAGAGTGTATAGTGTAGGTTATAGAGTGTAGGGTATAGAGTAAAGGGTATAGAGTGTATGGTATAGAGTGTAGGGAATAGAGTGTAGAGTGTAGGGCATAGAGTATATGGTATAGAGCGTAGGGTATAGAGTGTAGAGTGTAGGGTATAGAGTGTAGGGTATAGAGTGTAGTGCATAGAGTGTAGGGTATAGAGTGTAGAGTGTAGGGTATACAGTGTAGGGTATAGAGTGTAGGGTATAGAGTGTAGGGTATAGAGTGTAGAGTGTAGGGATTAAAGTGTAGGGTATATAATGTAGGGTATAGAGCGTAGAGTGTAGGGTATAGAGTGTAGGGTATAGAGTGAAGGCTATAGAGTGTAGGGTATAGAGTGTAAAGTGTAGAGTGTAGGGTATAGAGTGTAGAGTGTATGGTATAGAGTGTAGGGTATAGATTGTATGGAATAGAGTGTAGGGTATAGAGTGTAGAGTGTAGGGTATAGAGTGTAGGGTATGGAGCGTAGGGTGTAGGGTATAGAGTGTAGGGTATAGAGTGTAGGGTATAGAGTGTAGAGTGTAGGGTATAGAGTGTATGGTACAGAGTGTAGGGTGTAGAGTGTAGGGTATAGAGTGTAGAGTGTAGGGTATAGAGTGTAGGGTATAGAGTGTATGGTATAGAGTGTAGAGTGTAGAGTGTAGGGTATAGAGTGTATAGTGTAGGGTATAGAGTGTCGGGTATAGAGTGTAGGGTATAGAGTGTATGGTATAAAGTGTAGGTTATAGAGTGTAGAGTGTAGGGTATAGAGTGGAGGGTATGGAGTGGAGGCTATAGAGTGTAGGGTATAGAGTGTAGGGTATAGAGTGTAGGGTATAGAGTGTAGAGTGTAGGGTATAGAGTGTAGGGTATAGAGTGTAGGGTATAGAGTGTAGAGTATAGAGTGTAGGGTATAGAGTGTAGGGTATAGAGTGTAGAGTGTAGGGTATAGAGTGTAGGGTATAGAGTGTAGCGTATAGAGTGTAGAGTGTAGGGTATAGAGTGTATGGTATAGAGTGAAGGGTATAGAGTGTAGAGTGTATGGTATAGAGTGTAGGGTATAGATTGTAGGGTATAGAGTGTAGGGTATAGAGTGTAGAGTGTAGGGTATAGAGTGTAGGGTATAGAGTGTAGGGTATGGAGTGTAGGGTATAAAGTGTAGGGTATAGAGTGTAGAGTGTAGGGATTAGAGTGTAGGGCATAGAGTGTAGGGCATAGAGTGTAGAGTGTAGGGTATAGAGTGTAGGGTATAGAGTGCATGGAACAGAGTGTAGAGTGTAGGGTATAGAGTGTAGGATATAGAGTGTATGGTATAGAGTGTAGGGTATAGAGTGTAGGGTATAGAGTGTAGAGTGTAGGGATTAGAGTGTAGGGTATAGAGTGTAGGGTATAGAATGTATGGAATAGAGTGTAGGGTATAGAGTATAGAGTGTAGGGTATAGAGTGTAGGGTATAGAGCGTAGGGTGTAGGGTATAGAGTGCAGGGTATAAAGTGTAGAGTGTAGGGTATAGAGTGTAGGATATAGAGTGTATGGTATAGAGTGTAGGGTATAGAGTGTAGGGTATAGAGTGTAGAGTGTAGGGTATAGAGTGTAGGATATAGAGTGTATGGTATAGAGTGTAGGGTATAGAGTGTAGGGTATAGAGTGTAGAGTGTAGGGATTAGAGTGTAGGGTATAGAGTGTAGGGTATAGAATGTATGGAATAGAGTGTAGGGTATAGAGTATAGAGTGTGTGGTATAGAGTGTAGGGTTTAGAGTGTAGGGTATAGAGTGTAAGGTATAGAGTGTATAGTGTAGGGTATAGAGTGTAGGGTGTAGAGTGTATGGTATAGAGTGTAGAGTATAGAGTGTATGGTATAGAGTTTAGAGTGTAGGGTATAGACTGTAGGGTATAAAGTGTATGGTATAGAGTGTAGGGTATAGAGTGTAGAGTGTAGGGTATAGAGTGCATAGTATAGAGTGTAGGGCATAGAGTGTAGAGTGTAGGGTATAGAGTGTAGGGTATAGAGTGTAGGGTGTAGGGTATAATGTGTAGGGTATAGAGTGTAGGGTACAGAGTGTAGAGAGTAGGGTATAGATTGTAGGGTATAGAGTATATGGTATACAGTGTAGAGTGTAGAGTGTATGGTATAGAGTGTATAGTGTAGGGTATAGAGTGTCGGTTTTAGAGTGTAGGGTATAGAGTGTATGGTATAGAGTGTAGGGTATAGAGTGTAGAGTGTAGGGTATAGAGTGGAGGGTATGGAGTGTAGGGTATAGAGTGTGGAGTGTAGGGTATAGAGTAGGGTATAGAGTGTAGGGTATAGAGTGTAGAGTATAGAGTGTAGGGTATAGAGTGTAGGGTATAGAGTGTAGAGCGTAGAGTGTAGGGTAAAGAGTGTATAGTATAGAGTGTAGGGTATAGAGTGTAGAGTGTAGGGTATAGAGTGTAGGGTATAGAGTGTAGAGTGTAGGGTATAGAGTGTAGGGTATAGAGTGTAGAGTGTAGGGTATAGAGTGTAGGGTATAGATTGTATGGTATAGAGTGTAGGGTATAGAGTGTAGAGTGTAGGCTATAGAATGTAGGGTATACTGGGTAGAGTGTAGGGTATAGAGTGAAAGGTATAGAGGGTAGGGTATAGAGTGTATGGTGTAGAGTGTAGGGTATAGAGTGTAGGGTATAGAGTGTAGGGTATAAAGTGTAGAGTGTAGGGTATAGAGTGTAGGGTATTGAGTGTAGGGTATAGAGTGTAGAGTGTAGGGTATAGCGTGTAGGGTATAGAGTGTAGGGTATAGAGTGTAGGGTATAGAGTGTAGGGTGTAGAGTGTAGGGTATAGAGTGTAGGGTATAGGGTGTAGGGTATAGAGTGTAGGGTGTAGAGTGTAGGGTATAGAGTGTAGGGTATAGAGTGTAGGGTGTAGGGTATAGAGTGTAGGGTATAGAGTGTAGAGTGTAGGGTATAGAGTGTAGGGTATATAGTGTAGAGTGTATGGTATAGATTGTAGGGTATAGAGTGTAGGGTATAGAGTGTAGAGTGTAGGGTGTAGAGTGTAGGGTATAGAGTGTAAGGTATAGAGTGTAGGGTATAGCGTGTATGTTATAGAGTGTAGGGCATAGAGTGTAGGGTATAGAGTGTATGGTATAGAGTGTAGGCTATAGAATGTAGGGTATACTGGGTAGAGTGTAGGGTATAGAGTGTAAGGTATAGAGGGTAGGGTATAGAGTGTATGGTGTAGAGTGTAGGGTATAGAGTGTAGGGTATAGAGTGTAGGGTATAAAGTGTAGAGTGTAGGGTATAGAGTGTAGGGTATAGAGTGTAGGGTATAGAGTGTAGAGTGTAGGGTATAGCGTGTAGGGTATAGAGTGTAGGGTATAGAGTGTAGGGTATAGAGTGTAGGGTGTAGAGTGTAGGGTATAGAGGGTAGGGTATAGGGTGTAGGGTATAGAGTGTAGGGTGTAGAGTGTAGGGTATAGAGTGTAGGGTATAGAGTGTAGGGTGTAGGGTATAGAGTGTAGGGTATAGAGTGTAGAGTGTAGGGTATAGAGTGTAGGGTATATAGTGTAGAGTGTATGGTATAGATTGTAGGGTATAGAGTGTAGGGTATAGAGTGTAGAGTGTAGGGTGTAGAGTGTAGGGTATAGAGTGTAAGGTATAGAGTGTAGGGTATAGCGTGTATGTTATAGAGTGTAGGGCATAGAGTGTAGGGTATAGAGTGTATGGTATAGAGTGTAGGGTATAGAGTGTAGGGTATAGATTGTAGGGTATAGAGTGTAAAGTGTAGGGTATAGAGTGTAGGGTATAGAGTGTATGGTATAGAGTGTAGAGTGTAGGGTATAGAGTGTATAGTGTAGGTTATAGAGTGTAGGGTATAGAGTAAAGGGTATAGAGTGTATGGTATAGAGTGTAGGGAATAGAGTGTATAGTGTAGGTTATAGAGTGTAGGGTATAGAGTAAAGGGTATAGAGTTTATGGTATAGAGTGTAGGGAATAGAGTGTAGAGTGTAGGGCATAGAGTGTATGGTATAGAGTGTAGGGTATAGAGTGTAGAGTGTAGGGTATAGAGTGTAGGGTATAGAGTGTAGTGCATAGAGTGTAGGGTATAGAGTGTAGAGTGTAGGGTATAGAGTGTAGGGTATAGAGTGTATGGTATACAGTGTAGAGTGTAGAGTGTAGGGTATAGAGTGTATAGTGTAGGGTATAGAGTGTCGGGTATAGAGTGTAGGGTATAGAGTGTATGGTATAAAGTGTAGGTTATAGAGTGTAGAGTGTAGGGTATAGAGTGGAGGGTATGGAGTGTAGGGTATAGAGTGTAGGGTATAGAGTGTAGGGTATAGAGTGTAGGGTATAGAGTGTAGAGTGTAGGATATAGAGTGTAGGGTATAGAGTGTAGGGTATAGAGTGTAGAGTATAGAGTGTAGGGTATAGAGTGTAGGGTGTAGAGTGTAGAGTGTAGGGTATAGAGTGTAGGGTATAGAGTGTAGCGTATAGAGTGTAGAGTGTAGGGTATAGAGTGTATGGTATAGAGTGAAGGGTATAGAGTGTAGAGTGTATGGTATAGAGTGTAGGGTATAGAGTGTAGGGTATAGAGTGTAGGGTATAGAGTGTAGAGTGTAGGGTATAGAGTGTAGGGTATAGAATGTAGGGTATAGAGTGTAGGGTATAGAGTGTAGGGTATAGAGTGTAGGGTATAGAGTGTAGGGTATGGAGTGTAGGGTATAAAGTGTAGGGTATAGAGTGTAGAGTGTAGGGATTAGAGTGTAGGGCATAGAGTGTAGGGCATAGAGTGTAGAGTGTAGGGTATAGAGTGTAGGGTATAGAGTGCATAGAACAGAGTGTAGAGTGTAGGGTATAGAGTGTAGGATATAGAGTGTATGGTATAGAGTGTAGGGTATAGAGTGTAGGGTATAGAGTGTAGAGTGTAGGGATTAGAGTGTAGGGTATAGAGTGTAGGGTATAGAATGTATGGAATAGAGTGTAGGGTATAGAGTATAGAGTGTAGGGTATAGAGCGTAGGGTGTAGGGTATAGAGTGCAGGGTATAGATTGTAGGGTATAGAGTGTAGAGTGTAGGGTATAGAGTGTGTGGTATAGAGTGTAGGGTATAGAGTGTAGAGTATAGAGTGTATGGTATAGAGTTTAGAGTGTAGGGTATAGACTGTAGGGTATAAAGTGTATGGTATAGAGTGTAGGGTATAGAGTGTAGAGTGTAGGGTATAGAGTGCATAGTATAGAGTGTAGGGCATAGAGTGTAGAGTGTAGGGTATAGAGTGTAGGGTATAGAGTGTAGGGTGTAGGGTATAATGTGTAGGGTATAGATTGTAGGGTATAGAGTGTAGAGTGTAGGGTATAGAGTGTGTGGTATAGAGTGTAGGGTATAGAGTGTAGAGTATAGAGTGTATGGTATAGAGTTTAGAGTGTAGGGTATAGACTGTAGGGTATAAAGTGTATGGTATAGAGTGTAGGGTATAGAGAGTAGAGTGTAGGGTATAGAGTGCATAGTATAGAGTGTAGGGCATAGAGTGTAGAGTGTAGGGTATAGAGTGTAGGGTATAGAGTGTAGGGTGTAGGGTATAATGTGTAGGGTATAGAGTGTAGGGTACAGAGTGTAGAGAGTAGGGTATAGAGTGTAGGGTATAGAGTATATGGTATACAGTGTAGAGTGTAGAGTGTATGGTATAGAGTGTAGAGTGTAGGGTATAGAGTAGGTTATAGAGTGTAGGGTATAGAGTGTAGAGTATAGAGTGTAGGGTATAGAGTGTAGGGTATAGAGTGTAGAGCGTAGAGTGTAGGGTATAGAGTGTATAGTATAGGGTATAGAGTGTAGGGTATAGAGTGTATGGTATAGAGTGTAGGGTATAGAGTGTAGAGTGTAGGCTATAGAGTGTAGGGTATACTGGGTAGAGTGTAGGGTATAGAGTGTAAGGTATAGAGGGTAGGGTATAGAGTGTATGGTGTAGAGTGTAGGGTATAGAGTGTAGGGTATAGAGTGTAGGGAATAAAGTGTAGAGTGTAGGGTATAGAGTGTAGGGTATAGAGTGTAGGGTATAGAGTGTAGAGTGTAGGGTATAGCGTGTAGGGTATAGAGTGTAGGGTATAGAGTGTAGGGTATAGAGTGTAGGGTGTAGAGTGTAGGGTATAAAGTGTAGAGTGTTGGGTATAGAGTGTAGGGTATAGAGTGTAAAGTGTAGAGTGTAGGGTGTAGAGTGTAGGGTATAGAGTGTAGGGTATAGAGTGTAGGGTATAGAGTGTAGGGTATAAAGTGTAGAGAGTAGGGTATAGAGTGTAGGGTATAGAGTGTAGGGTATAGAGTGTAGAGTGTAGGGTATAGAGTGTAGGGTATAGAGTGTATGGTATAGAGTGTAGGGTATAGAGTGTAGACGGTAGGGTATAGAGTGTAGGGTATAATGTGTAGAGTGTAGGGTATAGAGTGTAGGGTATAGAGTGTATGGTATAGAGTGTAGGGAATAGAGTGTAGAGTGTAGGGTATAGAATGTATGGTATAGAGTGTAGGGTATGGAGTGTAGAGTGTAGGGTATAGAGTGTAGGGTATAGAGTGTAGAGTGTAGGGATTAGAGTGTAGGGTATAGAGTGTGGGGTATAGAGTGTAGAATGTACGGTATAGAGTGTAGGGTATAGAGTATAGAGTGTAGGGTATAGAGTGTAGGGTATAGAGTGTAAAGTGTAGAGTGTAGGGTATAGAGTGTAGAGTGTAGGGTATAGAGTGTAGGGTATAGAGTGTATGGAATAGAGTGTAGGGTATAGAGTTTAGAGTGTAGAGTATAGAGTGTGAGGTATAGAGCGTAGGGTGTAGGGTATAGAGTGTAGGGTATAGAGTGTAAGGTATAAAGTGAAGGGTGTAGAGTGTAGGGGATAGAGTGTAGGGTATAGAGTGTAGGGTATAGAGGGTAGGGTATAGAGTGTAGAGTGTAGAGTGTAGGGTATAGAGTGTATGGTATAGAGTGTAGGGTATAGAGTGTAAGGTATAAAGTGTAGGGTGTAGAGTGTAGGGTATAGAGTGTAGGGTATAGAGTGTAGGGTATAGAGTGTAGGGTATAGAGTGTAGGGTATAGAGTGTAGAGTGTAGGGTATAGAGTGTAAGGTATAGAGAGTAGGGTTTAGAGAGTAGGGTATAGAGTGTAGAGTGTAGGGTATAGAGTGTAGAGTGTAGGGTATAGAGTGTAGGGTATAGAGTGTAGAGTGTAGGGTATAGAATGTAGGGTTTAGAGAGTAGGGTATAGAGTGCAGAGTGTGGGGTATAGAGTGTAGAGTGTAGAGTGTAGGGTATAGAGTGTATGGTATAGAGTGTAGGGTATAGAGTGTAAGGTATAAAGTGTAGGGTGTAGAGTGTAGGGTATAGAGTGTAGGGTATAGAGTGTAGGGTATAGAGTGTAGGGTATAGAGTGTAGGGTATAGAGTGTAGAGTGTAGGGTATAGAGTGTAAGGTATAGAGAGTAGGGTTTAGAGAGTAGGGTATAGAGTGTAGAGTGTAGGGTATAGAGTGTAGAGTGTAGGGTATAGAGTGTAGGGTATAGAGTGTAGAGTGTAGGGTATAGAATGTAGGGTTTAGAGAGTAGGGTATAGAGTGCAGAGTGTGGGGTATAGAGTGTAGAGTGTAGGGTATAGAGTGTTGGGTACAGAGTGTAGAGTGTAGGGTATAAAGTGTAGAGAGTTGGGTATAGAGTGTAGGGTATAGAGTGTAGGTTATAGAGTGTAGGGTATAGAGTATAGAGTGTAGGGTGTAGAGTGTAGGGTATAGAGTGTATGTTATAGAGTGTAGAGTGTAGGGTATAGTGTGTAGGGTATAGAGTGTAGGGTATAGAGTGTAGGGTATAGATTGTAGGGTATAGCGTGTAGAGTATAGGGTATAGAGTGTAGGGTATAGAGTGTATGGTATAGAGTGTAGAGTGTAGGGTATAGAGTGTATAGTGTAGGGTATAGAGTGTATGGTATAGAGTGTAGGGAATAGAGTGTAGAGTGTAGGGTATAGAGTGTATGGTATAGAGTGTAGGGTATAGACTGTAGAGTGTAGGGTATAGAGTGTAGGGTATAGAGTGTAGAATATAGAGTGTAGAGCGTAGGGTATAGAGTGTAGGGTATAGAGTGTAGGGTATAGAGTGTAGAGTGTAGGGATTAGAGTGTAGGGTATAGAGTGTAGGGTATAGAGTGTAGAATGTACGGTATAGAGTGTAGCGTATAGAGTATAGAGTGTAGGGTATAGAGTGTAGGGTATAGAGTGTAAAGTGAATAGTGTAGGGTATAGAGTGTAGAGTGTAGGGTATAGAGTGTAGGGTATAGAGTGTATGGAATAGAGTGTAGGGTATAGAGTTTAGAGTGCAGAGTGTAGAGTGTAGGGTATAGAGTGTAGGGTATAGAGTGTAGGGTATAAAGTGTAGAGTGTAGGGTATAGAGTGTAGGGTATAGAGTGTAGGGTATAGAGTGTAGAGTGTAGGGTATAGCGTGTAGGGTATAGAGTGTAGGGTATAGAGTGTAGGGTATAGAGTGTAGGGTGTAGAGTGTAGGGTATAGAGTGTAGGGTATAGGGTGTAGGGTATAGAGTGTAGGGTGTAGAGTGTAGGGTATAGAGTGTAGGGTATAGAGTGTAGGGTGTAGGGTATAGAGTGTAGGGTATAGAGTGTAGAGTGTAGGGTATAGAGTGTAGGGTATATAGTGTAGAGTGTATGGTATAGATTGTAGGGTATAGAGTGTAGGGTATAGAGTGTAGAGTGTAGGGTGTAGAGTGTAGGGTATAGAGTGTAAGGTATAGAGTGTAGGGTATAGCGTGTATGTTATAGAGTGTAGGGCATAGAGTGTAGGGTATAGAGTGTATGGTATAGAGTGTAGGGTATAGAGTGTAGGGTATAGATTGTAGGGTATAGAGTGTAAAGTGTAGGGTATAGAGTGTAGGGTATAGAGTGTATGGTATAGAGTGTAGAGTGTAGGGTATAGAGTGTATAGTGTAGGTTATAGAGTGTAGGGTATAGAGTAAAGGGTATAGAGTGTATGGTATAGAGTGTAGGGAATAGAGTGTAGAGTGTAGGGTATAGAGTGTATAGTGTAGGTTATAGAGTGTAGGGTATAGAGTAAAGGGTATAGAGTGTATGGTATAGAGTGTAGGGAATAGAGTGTAGAGTGTAGGGCATAGAGTGTATGGTATAGAGTGTAGGGTATAGAGTGTAGAGTGTAGGGTATAGAGTGTAGGGTATAGAGTGTAGTGCATAGAGTGTAGGGTATAGAGTGTAGAGTGTAGGGTATAGAGTGTAGGGTATAGAGTGTATGGTATACAGTGTAGAGTGTAGAGTGTAGGGTATAGAGTGTATAGTGTAGGGTATAGAGTGTCGGGTATAGAGTGTAGGGTATAGAGAGTATGGTATAAAGTGTAGGTTATAGAGTGTAGAGTGTAGGGTATAGAGTGGAGGGTATAGAGTGTAGGGTATAGAGTGTAGGGTATAGAGTGTAGAGTATAGAGTGTAGGGTATAGAGTGTAGAGTGTAGGGTATAGAGTGTAGGGTATAGAGTGTAGGGTATAGAGTGTAGAGTATAGAGTGTAGGGTATAGAGTGTAGGGTGTAGAGTGTAGAGTGTAGGGTATAGAGTGTAGGGTATAGAGTGTAGCGTATAGAGTGTAGAGTGTAGGGTATAGAGTGTATGGTATAGAGTGAAGGGTATAGAGTGTAGAGTGTATGGTATAGAGTGTAGGGTATAGAGTGTAGGGTATAGAGTGTAGGGTATAGAGTGTAGAGTGTAGGGTATAGAGTGTAGGGTATAGAATGTAGGGTATAGAGTGTAGGGTATAGAGTGTAGGGTATAGAGTGTAGGGTATAGAGTGTAGGGTATGGAGTGTAGGGTATAAAGTGTAGGGTATAGAGTGTAGAGTGTAGGGATTAGAGTGTAGGGCATAGAGTGTAGGGCATAGAGTGTAGAGTGTAGGGTATAGAGTGTAGGGTATAGAGTGCATAGAACAGAGTGTAGAGTGTAGGGTATAGAGTGTAGGATATAGAGTGTATGGTATAGAGTGTAGGGTATAGAGTGTAGGGTATAGAGTGTAGAGTGTAGGGATTAGAGTGTAGGGTATAGAGTGTAGGGTATAGAATGTATGGAATAGAGTGTAGGGTATAGAGTATAGAGTGTAGGGTATAGAGTGTAGGGTATAGAGCGTAGGGTGTAGGGTATAGAGTGCAGGGTATAGATTGTAGGGTAGAGAGTGTAGAGTGTAGGGTATAGAGTGTGTGGTATAGAGTGTAGGGTTTAGAGTGTAGGGTATAGAGTGTAAGGTATAGAGTGTATAGTGTAGGGTATAGAGTGTAGGGTGTAGAGTGTATGGTATAGAGTGTAGAGTATAGAGTGTATGGTATAGAGTTTAGAGTGTAGGGTACAGACTGTAGGGTATAAAGTGTATGGTATAGAGTGTAGGGTATAGAGTGTAGAGTGTAGGGTATAGAGTGCATAGTATAGAGTGTAGGGCATAGAGTGTAGAGTGTAGGGTATAGAGTGTAGGGTGTAGGGTATAATGTGTAGGGTATAGAGTGTAGGGTACAGAGTGTAGAGAGTAGGGTATAGAGTGTAGGGTATAGAGTATATGGTATACAGTGTAGAGTGTAGAGTGTATGGTATAGAGTGTATAGTGTAGGGTATAGAGTGTCGGTTTCAGAGTGTAGGGTATAGAGTGTATGGTATAGAGTGTAGGGTATAGAGTGTAGAGTGTAGGGTATAGAGTGGAGGGTATGGAGTGTAGGGTATAGAGTGTAGAGTGTAGGGTATAGAGTAGGGTATAGAGTGTAGGGTATAGAGTGTAGAGTATAGAGTGTAGGGTATAGAGTGTAGGGTATAGAGTGTAGAGCGTAGAGTGTAGGGTATAGAGTGTATAGTATAGGGTATAGAGTGTAGGGTATAGAGTGTATGGTATAGAGTGTAGGGTATAGAGTGTAGATTGTAGGCTATAGAGTGTAGGGTATACTGGGTAGAGTGTAGGGTATAGAGTGTAAGGTATAGAGGGTAGGGTATAGAGTGTATGGTGTAGAGTGTAGGGTATAGAGTGTAGGGTATAGAGTGTAGGGTATAAAGTGTAGAGTGTAGGGTATAGAGTGTAGGGTATAGAGTGTAGGGTATAGAGTGTAGAGTGTAGGGTATAGCGTGTAGGGTATAGAGTGTAGGGTATAGAGTGTAGGGTATAGAGTGTAGGGTGTAGAGTGTAGGGTATAGAGTGTAGGGTATAGGGTGTAGGGTATAGAGTGTAGGGTGTAGAGTGTAGGGTATAGAGTGTAGGGTATAGAGTGTAGGGTATAGCGTGTAGGGTATAGAGTGTAGGGTATAGAGTGTAGGGTATAGAGTGTAGGGTATAATGTGTAGAGTGTTGGGTATAGAGTGTAGGGTATAGAGTGTAAAGTGTAGAGTGTAGGGTGTAGAGTGTAGGGTATAGAGTGTAGGGTATAGAGTGTAGGGTATAGAGTGTAGGGTATAAAGTGTAGAGAGTAGGGTATAGAGTGTAGGGTATAGAGTGTAGGGTATAGAGTGTAGAGTGTAGGGTATAGAGTGTAGGGTATAGAGTGTATGGTATAGAGTGTAGGGTATAGAGTGTAGACGGTAGGGTATAGAGTGTAGGGTATAATGTGTAGAGTGTAGGGTATAGAGTGTAGGGTATAGAGTGTATGGTATAGAGTGTAGGGAATAGAGTGTAGAGTGTAGGGTATAGAATGTATGGTATAGAGTGTAGGGTATAGAGTGTAGAGTGTAGGGTATAGAGTGTAGGGTATAGAGTGTAGAGTGTAGGGATTAGAGTGTAGGGTATAGAGTGTGGGGTATAGAGTGTAGAATGTACGGTATAGAGTGTAGGGTATAGAGTATAGAGTGTAGGGTATAGAGTGTAGGGTATAGAGTGTAAAGTGTAGAGTGTAGGGTATAGAGTGTAGAGTGTAGGGTATAGAGTGTAGGGTATAGAGTGTATGGAATAGAGTGTAGGGTATAGAGTTTAGAGTGTAGGGTATAGAGTGTGAGGTATAGAGCGTAGGGTGTAGGGTATAGAGTGTAGGGTATAGAGTGTAAGGTATAAAGTGAAGGGTGTAGAGTGTAGGGGATAGAGTGTAGGGTATAGAGTGTAGGGTATAGAGGGTAGGGTATAGAGTGTAGAGTGTATAGTGTAGGGTATAGAGTGTAGGGTATAGAGTGTATGGTATATAGTGTAGGGTATAGAGTGTAAGGTATAAAGTGTAGGGTGTAGAGTGTAGGGTATAGAGTGTAGGGTACAGAGTGTAGGGTATAGAGTGTAGGGTATAGAGTGTAGGGTATAGAGTGTAGAGTGTAGGGTATAGAGTGTAAGGTATAGAGTGTAGGGTTTAGAGAGTAGGGTATAGAGTGTAGAGTGTAGGGTATAGAGTGTAGAGTGTAGGGTATAGAGTGTAGGGTATAGAGTGTAGGGTATAGAGTGTAGGGTTTAGAGAGTAGGGTATAGAGTGCAGAGTGTGGGGTATAGAGTGTAGAGTGTAGGGTATAGAGTGTTGGGTACAGAGTGTAGAGTGTAGGGTATAAAGTGTAGAGAGTTGGGTATAGAGTGTAGGGTATAGAGTGTAGGTTATAGAGTGTAGGGTATAGAGTATAGAGTGTAGGGTGTAGAGTGTAGGGTATAGAGTGTATGTTATAGAGTGTAGGGTATAGAGTGTAGAGTGTAGGGTATAGTGTGTAGGGTATAGAGTGTAGGGTATAGAGTGTAGGGTATAGATTGTAGGGTATAGCGTGTAGAGTATAGGGTATAGAGTGTAGGGTATAGAGTGTATGGTATAGAGTGTAGAGTGTAGGGTATAGAGTGTATAGTGTAGGGTATAGAGTGTATGGTATAGAGTGTAGGGAATAGAGTGTAGAGTGTAGGGTATAGAGTGTATGGTATAGAGTGTAGGGTATAGAGTGTAGAGTGTAGGGTATAGAGTGTAGGGTATAGAGTGTAGAATATAGAGTGTAGAGCGTAGGGTATAGAGTGTAGGGTATAGAGTGTAGGGTATAGAGTGTAGAGTGTAGGGATTAGAGTGTAGGGTATAGAGTGTAGGGTATAGAGTGTAGAATGTACGGTATAGAGTGTAGGGTATAGAGTATAGAGTGTAGGGTATAGAGTGTAGGGTATAGAGTGTAAAGTGTATAGTGTAGGGTATAGAGTGTAGAGTGTAGGGTATAGAGTGTAGGGTATAGAGTGTATGGAATAGAGTGTAGGGTATAGAGTTTAGAGTGCAGAGTGTAGAGTGTAGGGTATAGAGTGTAAGGTATAGAGGGTAGGGTATAGAGTGTATGGTATAGAGTGTAGGGAATAGAGTGTAGAGTGTAGGGTATAGAATGTATGGTATAGAGTGTAGGGTATAGAGTGTAGAATGTAGGGTATAGAGTGTAGGGTATAGAGTGTAGGGTATAGAGTGTAGAGTGCAGGGTATAGAGTGTAGAGTGTAGGGTATAGAGTGTTGGGTACAGAGTGTAGAGTGTAGGGTATAAAGTGTAGAGAGTTGGGTATAGAGTGTAGGGTATAGAGTGTAGGTTATAGAGTGTAGGGTATAGAGTATAGAGTGTAGGGTGTAGAGTGTAGGGTATAGAGTGTATGTTATAGAGTGTAGGGTATAGAGTGTAGAGTGTAGGGTATAGTGTGTAGGGTATAGAGTGTAGGGTATAGAGTGTAGGGTATAGATTGTAGGGTATAGCGTGTAGAGTATAGGGTATAGAGTGTAGGGTATAGAGTGTATGGTATAGAGTGTAGAGTGTAGGGTATAGAGTGTATAGTGTAGGGTATAGAGTGTATGGTATAGAGTGTAGGGAATAGAGTGTAGAGTGTAGGGTATAGAGTGTATGGTATAGAGTGTAGGGTATAGAGTGTAGAGTGTAGGGTATAGAGTGTAGGGTATAGAGTGTAGAATATAGAGTGTAGAGTGTAGGGTATAGAGTGTAGGGTATAGAGTGTAGGGTATAGAGTGTAGAGTGTAGGGATTAGAGTGTAGGGTATAGAGTGTAGGGTATAGAGTGTAGAATGTACGGTATAGAGTGTAGGGTATAGAGTATAGAGTGTAGGGTATAGAGTGTAGGGTATAGAGTGTAAAGTGTATAGTGTAGGGTATAGAGTGTAGAGTGTAGGGTATAGAGTGTAGGGTATAGAGTGTATGGATTAGAGTGTAGGGTATAGAGTTTAGAGTGCAGAGTGTAGAGTGTAGGGTATAGAGTGTAAGGTATAGAGGGTAGGGTATAGAGTGTATGGTATAGAGTGTAGGGAATAGAGTGTAGAGTGTAGGGTATAGAATGTATGGTATAGAGTGTAGGGTATAGAGTGTAGAATGTAGGGTATAGAGTGTAGGGTATAGAGTGTAGGGTATAGAGTGTAGAGTGTAGGGTATAGAGTGTAGGGTATAGAGTGTAGGATATAGAGTGTAGAGTGTAGGGATTAGAGTGTAGGGTATAGAGTGTGGGGTATAGAGTGTAGAATGTACGGTATAGAGTGTAGGGTATAGAGTGTAGGGTATAGAGTGTAGGGTATAGAGTGTAAAGTGTAGAGTGTAGGGTATAGAGTGTAGAGTGTAGGGTATAGAGTGTAGGGTATAGAGTGTATGGAATAGAGTGTAGGGTATAGAGTTTAGAGTGTAGGGTATAGAGTGTGAGGTATAGAGCGTAGGGTGTAGGGTATAGAGTGTAGGGTATAGAGTGTAAGGTATAAAGTGAAGGGTGTAGAGTGTAGGGGATAGAGTGTAGGGTATAGAGTGTAGGGTGTAGAGTGTAGGGTATAGAGTGTAGGGTATAGAGTGTATGGTATAGAGTGTAGGGTATAGAGTGTAAGGTATAAAGTGTAGGGTGTAGAGTGTAGGGTATAGAGTGTAGGGTATAGAGTGTAGGGTATAGAGTGTAGGGTATAGAGTGTAGGGTATAGAGTCTAGAGTGTAGGGTATAGAGTGTAAGGTATAGAGTGTAGGGTTTAGAGAGTAGGGTATAGAGTGTAGAGTGTAGGGTATAGAGTGTAGAGTGTAGGGTATAGAGTGTAGGGTATAGAGTGTAGAGTGTAGGGTATAGAGTGTAGGGTTTAGAGAGTAGGGTATAGAGTGCAGAGTGTAGGGTATAGAGTGTAGAGTGTAGGGTATAGAGTGTAGGGTATAGAGTGTAGAGTGTAGGGTATAAAGTGTAGAGAGTTGGGTATAGAGTGTAGGGTATAGAGTGTAGGTTATAGAGTGTAGGGTATAGAGTATAGAGTGTAGGGTGTAGAGTGTAGGGTATAGAGTGTATGTTATAGAGAGTAGGGTATAGAGTGTAGAGTGTAGGGTATAGTGTGTAGGGTATAGAGTGTAGGGTATAGAGTGTAGGGTATAGATTGTAGGGTATAGAGTGTAGAGTATAGGGTATAGAGTGTAGGGTATAGAGTGTATGGTATAGAGTGTAGAGTGTAGGGTATAGAGTGGAGGGTATGGAGTGTAGGGTATAGAGTGTAGAGTGTAGGGTATAGAGTAGGATATAGAGTGTAGGGTATAGAGTGTAGGGTATAGAGTGTAGAGCGTAGAGTGTAGGGTATAGAGTGTATAGTATAGAGTGTAGGGTATAGAGTGTAGAGTGTAGGGTATAGAGTGTAGGGTATAGAGTGTAGAGTGTAGGGTATAGAGTGTAGGGTATAGAGTGTAGAGTGTAGGGTATAGAGTGTAGGGTATACTGGGTAGAGTGTAGGGTATAGAGTGTAAGGTATAGAGGGTAGGGTATAGAGTGTATGGTGTAGAGTGTAGGGTATAGAGTGTAGGGTATAGAGTGTAGGGTATAAAGTGTAGAGTGTAGGGTATAGAGTGTAGTGTATAGAGTGTAGGGTATAGAGTGTAGAGTGTAGGGTATAGCGTGTAGGGTATAGAGTGTAGGGTATAGAGTGTAGGGTATAGAGTGTACGGTGTAGAGTGTAGGGTATAGAGTGTATGGTATAGAGTGTAGGGTATAGAGTGTAGAGTGTAGGGTATAGAGTGGAGGGTATGGAGTGGAGGGTATAGAGTGTAGGGTATAGAGTGTAGGGTATAGAGTGTAGA